>NC_088201.1:35172606-35483388 GCF_037126465.1 Ornithodoros turicata
GGGATTATACCCTTCGTTGTGGCTACCCCTGCTGAAAGGTCTCCCTAGCCCCCCCTTGAACTTAGTCGCTCATGACGCACTCAAAAATGTCGTGGTTCAAGTTTGGCCCATACAACAAGAAGTCCAATTAAGGTAATAAAATGGTGATCCCTACGCAGGACAGGCGTAAGTGACTCAAGAGAATCGCAAACGAGAAACTAATTGCAAAATCACGCTGCCATCTTTCGTACCTTAGAACGGTTCTTAACGCTTTCCCCATCGCAGACACTAATCGAATTGCTCTGTGGCGATAAACGTCTTGCAGCGACTTGGTGCAGCGAATATAGGGAAGCCTCCGCGCTGGACGCGCGTGTGTCATCAACACTAGAGTGGACTACACGCAGCACCGCGGAGGAAGACGTAATAAATAACTCTTCATGTACGCGGACGGCCTGAAATATGGGACAGCCCATTTCGGATCCATCATTATCAATCTTGCTTACAAAGTACACAGGGGTCGCAACAAAAAGCCAAGTCGTACGCGTTAGAGTGACACCCCAAAGGCGCCACGCGTGACCTAATCCAGTTACGCGACCCGCTTGGCATGTGCCTAATGAGGATGAACCAAAAGTGAATTGATTTCCAATTGGCCGTACATTCGTCCCCGCACATTTGGCGGGCGACACACCTAATGTGTTCCACGTCCTCTGTGGGAGAGACCCTAATTTCGGAATTATTCGTGGATTATCGCGAACTAACCAACCCTTTTACGAGCTGAGTTTAGACTATAGGAGAAAATGAGGGAGCTTCCCCAATGTTGGGAAAATGGAGGCTTGTGTGTATTGTGTACGCAAAGCACGTAAGGTAACATTTCCATGACATTAAATAATTAGATGGTGTGGGCTGGTTGGTCAAACATATTTGGCAACAACTTTAACCCCCACCCACTCAGTGCCGGGGAACACAGAAAAGACGACACGAAGACAGCACTCATGCCAGCATGCCAGCAATGAAGTCAGTGCTGTCTTCGTGTCGTCGTTTACAGTAATATTTCACCTAGAAACGAGTCATTCATTTTTAGCACCGTTGAAGAATCGACCATACGGAATCCTGGAATTGCGCAATACCTAATCCTGTACATTTAACAGCGCTCACAGTAATAAGCGTCTCATTAATAAGTCATCCTCAAAAGCGTCGTTGTGTTGCCGATTGCTGATACGTTGCCGAACTAATCGTTCCATTTTCTCTATGTTTGTTATGTCATCACTGTCCCTATCGTCGACGTGTGACATAGCTCTATGTTTCCAAACATAAAATGAACAATATACATATGTACGAATACTTGTCGTGAAATTCCATTTGCCCACCCAAGCAACTTAAGTCATGTAAATCAAGAACTTAATTAAGCACACACGTACACGCAAAAAGATAAATCAATGAAAGCTGCCTTTCGTTCGTACAGCCGACGTCGCACATTACCAGAAGTTACAACCATACTGTAAAGGAATACCACTATTATACTCAAAAGTAGCGCACTACTAGCGTCGGTACAAACCTGAAACAGTAACGCAATTTCGCTACAGCTACCAAACACGCGGGTATGTACCTACCAGGTAGGTAGGGTAGCTACCAGGTAAAAGCAACGCATTATTATATATGTATATATATATATATATATTCTTTTTTTCGCTACAGCAGCCTCGTCGTTGAATTATCACGATGCCCAACTTTTGCGTATTATTTATCTCTCGCTTTTTTTTTTCTCTCATCTTCCACGTTTTTCCTCTCACCGCTCATAAATTGTGTTGAGTTTCACTTAGTGGAAACATGTCAAATTAAATACTCACAGTGTGTAAAGTCCCAAGCATGCAAGCTGTTCACTTTGCCGAGTCACACCGTCATTATCAAACAAGAACTGTAGCCTGATTATGATTACCAAACGTGGAAAGGTGTAACGCAAAATACCAGTGAAGAAGGTGGCGAGTGGCGACAGTAACAAGGAGACATTCGGGGTTTTACGTCGCGAGACAACTATGATCAAAAGCAACCTCCTCTACTCACCAGCATGAGTCCCACCAATTAATACAGACTACTAAGGCAAGGCGTTACTTATTGCTCTTCTGTGCTAGCCACGACATAGTCAAATATGCGGCATTTTCCACTCTCTTCAAAACCGTACACTTCCTTAAGTCATGTGCGCATTCTGTCACGCAAACACTTCACGAAACTCAAACTTATACAGCTAGGACGATAGGGGCATTCGCTTCACCAGCACAGTCTTCAAAATCACGCACAAAATCCAACCCGTGTCACTTGCTTCCTCTAGTCCTGCCCTGTTCACGCCGGTTGTTGACACGCACAAGTGAAGCACCGCTGAAACTGAGCATGCGTACTAACCAGCCAGCACCAGGAGATAGTAAAGTCATGTACTGCGTCATAACTAACACGGCGAAGAAACAAAAAAGAGCAGCCACTGCTGCGGAATCTCTTATCACCAGATAACAAGAGGGAATTTCTCAGGAGCGTGCCGTTAACACGATTCTGTCTGGAAGAAATTGTATCAAATCAGAGTGCAGGGAATCACTCTTTTCGTGAATGTTTTTATCGAAAACTCTACAAATGTGCAGCTCTAGCTGAATGCCACTCGGGTGTCGAATGTCATTATTTACGAAGCTCGTGCGACACGCCATTTTCTAATGACATTAAACGTCATGATGTCGATGGGGCTCTCTCACAAAGTAAAATATAAGTTATGCTACTTTAAAAAACATTAAATTCTGTTAAACATGTTGAAAATACATGCAATATTCTGATATATTATGATATTAAGCTGGTTTTCATGCAAAGCGGTTCTAATGTACTTGAATAACATGGTCCGTTAACGTATTTGCCAACCGGTGCTTAATCCAAAACAAACAATATATCGGCACCTCAAGTTCTTTTGCTGTTGTCTGTGAAAATTTCTAATAACTTTTGAACTTGTTTCGTCAGAAGATGTTTGAGAAATCTCAAATTTACCAAATCCGACTGTGCTGTAACAGTAGAAAGTGTTTTTTTGGTATGGTTATGGTTTTTTTTAACAAACTAAACTTGTTACTCTGCGCTAACAATGGGAACGAGAGTAGGCATTTCATGGGCGAATGAGTTGTGGCGAACTCAGTATTTAGAAAATGGCATTAAGGCAAATGCCATTAAAACTGTCCGTGTGGCACCGCACGAATTACATCACAACTTAACTTATTCTATCTTCTTTCCCTGTCCTCCCTTCCCATTACCCCTCCCTCCTCCCAGAGGGTGAAATTTGCCGTCCTTTGACAGGCAAACCTCACCCCATTCTCCTCTCCTCTACTCTACTCACAACATAACTCAGTATAGGCACTTAATGTCATTTTTCGTCCCCGTGTGGCAGGGGTATTACTCTGTTCGTTTCAATTTCAATTTCAATTTGAAATTGAAACGAAGAGAGTAATATCTCTGCACACAAGAATTTTTCGTCGATTTGCATAAAAAATAAAACATGCGAAAGCGCTGTGACCTGATTCTTTTGCGTCGATTCTACATAGCACACACCCACGCTCACGATGAGTGAGTGTTAGCTTTTATTCGATGCAATTTGCGCACAGCATTGTCTTGGGTTACCTAGGTAACGGCATAGACATGCCTGTGCTATGACTCTGATATAACAGACCGCGATACCAGAGTCTACCAACACCATCATAATTGCATTTTACTACCTGTCGGACGTTTTCAAACAAATTGAATAAATGTGACAACATCAAACTCGTATTCAAAATTCTAAAACTTCGCACAGCTGTCGTTATAGTGCAGGTCAAAAATCAATGTAGCTGTTTTATTATTTTGCCTGTAGTATTTAATCAGAGAATACAATTCAAATGCACTGCATAAACGCCAGGTAACTTATTTATTGTCCAGTATGGCTTGAATGTTCACGTTCACGAGTCGTATCCCTCTGTAGGCCGTAGGAATCAAACCGGTGCGAAACATATAGCAACCTGTAATGCAACAAATTGGATGAATAATGATTGAGGAGGTCATGAGACACTGTGGCCTAAAAACTTCCATAGACAACTGTAGAGCCACTTCTTTTCAGAGCTACCTACAGGGAGAATTTCGCCATTCATTGATATTTTACTTTACCCCATGATTGCAGATGTTGATCTTTTGCCTTCCCAGGGTGGGTATTCGCCGTGATGTCGAAATCGTCATTAATTAGAGTAATTCAAATCGAAAGGGAGCGCCTACATGCCCGAAAGTTGTAATTAAAAAAAAAGTAAATGATAGAAATGAATAGAAAGAACCACCGTTTCGCCTGTTTTGCCTTTGTATTTTATGGCCAGTGTTTTGCATTTTGAAAAATAGCTGGAGCCGGAGCGGACGAAACATCGAGCTACACGAATTTCTGAAGTGCCATTTCTGCTACTGATTTAAAATGTAGCGGGACCTCTACCCCGCTACTGTAAAAAGTAGCGAATACAACAGTGGCAAAAGAGAGAAACAAAAACAAAACATTTTGAATTGGTTGATACTGTAAATAGTTTAATAAATTTCATCAAAATCAAAGCATTGTACAGAAAGCATTAAGACTCGACGTTGTACATGCCACGCATAAGAAGCATAATGCTTCTGAGCACAGTAAAACGCAAGCGCAGGCAACAGGCACTATAGTGTCGAACCAACTCATCAGGTTGTCACAAAGGAAAGAGAGAGAATGTGGAGGAAAAAAAAAAAAAAAACAAGACGCACGTGGCAAGCTCCTCCTGCGCAAGTTCGAATATAATCATCTTAAACCTACCGTGCCCTATTGTAATTGTTGCACAACTGGCTAATGTTTTTCTAAGAACCACCAATGCGGGTGTGACATCATACACGAAGTGTCAGAGATACAGCCTCCGGACGCCCGACTATACGACGTGAGTAAACAGATCGTAAAACAATATTTCGATGCTGCACTATATGTTCGGGTATACTACAGCATAAAAGCCGTTGGGGCCAACCGACATCACGGATGCCACTCACAAGCGGTAATACTGGATGGTGCCTGAAGTGCCAAAGCAAGCCTTACCGTTTTCACGCCTGAAAAGCGCGTAAATCTAGCAGGCTCCGAGCCTGCGGAGCAACACATGAACGTTACGGACTATCACGTGACAACAACAGATGTCTTCCGATTGAGCGCTCAATCTACAACCCGCCATCGAGCGGCCGTTAAGGAAACATGGCCCTCGCTCGCTCGCTCGTGCTGCCAAGCTCTGGGGTGCGCACATTCGATTTTATTTATTGCTGCAGCTCTCTTGATATCTCCCGCCGGTTTCTAAGAGGTTTATGAGAGCGGCTTGGCGATAACGTCGACGCCAGTTGTGCCACGTGACTTCGCGCTTGGCGTCACTGCTACTGACGGCTGACCCCGGTTTAGGTGACAGTGTTGGTGTGCATGCGAAACAATATACCGATATTTTATTAAGTTTGTATTAATGAATTCCGCCCCTTACGCGACACCACAGAAAAAAAAGTAGAAAGAGAAAAAATAACATTAACGTTCTTCAGAATAAATTAAGACCTAGATTAGGAATTTTTTCCACTGTTGCACACTCTGTTGCACAACTGTTACCGTGACTGAACAACACCCTGTTATCAGATCAGTTACCACGATATCACTCACTATAATGTTTTCTTTTTAATTTGTACTTCTAGGAATTACCTCCGCAATCATGGAACACCGCAACCAACAACAAGAACTAACTGATGTCACACATGATGTCGTGATGACGACGACATGATCTCACTATAGGGGTGCAGTACACCACCCCATTACAAGCCGCCAACATGCGCAGAGCACAAGAGAGCCTGAACTTTGGACATTACGGGTTAATGCGATGGTGGTGATTTTATATTTTGCAAGTTATGCGTGCAAAACTAGGCCACTAGTCACTAACTGGACCCAACCCATGTAAAATACTCCTATGCTATTAAAAGACTGCACTCTTACAGGCGACCTCCACCGCATAACACGCTCCTACACTCTTAAAAATGAACTTCACCACATAGCACACTCCTAGCCAACCATCATCTCGGATGATATCGTTCCCTTCCTTGATTTGTTGAAAACGGGAGGCGTACGCCTTTTTGTGACACTTATGCAGAAATGTTAATTGTCACAAAAAGGCATACGCCTCCCGTTTTCCACAAATCATGTAAGAGAACGATGTCACTCGGGATGATGGTTGGCTTGGAGCGTGCTATGTGGTGAAGTTCATTTTTAAGAGTGTAGCCAACCGTCGTCCCGAATGACATCATTGTACACTCTTAAAAATGAACTTCACCGCATAGCACGCTCCTAGCCAACCATCATCTCGAATGATACCGTTATCTGCCCTGATTTGTTGAAAACGGGAGGCGTACGCCTTTTTTGTGACACTTATGCTGTTCATAATTGTCATTGTTAATATTTAAGAGTGTATCCCCTGACAGGTTGAAAACGGGAGGCGTACACCTTTTTGTGACACTTGTGCACACTCTTAAAAATGAACTTCACCGCATAGCATGCTCATAGCCAACCACAATCTCGAATGATATCGTTATCTGTCCTGATTTGTTGAAAACAGGAGGCGTACGCCTTTTTTGTGACAATTATGAACAGCATAAGTGTCACAGAAAAGGCGTACGCCTCCCGTTTTCAACGAATCAGGACTGATAACGATATCATTCGAGATTATGGTTGGCGCAGAGCATGCTATGCGGTGAAGTTCATTTTTAAGAGTGCAGTTATGCTAATTGTCACAAAAAGGCGTACGCCCCGTTCTTTCCACAGATCAGGAGTGATAACGGTACCATCCCGTGCAATGGTTAGCCTTCAGCGTGTTATGTGTCGAAGTTCTGTTTCAAGAGTACACTATAAATAGGTTGATTGGTTGGGGGACTGTTCTTGCCGAGCGATCTACCTGGCAGTGTGACGACGTATTGTTCGGGATGGGGGATCGTGAGCCCTGGACCGACTTCACAGGAAACACTTGCTAGCAACATGTGCTACATTTACATCGCAGCATCTGTGGAAAATCGTGGGAAAAGACCCAGGCAGCACAGCGCGGGTGCCGGGATTCGAACTCGTGTCACCTCCCGGTCTCCGCGTGGAATGCTATGGATAGTTCATAGCGTTCACTATATAGTTCCGCCAATCGATATTTGTCAGTTATTGGCCTTCTTAGTATGAAACGTCTACGACACGCTTCTTTCACAGGTCGCATCCTGTGCGCAATCGCATCGCAGTTGACTGAGAACTGAAGGCATGTACACCGTTGCAGTTGAACTTCACAGAGACTTACATACACTTGTCTCGAGAGGACCGTTGGTGAGTCTGCATGTTCAACGCACTCAGAAGCAAAATACGGCTTGCTGGCGTATCAGCAGAACGCACTTTGTGTTCTCTGGTACTCTACGCAGAAGACAGCTCTGGTAAGGCTGCGTTCCCAATACGGTAACAATATGCATGACCGAGATCTACGAAGAAAAACCCCAAGACTATGCCTGTGCCGCGAGCTGCGCTTGTTTCCTCACCATTCTTTCAGTTCCCGTTATTCCACTGCCCGATCAGTTTCCTCCTCTGTAATCTCAATCCAAGCCTCTCCTGATCAAGGAGAACGCTCAGCTGGAACCCCGTGAAATAATGACTCCAGTGGTCTGGGCGTGGGCAATGCATTCGATATATCAGGTGGGGATCTAACCAGTGGAACTGTGACATCGTCCTGCTCACGTAAGTCCACTCACATTTTATCATACGGTTGTAGATGACACATTTCTTGCGTATATGTTTCTTTGCCCATGTGCCTCTTGACATGATGCCAGGTTCCCACTTCAGATACCCGACGCGACGTTACTGTGCGGCTGTTGACGTCAAGAGACGTTGGGAGGGAGCACGTTTTTTTGTGTTCCCGCTAAGTTGGACAGCTCGCCACTGTGTCTCGCGGTCTCTTCGGAATATTTGGTCGGTCCGCTGTTCTTTCAATGAGTGCCAGAGCACCTGTAGTGGAGCACACCTCCTCACATTTTGATGCTTCGGCAGCCCCTCACGTTCTACTTTTAACACTTTTCATGGTTCAAGCGTAAGAGAATTAAGAATATATCAAGAAGAAGCAGAAGCGACAAAGACGGATACTAGCAGATGAAAAACAAGAAGGCGTGGTTTGGACCTCGACACCTCAGTGGAAGAGAACATCAGTCACAAGATCTCGCGAACGGCGTGAAGAATGTTCCGCATGTCAAACTTTTTGGCTCGACCCTTCTCTCACAAGGCTGGAGATGCATGTCTACTTCCGCTGTCTGTAACTGACGTCGCATCGGGCCTCATCAAGTGGGAACTGGGTATTACTCATCGTGACGTTAGCACTCAACTAGCCATCGTTACCCTGGGCCTTACATCATCAGCTGCGATCAAGCTTTCCATTTTGCGCACCACATATTGCTGTAAGTGGTGTGTACTGTGTAATAGACAACTCAACTGCAGATAGTGGTCTTGGTCACTCTCTCTTAGTCTCGTCAGGAGTGAAGATTTAGTGAGTTTTCGAAAAATAATCAGTCTTTCAAATCACAAGTAGTGAAAATTGCCTCGTGGGTGCCTCACGGAGTAACAGCTCACCTGCACCTAGCTGAAAATATACTCGTACGCGCTTGTAGCACATAATTACGTAATGCCTCGAACCGTGCAGCCGTGAAGCGTGTATACGCATGCTAGGGAGCGTAGGAGGGGTCTTCGATTGCGCTAACGCGATTGTAGCCTCTACAGCGAGATGACCCATCATTGAAGAGCGTTTGTTTTTCTATTAACTGTCACCAACATCTCCCCGTTTGTCTCTGTTAGGTACGCAAGAACAAGAGAAAAGAGAAAAAGTCCCGCTGGGAATAATAAGAACCGTCCTAAGCCACCGGGACTCGACCCTGTGTAACGAAATTTCTCGGCGACCATTTTATCTTGCCCGCTTAATTCCCTCGTTCGGCTGTTTGGTGCGACTGGCTTCTGAAAACTCTCTTCAGCCGTACTCTCTCCCCATCCCGTTCAGCGAATGGAGGGTGCAAACAGCGTAACGGGGAAATCTAATTGTCTAGCAGAAAATTTGCCAGCAAATGCAATCAAATGGGCCCGTAAGCAGCGAGGCACGATCACTTGCTCTTCCAGGTTGGGTGCAATACATCTGGGGACAGACCGACCCCTCAGCCGACACCAACCTTGATGCTGATTAATTACGCAATGTACAGCTGTCGTGACACATTTCGTCTAACTATTTCGGAGATGCACCGCCTCTAGTTTACCCTCCTGTTTTCTCACAATGGTTTGAACGAGCAGGATGTTTATGTCGCAGGTTAGCGTCTACGAATGTGACGTATCTCGTGGCAAATGCACAATTCATGCACCAAAGCCAAGTCTGAGCGCACGGTTACGTAATTACTGTAAAACACTCAATGTTTTCGAGCTCCTATTTTTGACGAATGTCGCGAACTGAAAAATCCGCGCATTTTAAGGGCACGCGAAACTTTCGAGCAAGGATTGACCCTTTGAAAACAATGCTGCAATCTCAAGCTTTATTTTCACAGTTGGTTGAAAGGTTACACGAAGCATTTCAACTACTTCGCAGTACAACCATGTGAAATGACACTTTTACCAAGTGCAGTACATACGGGCGATCTCGAGCTCACAATGAAATAAGCTGGCCAAGCCACGAAGTTTAGCATCCAGAATTCGCGAAATTTAGAGGCCATGGACACATGCTCTGTGCCCAACTTGCGAAAAAAATTAGGACAGCGAAATTGAAGCGTTTTACAGTACTTTTACCAGAGGAGTAAATAAAAAATAAATAAATTAAAGCGGACATAACGAGGAACATGCAAAGTGACTCAGGAACGCATAGACTGAGACTAATATCTTGAGTCGATAGGGATGCGGTGGAGTTAGTTCGTAAAAGAGTCCTCTAGACGTCGCGTTTGTACATTTCTGTCAAGCTTTGACTTCTCAGCGTTCTTTATTTCCGTATACTGGCCTTTCCAGTACACTCGGACAAAGGGCTTGAGGCATGCTTGTGGACCGACAGAACAGTGCTGGGGGCGAATGGGCATTCTCGCGGAGATGATCAGTGGCATAACACTGAGTGTCCAACCTAACAAACGGCGCTATTTCCTTCAGTTCGAAGAGGGAGTAAAACATGCAGACAGAAAAACGGGTCCGTCTGTGTTATGAGTTTCGTCTTCTCCAATATCTCGTCTGTCCATTTCTCTGTGTGTCTGTTTTACTCCCTCTTCAAACTCAAAGAAATGCCGCCGTTCCTTCCGTTACATCAGCTTACATATGTATTTAACTGCTTCGTCCGATGTACAGTCTAATAGGATATGCAAATACCTATCTGGTCTCTAACCGTTGCATTAGGTTAACTGTCGTAAAAGTGCATCTGTGTTCATCTGCCACTTGAACCTACCTAACTATGCGCCTTCCAGTTCATGACTTCACAGTTGGTTCCACAACCGAACATATTGTGTGAAACTGCTAAAGAGGTAATGCAGCAGGATTTTTACGATGACGGGAGCAACCCTTCAAGAGAAAGCGAAGAAAGATCAAATCAAAAATCAAAATTACTTTAAAGGGCTTTTAGACTCGGGATTCTCGCAAAATACAAATTAAATTATGAATAAAAAGGATGCGAAAAGGACCAGTAAAAATTACCAGCAGGTAGACTTTTTGTTGTTCCATCTTCAACACCTAGCACACCAAAGGTTCCCAAAACGCGCCAAATTCTGGTTTTGCGCGTGCACCAAAGGATTTGCGCGCGCGCGCGTGTGTGAGATGGGAGGGGGACGGTTACAGGGGAGGGGTAAATATGGTGCATGGCTGGCTCACTTGCTTAATCCATTCTCCGTTGGAGTCGGCGTCTTGGATGAGGGGAAAGTGTTGTGTGGAGTACCTGCCGCCGCCCTTCGCGTGGATCCGCCACCGATTTGACGGTATGCCAAGAAACCCGAAGCAAGGGCGCGCTTTAGGCAGCCATAAATCATCTGAGACCCACGGTTAGACACCCTGTTTACAAAACTGACTCCAATTGCTTCCATCTATCAGTGTTTTACACACTACAGGTCCTTTTCACAAACGGCGAACAGCACCCATTCTCGTCGTAACTTCGCTAAACTTTTTCTGCACTATTTTCCGCCACTTGACCGCCATCCGTCCTCGCTTTGTCAGGATCGTTAGTGCCGCAAGTGACAAGGAAGTTTGCAAGGGGGGCTAGCCGAGAACGTTCAGCTGCTAGGTTACTGGTACCATGCTTCCATTGTTTTTGTATGAGGTTCAAACAGCGCAGTACGGCATCTAGAAAGGGGTGACCTGAATTTGGCACGTAGCTAGAGGCGGGTGTGGTTATATACAAGAATCCGCGCGGATCTTACTGTGTACCGTACGGATGCGGACACTGTCACAATGTTAACGCGCTCACCTCTAACTATAGCATTATATTTGCACCAGTTTCTTGTACACAACGTGCATTTGTACCAACAACGACAAACAAAGAAAGCGGCTCACGCAACAAAGTCTTACTCAAAATATTTTTCGTGTTACTTCTGTTTTTTATCGTTCACGCCCTTTCTTATGGAAGGAAACCACGCTTGCGGAAGGCCGTGACGAGAGAGAAAAAAAAAGGAATAAAACTGTTAGTGTCAAAAATGTAATAAAAACCTGCTGCCTCTTTCGGGATTCTACCAAACGGGTTTAAATGCGGGTCCTTTATAGGACATTCTTCTGACCCTGGTCTTCGGGCGACCGCACTCTTTTCAGTGCCCATTGTAACTTCTTCCTTCTTTCCTTCTCTCTCTCTCTGTTTGTTTTCTTCTCGAGGAGGAGGAGGTCATTATCATCTTTTCCTTCTTCTCTCTCCACAACAGTTACGGACGGATGTACATGGCTGCCGACGTTAGTGGACCCTGTAAAGCTCTCGCTCGAAAAATCATAGAAAATACATTAGTGTCATGAGGTACCTATGTGTACACCCACTAGAAAGGAATTCAATGCATTGAATCTTGGTGAAGTGAAGTGAAGAAAGATGGTTGAACTGGCTATTTTCTCACTGTCATACTGGCAGTTTCTATCAAGGATGTTGACTGCAAACGTACGATTATGTTACATTACGCAAGGAAATGAAGGAAAGGGGTGGTTATTAATCATAGCTTACCCGCACTTGAGGAGCGTCCCGGGTTGGCTTATTTTCCTCGCCTTCAGTAATTAATCAACGTTGATGCTACTTATTTAGGCCGGGCGTGCATCCACTGCATAGGAAAAATATGCATCAATAGTGACTCGTGGGGACTACAAATCACTCGGATGCCGGGAGAAACTTACTTTCCTCCAAGTTTCTGGCTGGTCGGTTTTGCCGAGGTATGCAGCCTCCTCTGTTGAATCATAAGTGAGCATGAGACGGGTTCCGACTTTGATATTAGACAAACAGGTAATATGATCCTTTGGGCCGTGTATATGAACAGCAGATCCACGTAGCTTTATGACCCTTGGCTGTCGACTTTTTTTCCTCTCGCCTCGTTATTTTTCGTTAGGAATTTCATATCGTCTCATGGACAGAGCCTGTAGCGCAAAGCCAGCATAATGAGATGCAGATTTCGATATTAGTGCTATGTTCCGGCGTTTCAAGTGTTAGACTAAGAGTGCGTACATTCTAGAAGCAGAACTTCACCGCGTAACACACTGAAGACCAACCAGAACTCAGAATTATATAGCTCTGTCTTCTGATTGCTAAAAACGATAGGCACACGCTTTTTCTTTAACACTCTCTACACACACAAAGTGTTGCAGAAATGTCGTACGCTCCTCGTCTGACACGTTCACGGGGTTCATTTTACCCTCGAACACCATTAATAAGAACACCCACAGCTACATTTCAAGCGCACAGTACACATTTGTCCTCCTTTATGAAACATGATGCAGACAATTGCCTGGGCGCCGTGGAATTTCTATCGCCAATAAACACACGTCCTTGTTATTCACCCTGTTTCGTGCAACAGGGGAGTAAAACAAGGTGCATAGGAGCGAGCTACATAAATCACGATGAGTTGATGCGCGAGAGCGAGTAGGAAATGGAATTCTTTTCGCATGCCATGTCTACCTGGCTCGATCTGTCCGTTGAAGCGCGCGTGAAAAATCGCTATGTGGCCATTGACGAGACGGCCAGAGAGTGAGCTCTACAGTGAATCACAACTGAGGAGTCAATATTTATGGCCTCATCCACGGTTAGATGCATCGGGAGAGGAAACACCCCAAGAGTTGCCCTTCCCATCAGCGCACCAGTCAGTTCACTGTGGAGTTCTCTGAATTCTCACTTTCGCGCGAGATATTTAGAAGCCCGTCAGAAGTATCATGATTGGAGTATACTGTTTTTTCTTTATTTTTATTAACAACGGCGAGCCGATTAAGCCATTACACCCTTATTAATTAAGTATTTGCCCATAAACAACGTGACACACTTCTTAATGCTGCGGAAACATATAGTAATAACTGTTATTCAACGGACACTGGTTTGCGACGTTTTGGAATTACTAATTCCTTTTTGTCGCAACTTGGATATATGATAAGTGCCACAAAAAGGCATACGCCCCCCACCGCACCTTCTCTCTCTGTCTTCGAATCAGAAGTGATCACCCCATCATTCGTGGCAATAGTTGGCGCACAGCGTGGTATGCGGTGAAGATCTGTTTTTAGAGTGTAGACTTTGTGAGTTAGGTATTGCCATCCTTCTGTCCCACTTGTGGAGACCACGCACGGCGACCTCTGCTACGTCATCTTGCCTTGTGGGCAATATCAACAAGAGCGTGAACTCATGGAAGTTGCTATGCAACGTATTGACAAACGGCCGTTCAACCCCGCGAAGATTCTCGGACCGTGGTCGAACGCTGCCCACCAGATGCAAGGCCTTCGTGTTCTTGCGGAGTTCTTGAGCTACACCGGTCTGGCGACGGACCTCTGAAAGTGCTCCCCCCGCCATCATCCCTCATCCGTTCCCCAATGTGCAATAGGGCAGTGTAACGCCACAGCAGCGGTGAATCACCCACCTCATCATCATCCAATGTATGTGTGTGTGTGAAGGTATTGCAAACAAGTTATTGGAACGAAATAACTCAACATTGGCAAAGAAAATGGCTTCAACCAAACATGCACGATCCATGATTCCATGCACATATTCATGGAGAAAGCTCAAGCCACGAGTTTAGCGCCTAAAAACCAACAATTCCATTTCACAACAGTTCAGAATCCTCAGATATTCGTAGTAACAACACTGCCCTACCGAATATGGAAGTATATTCAGATGAATCTACGTTGTATATCAGTGTTTCTCAAACTGCGGGTCATAGCCCCCAAATGGGTCATGAGCCTTTTTCTGGGGGTCATGGAGGGTCAAAGCAGACATGCGGTATGCCTTGAGCCACACAGACCAATGTATTGATTTGCTTGTATCAAGAAAGCAAATACACCCTTCTCATTAAAATACATGATTAAATCAATCATTGTTAAAAAAACATTAATAAGCATTTTTGGTAGCTCTCTCTGTGGTCAATGTCCTTTAAATAAATAATGTATCCACGTCATTAAAGAAAGTAAATTTTCAGAAGACTTATAAAGGTTGGGGGTATGGTAGGTTTGGTACTATTCAAAGGGGTCACAGAGAGGAAATGTTTGAGAAGCACTGTTGTATATCCTCAATTTTGGAAGAGAGAGCAATACAGACGCAGTCCTAACCCACAATATTCAAGCCTTGTTACAGCAGAGAGGGTGTACGAGATGGTAATGTCTGTAATTGCTTATGAACGACAGTAAGGATATAAAACCAAGTTACATAAATATATTAGGTTTGTGTATCAAATAAGTTTTTTTTTTTCTCGAGATGACGTTCATTGAGATTGAGGGAAGACAATGACGAACAAGAAGCAACAGGACAAGTCTTCTTGTTCGACGTTGTCTTCCCTCAATCTCAAGGAATGTGATCTCCAGATTATCACCAGCTCGCTTGCATCCTATAGGATGCAAGCCGGTTTTCGTCACCACCACCATTTCTAAGAGTGTACTCTTATGTTCAACTTTTTTTTTTGTAACACTTCTCTTCACATGATGTCCATTATAATTTATGAACTTTACTTCCACCTTCCCCCAAGTGGTGGCGTTGGCCAGCGACATTAGGCGCACTTCCGCAAGCGAGCATCACATGGCCACCGTGTGACACTTTGCGCTTATGCTGATGTCACAGAAAGGCGCACTCGTTGCTGTCTCCTCAAATCAGGCATGCCAACGGTGACATTAGGTGCAGTATTTGGCCTTGAGCATGTCATGTGGGTAAGTTGTTCTTACTCTCTTTTAGGGCTGTTCGCTGCCGGACTGCGGTCACCATTGTGGGGATATGTACAAGTTTATTTGTCCGCACTGGTGAGTTACAGGCGCTAATTTGAGACAATAAGACGGTGTAAAAAACAGGAGTAAATTGTAGAGATATTACAGCTTCTAGTCCGCTACGCTCACAGAAACAGGACTGCACCACATAACACGCTGAAGGTTAACCATTGCACATAATAATACTGCGCAGCCTTGTGCAGAAACTTGAGTAAGTTATCTATCTTAAATACTTTTGCGAGTAACTTGGTACATTGCAAAATACTTTCAAAGGTCAGTATTTAGTAACCTAAATTAAGTAATTTTTCAATAACTTCTACTCATTTTCCAAGTAACTTTGAAGGTACTACTATGTGTGTGACACGGAAGTCGTGCGAAAGTTCCCCTTTTTTTCGGCAGTGCGCTCTGTGTTTTACATATGCTTTAGCGTCTGAGATATTCGGGTCATCCCGCTCACTTGTGCTCACTCGTCTCCCGCTCAGCTCCTCATTTGCTCACTCATGCTCACTCGCTCTCTACTGGGCTCTCCCTTCACGCACTCATGCTCAGTCACCTTGTGCTCATCTCTTCGTTTGCTCATTCATGCTCAGCTCATTCACCACAATGAGTATGAATGAGCATGAATGAGCACGCTCGCGAATGACCTTTGCGAAGTAAGTAGTTAGGGCATAATTGTTGAGGATGCCACGTTCCTACGTACAGCAGCATGGTGGGTTTGGGTCCCGGTACGGCTTTCTGGTGCTGCCATTGTTCAAGATTCCTGGAATAGGCTTTTGTGACGGTTAGGATGATAGTGGGAGAAAAATTCACTTAGTGCTCCTTGTCCGGCTGATCTGTATAGTGACCGCAATAGTATGGAGTCTCAGTTACCGCTCATCTCAGCTCTCGGTTCGCTCACTCATGCTCACTCACTCATCACTCAGCTCTCCGATTGCTCACTCATGCTCCCTCCCTCCCTCGCAGCTATCCGTTTGCCCACTCATGCTCACTCACTCTCTGCTTAGCTCTCCGTTTGCTAACTCATGCTGACTCACTCCCACTCAGCTCTCTGGTTGCTCACTGATGCCCAGCTCATTCGCAAAATTGAGCATCAGTGAACATTAGTGAGCATGCTCTTGAGTTAGTTTTGTCGAGGTATGGGCAGGGTAGAAGACCCGTGCCGAAAGCCGTAGCGAGAGACGGCGCGCAAAACAACTTTATTTGAATGATGATGAGGGGGGGGGGGGGTATATCAAGGCACGTAAAGTAAAGTCTCTTTATGAGGTTAAAGCAACGATAAGGAGAAAAACTACAGTAAATTATGTTTCTCTCTAGAGCATTCGTTCGCATCTGTAGAGCGCCTGTTCAGTACTGGAATAACCTGTAAAAAAGAAAAAGAAATAAATCAAGAAGCAAAAAGGACGGGGCAGGCTATCGGATAGTAATTTTGAAAAGCAGCTATAGTTGTTCCTGCGAGCTAATAAGGCTTTCAATGCCATTTTGAATTTCAGGCTCTTCGTATTTCTTTGATAGCGAATTCTAACTGTGACGTCAAAGTATCTCGAAAGTAATCAGATACCTTTAAAAGTATTCAATACTCTATCTTAAATACTTTTCAAAATTGGGTATTCAGTACTCTACTCAGTTACTTTTTTGCCCCGTACTCAGTAGCTTAAATACTTTTTATGAGTATCTTATACAAGCCTGTGACGTACTTGTGACTTGTACAACTGCACTCCTAGAAATGAATTTCGCCGCATAGCACGCTCCTAGCCAACCATCATCTCACAGGTTGGCTAGGAGCGTGCTATGCGGTGAAGTCAATTTTTAAGAGTGTGCGACGCAGTTATCACGTCTGATTTGAAGAAAGCGCGAGGTGTACCCCTTTTTCTGACAATTACCATATCTGCAGAAGTGCTACAAAAATGCCTACGACTTCCTTTTCCAACAAATCATGCACTCTTAAAAATGAACTTCACCGCATAGCACGCTCCTAGCCAACCATAATCTAGAATGATATCGTTATCGGCCCTGATTTGTTGAAAACGGGAGGCGTACGCCTTTTTGTGACACTTGTGCTGTTCATAATTGTCACAAAAAAGGCGTTCGCCTCCCGTTTTCAACAAATCAGGGCCGATAACGATATCATTCAAGATGATGGTTGGCTAGGAGCGTGCTATGCGGTGAAGTTCATTTTTAAGAGTGTGGGAGAGAACGATGTCATTCGGGATGATGGTTGCACCCTGAAAACAGAACTTACCTGCATAACATGCTCCTAGCCAACCTTAATCGCGAATGACAGCGTTCCCTCCCCTGATTTGTTGAAAACGGTAGGCGTACGTCTTTTTGTGACACTTTTGTACACTCTAAAAACAGAGCTCCACCGCATAGCACGCTCTGCGGCAACCATTGCCGCGAATGATAGGATTGTCGCTTCTGATTCGAGGGCAAAAGCGTACGCCCTCCTCTCTCTTCGAATCAGAAGTGACAACCCTATCGTTCGTGGACATGGTTGGTGCACAGCGTGCCATGCGGTGAAGTTCTGTTTTTAGCGTGTACACTGTTAAAACAGAACTTCACCACATAGCACGCTCTTAGCCAACCATCATTCCGAATGATATTATTCTATGCATTGATTTGTTGAAAATGAGAGGAGGCGCCTATCTGGGACAGATTATCTTGTCCCAGATAGGCGCCTCCCCCCTGTTTTCAACAAATCATGACGCAGAATGATATCATTCGGTATGATGGTTGGCTAGGAGCGTGCTATGTGGTGAAGTTCTGTTTTAACAGTGTAGCTATTGTAATTGTCACAAAAAGGCGTACGCCAAACTCCCTCCTCAAATCAGAAGCGATAACTGTATCATTCGGCGCAGTGGTTGACGCAGAGCATGTTATACACGCTTAAAAATGAACTTCACCGCACAGCACGCTCTTAGCCAACCATTATCTCGAATGATATCGTTATCTGCCCCGATTTGTTGAAAACGGGAGGCGTACGCCATTTTTGTGACAATTATGAACTGCATAAGTGTCACAGAAAAGGCGTACGCCTACCGCTTTAAACAAATCAGGGCACATAGCGATATCATTAGAGATAATGGTTGGCTAAGAGCGTGCTGTGCGGTGACGTTCATTTTTAAGAGTGTATGGATGAAGGTCTGTCTTTGGTGTTACGAATAGTATAAGTTGAAACTAGGGATGTGCCAACCGAATCCGCGAAGCCTCGAATCCACGAATCCTAGGCAGGGATTCGAGATTCGGGAATCCGAATCCCAGTGCGAATCGAATCTTTCGAATCCACCGACCATGTTTGCTCGTTTCTTTTTCAAATTGGCGCCTCTGGAGTCCGCTGAAAGCCTCATTGACCGACGGGTGTTTTTTTGTTTCTTTGTTTACATTGCTCTGGACTGAAAGAGTTCAGGCTGGAACTGTTACATTACAAGTTTAAAAGTAATATGGTTTTGATTGTTGCTTTAGCTTTATGGAAATAATTCAGACTCGAGAATTTATGTAGTTTTTGAGTCGACGAACAATATTTTTAATAAATTAAGAACTATATGGGTATATTCTTAAACCAACTTTCTAACTAGTAACTAAACTAAGATAACTTTCTTCCAAGGAAACCGAAGTATTATTTAATTTTTTTTTTCATTAAACAAATGTATCATATTCTGCTTCAAAACACTCTCCAGTAGAAGTAGAAGTTTTTTTTCTTCTTGGCTTTTTTTAACTCTTTTTAAAGAAAGGATTCGAAAGATTCAAGATTCGTAAGATTCGTGGATTCGTCCCATCTCTAGATGAAACCCACTGCTCTTTGAACCCGTTCACTTCATTTCTGTGGCGTATTTAAAAAATATGAAATGTACTGGTGCAGCAACCGCCTTTATCCAACACATTTACTCATTTAATCGAAAATTACAACTGGACATGCGGTGTATTGCTCTGTGGACGTCGCTATATCTTGTAAAAATGTCTTCCAGCGTGCAGTTCATCTCGGAGCCATAAAGTGTAGCCCGTTAGAGCGACACGTAATTTGACAATAAATATATATTCCCCCCCCCCCCCCCACGTAATTTGTACATAGAGGTGCAATTTCGAACACAAGCCACGCTTATCGCCACTATGTTACGACTAAGTGGCAGTGAGTACAAAAATGAGTGCACACTCCTTCGAATCTCGCCGAGAAAACGAGGGGCATCAAGTGCCGTAAATCTCGTTCCTTGACGGCTGTATCAAAATTCCAGTCGACTTGAGGGATGCCACCAGCTCCCGTTCGCAGCCAATTGTGAGAAATAGAGAAACACCACGGAACGTGGTGAGGATACCGGATGAAGTCTAGGGGAAATGCGTTTTAAATTTCTTGAGAACTGATTTAAACTCCAATTTAAAGTGGAAGCCACGTCAGAGATGCACCGCTGGTCCCTTGTCTCCCCGCGCGTCTGATTCGCGGATCAACCCAGAGTTCTCCCCTCAATTCTGTTTCCTGCAACCCTGGGGAGTTCACAGCAATGTTGAGATTCCCCATGTGCTGTGGTTGCACCGGAGTCATTTGCGATTTCGCTACTATTTGTCCTTGTCCTTGTGCTATTTTCCTTGTCGGCATTCTTTCTATTGCTATTTCTTTCTTTATTTACGAGTATGCCAGTTAGGGTACATTGGTGTTTTTTGAAAATGCCACGCACTGTAGTGGCATGTATTGATATACCCGTTTAAATGGTTTAGCAAAGCAACACAAAAGATGCCACGTTTCTTTTCTTGTTGTCGATACTGCACCTCATTTATTTCGCTGTCGGGCAAAAGTGAGAGAGCAGAATGAGAGACAATCCTCGTTGAAAGCCATTCTGCTGTTTTTTAAAACAATCCTGGAACGAGCACGTGCGTCGAAATATCCGCCACCGAATTTGGCTAATAAAATTCGGCGGAATAAAAGGGAAGACCCTGTATATATTAAAGTGAGTATACTTAGGGTCTGTTTTAGGGGGGGGGGGGGGGGTTAAATGCCTTTCCAAAATTCAGGGGAGGGGGAATCGGGTGCTGCTGATACATTCGTGTGTTATCGTTTTTTTTTTCTTTTTTTCTGTCTAGCAAGCCAGCCTGCAGTTAACGTGCAAATGTCGGTCAAACATACGTACTTCGCTATTTATAGTGACAAGCACTTCATGTTGTTACATCAAATGTGCATCGCATAGTTTATCGTCGCACTCAAATACTACGAGGGGTGTTCAAGTCAAACCGGGACTTTTCATTTTTCGCAAAAGTAAAATGAACTTACAGGCGAGAAATTATTTTTATTTTTCAACGTAATCTCCAGCTGCACTAATGCACTTGTCCCAGCGTTTCACGAGGGATTGGATGCCACCAGCGTAGAAATCCTTACCGGCGCGTAGCAGCCATGATCGGACCGCATTCTTGACCTCGTCGTCGCAGCTGAAGTGGCGGCCCCCAAGGAACGCCTTCAGTGGCCCGAAAAGATGGATATCGCTGGGGGCGAGGTCTGGACTGTAAGGGGTGTGTGGCAGCAACTCCCAGCCAAGTTCCCGTGAGGTGCGTGTCGTAAGATACGCGGTATGCGGGCGTGCATTGTCCTGTATGAGGAGGACTCATTTGGTGATGAGGCCCGGCCGCTTTTGCTTCAGTGCCTTATGCACATCCCTGAGAACCTGGCAGTAATATCCACTATTGATGGCGGTACCACTGGGTAGAAAATCAACATGAACAACGCCAGCCTTGTCCCAGAAAACTGTGGCCATGACCATACCCGCAGGCGGCGTGCTTCGGAACTTCTTGGGAGCTGGCGAGCCCGGATGCTTCCACTGTTTTGATGCGCGGTTAGACTCAGGAGTGAAATGGTGCACCAGTTTCATCGCCGTGATGATCTGATCAAGGAACGGCTGTCCTTCAGTGTCGAAACGGTACCTTAGCTCTTAGGAGATTTCCAATCTTTTCTCTACCGGTCAAACACGGAGAGCTGCCTCGGGACCCAACGGGCACTAACTTTCCGAAACTGGAGCTGTTCATAAATGATAGTGTTCAACGTTCCCACAGAAAGGTCCGTTTTCGAGCCAGTTCGAGACATGTTATCCGTCGGTCCTTGAGGATCAGGCGCTCCACAAGTTGGATGTTCTCAGGAACTCTGACACTGGACCGGGATCGTCCTGCACTGATGTACGGCCGTCTCGGAACCGTTTGCACCACTCAAACGCTTTGCTGCGGCTAAGTGTATCGTGGCCATACTGAGCCTGAAGTCTTCTATGAATTTCAGATGACTTTACGCCTTCATTCACGAGAAACATCATGACAATTCGCTGTTCGATGTGCGCGCTCACCTCGTTGTCGGCCATCTTGTCCAGCACGTGTCTTCTGTTTTGCACAAACTTTGGACCACCACGTGGCGAACGCGGAGGCCTGTCACGTGTAAAAATGAAGAAAAAGAAGTAGCGCGAGCCATTTGTACACTCAGGAGACAGAAAGTCCCGGTTTGAATTCAACACCCCTCGTATTTACGTCGGACGCATGCGTACAATTTGCTTCTAAATAGCGGACATGATACGTGATTCGAGTGTTTAACTTGAATTTTTTCGTAGTAACTCGTGGCGTGGGGTACAGACGCCTGAATTAGTCCTAAAACAAATTCGGGATGGAATAATCGGGAGGATCCGGGTTTAACCCGAAAAGTTAGATCCTATCTATACTCTTGCCTTGGCAATAGTGAAACAGAATTTTCGCTCAATTTGAACGTACGAGAGCACGTCGTCCGGAAAAATGACTAACAAAAGTGGTGTCAGTCAAGGTGGGAGCTAATAGACGCCCCTAAGAACTACACTCTTAAAAATGAACTTCACCGCATAGCACGCTCCTAGCCAACCATAATCTCGAATGATATCGTTATCTGCCCTGATTTGTTGAAAACGGGAGGCGTACGCCTTTTTTGCGACAATTATGAACAGCATAAGTGTCACAAAAAAGGCGTACGCCTCCCGTTTTCAACAAATGAGGGCAGATAACGATATCATTCCAGATTATGGTTGGCTAGGAGCGTGCTATGCGGTGAAGTTCATTTTTAAGAGTGTAACTCTACAAAACCCTAAGAGACCTCTAAGAGTCTCCCATGTAAATGTATGCAAAAACGCTGGGGATCCTAATCCTAAACTATACTATTCCTACTTATAGGTAAATTTTTCAGTGCGTCCTTCTAGGTTTTTTTTACACACGCATAATTAGCACGACCATGTAAATTGTGACACTGTTCGTCCGATCGGAACAGTTATGGTGGTCTTATAATCCACGGCTAACAGGACCATTGTCCTGCGCAAAGGTTAACGCACCGAAAGCCGACGAGTAATGAATCTGGTACGCAAGCTACACTAATTCGACCTAACCGCCCAAATGGCTACGCGCATTAGGCTGTGGGTATCAACTGATTATGGTATCGATAAGAACCCGACCGGCACCGACGACGGTAATCACTGGATGGCTCTACTGAATGGCCACCATAATGGCTCACTATAGGTGGACTAAAGGCTTTCTTTCTTATTGGTTCATTGTTGAAACAGAAGCTACGCATCGTCGCATACAGTTTACATTAGAAAACGGTATACTCCCTCTTTATCCGCCGTCGCATTTATCTGGAATTCCAGACTTGGAAGTAAGTGAAGAGGGTATAATAAACCTTTTACTCCGATTTGATGTAAAAAAGGCCACCGGACCAGACGGTATACCCAATATATTCCTTCGAAGATACGCGGAGTGGATTAGTAAATATCTTTTAGTAATTTTTAAGAAATCATTGAATAGTGGCTTGGTACCGCGACAGTGGAAGGTGGCCAAGGTAGTGCCAGTACATAAGAAAGGGAGTATCATTGACGTTTCAAATTACCGCCCGGTGTCGCTGCTATGCAACTGTAGTAAGGTTTTTGAACATATTTTGGTGGGACACATTGCAAACTACCTTGACAACATAAATTTCATTACCGAAAGGCAACACGGGTTCTGAAGAGGTTTGTCGACCGTAACTCAGCTTTTAGATTTTGTGCACAATCTGTCTATTTCTATCAACAATAGAGGTCAAACGGATGTTATATTTTTAGATTTATCACGTGCCTTTGACAAAGTGTCGCATGCAAAACTTCTGATAAAGCTCAGAGAGATTCTCAAGAATGAAATCATTGTACGTTGGCTGACAGACTATCTTAATTTACGGCAATAGTGTGTTGAAGTACGGGGCGATAGGTCTGGATTAGTGCCAGTTACATCGGGAGTGCCGCAGGGGTCGGTACTCGGCCCTTTGCTGTTCTTACTGTTCATTAATGATATGGTACGTGATATCTCGGCGAAGGTATCAATGTTTTCAGATGATTGTGTAATTTTTTCTCGTATTTTGTGTCGGAGGGATCAGGACGCTCTTAATGCTATAAGTAGTTGGTGTTCATCTTGGCAAATGGACCTCAATGTACAAAAATGTGCGGTTATGACTGTGTCAAGACAGAGTGATCCTTTACGTTACACGTATGAAATCGACGGCAGGGCTGTCAATTTTGTTAATAGCTACACCTATTTAGGGATTAACATCACGAATGATTTGACCTGGAATTCCCATATCGAAAAAATTTGTCGAAAGGCATCTCATAGGTTGTGGTTCTTGAAACGAAATTTAAAGCACGCTACCCCTGATACAAAGCTAGCCGCTTACAAAACTTGTGTACGACCGATATTAGAGTATGCTTCCCCCGTATGGGACCCTTTTACTACCACGAATATTGATAAACTCGAAGCCATCCAAAAGAGAGCCTTACGATTCATTTACAATCGATATAGCCCTAGCTCATCCACTACCTGTATGTACGAATTAGCTGGACTCGACTCATTGGTTAAAAGACGAAAGATTAATAGATTAAATTTTTTTTATGAGCTTGTCCAAGGGAAATACAAGATTAATATTGACCATTACTTTGGAAGGGCTTCACATTCTCGAACTCGATCACACCATTTGCAGTTCAGAACAGAAATTCCTAGCACAGACTCCTTTAAATACAGTTTCTTTTCACGAACCACAACTGACTGGAACTGTCTTCCTGCAGACGCAGTACATGCAGCATCCGTGAATGCATTTTTAGCTGTCGTTGGTGATCAGCTGTAATTACTTTCCACAAAAGATTCTTGTTTTGAGTGTATCTTCTTGTTGGTGGTGGTTATTGGTGTATTTTTTGTATTGCAGTGCTCGTTTTAGTTGCTGTAAGCTTTACAATGTATGTTCCCACCCCTGCTTTGGCTGCTAACAAGCAGCCGGCAGTATTGATAAATAAATAAAAAATAAAATATTACGAGTTACGATTACGAGTTACATGTTCGTGCTTCAACACCAGCTTCTTCTTCCATGTAGCTTCATATCTACATCCACATCATGGTGTCTCATTTAAGGTTACTGTAGCAGCTGCAATGCATATTTAAAAATGGAAATTGAATAGCTTGTCTTGCGTCGTACCTGAATAATGTTCCAGTTTGTTGAATATAAGAAAAACAAAACTTCGCGGCTACCGGTATCGTTGGGGGAGGCTCAGTTCTGGGACCATTATTGTTTTTGCTAATATAAATGATACTGTGGACAATATAAACGTAAAGATTAAACTCTTCGCGGATGATTGCATTTTGTACAAAGAAATTAGCTCATCATTTGACCAGGTCTCTTTACAAAAGTCCCTTGATGCTGTTGTTGGTTGGTGCCACAAATGACAAATGGTGGTAATCAATCAGAAGAGCGTTATCATGACGGTTACTAAAAAAACAAAAACTTATTTTATTTTGATTACAAGATTAATAGCAGACGTCTCGCTCGTGTAAAGCATTTTAAATACCTAGGTTTGCTCTTCAGAGACTATCTTAAATGGGACGACCACATTAATAATGTTTTGGCTAAGGATTATAGCCATCTACAGGGTGTGTTTTTTTTTTTTTTTTTTTGCTATACAGATTTTTCATAAAAAAAGCTATAAGGGCTATAGACATGCTGTTTTCATTTCTATCATCTCTAGGCCGGCGGACATTCTTGGCCATATGTTTCTCAACCATCAAATGACTAATTACCTAAAAATCTTTAATTAACTTTTTAATTATAAAAAGCTACGAAGTTGTCCCAATGAGAACACCTGTCACCTTTCGGTGATCTGATATCGTGGCCGTTTTCAGAACAAAAATCCGTTCGGTAGATCGTCCGCAAAAAATTCGTGAAGGAACACAATTTTTTTTCTTTATTTTGTTCCTTGCATCTTCGGAGACGCGTCTTTCCTTCACCCCCAATGTGAGAGTGTGAAGGAGCCTCATGCGTCAAAGATGCCGCCACAGTGCCGCCTCATGCGTCGAAGATGAGCTTTAACTTGCGGAAACAAAACAAAAACACATGTATGGGGTGACGCTATCGGAACTGCCCTTATCTTGGGTTGTATTTTCTGTTTTCTTTTAATCTTTTTCCAGGACGCAAGAGGCGACAGTGTGCTCTTTCACCCTCTCACATTGGGGGTGAAGGAAAGAAGGGTCTCCGAAGATGCGCAATGAACAAACTAAAGAAAAAAATGGTGTTCCTTCACGAATTTTTTTGCGGACGATCTACCGAACGGATTTTTGTTCTGAAAACGGCTACGATATCAGGTCACCGAAAGGAACAGATGTTTTCATTGGGACAACTTCGTAACTTTTATAATTAAAAAGTTAATTCACGATTTTTAGGTAATTAGTCATTTGACGGTTGAGCAACATATGGCCAAGAACGTCCGCCGGCCCAGAGATGATAGAAGTGAAAACAGCATGTCTATAGCCTTTATAGTTTTTTAATGAAAAATCTGTATCGAAAAAAAAGACACCCTCTATATTACTTAAGGAGAACTTTAAAAGATGCCGATTTCAAAACTAAGTTAACCGCATATAAAACATTTGTCCGTTCCATTGTAGACTATAGTTCCATCAATCTAGAAACCCATCCGGATTTACAAAAATTAAGCAAAGAGAGCAGGTACAAAGAAAAGCCATCCGTTTTGTGTTTAGGAGGTATTCCCCCTGTTGAATTCCCCGACGCGTATGTTAGAAATGGCTCAAATTCCAACACTAGCACGTAGAGTTAGGGTTCAACGTCTGAAACCACGGTGGTTAATATTGCGTAATCTTACATGTATCCTCCCCAGTGATTACACCAGGATGTCGTATAAAGGTTCATCTCGTAACAAAGACTCCAAACACATCGAACGATACTATTTTCGCACTAATTATTTAAGAGATTTTTTTTCCCACTGTGATCGCAGACTGGAATCGATTATCCATAAGGTTGTCATGTGTGACACTCTGTCTTCATTTCTCTCTACATTTCAGCTTAATGTCTCATTTCTACGCTTTTTTTTTGCAATGTCGACATGTTATGTGTTCTTGACATACTGATGATGCTCATTGTGCGTGGCATGATTTGATTTCGTGTGATTTGTTTTTGGCTATGTACTGCCCCTCCTTCTACGGCATACCCCATGCCAGAAGTATTATAAATAAAATACATGCACTTTGTGTACGTATTATGATTATTTTAATGTTTGTGTGCTACCCACTCCCTATTGTAGTGTGTAACGTTGAAGTTAAATAAATAAATAAATCTACATTTAGACCTTCTACTGTAGTACCAGCAACTACAACAACTAGGTATTGATGATAACAGCAGGAATTCTTGTAACAGTGACGTTTTGTATCGCGATAAATAGCACGAAGAAACATTTTTTTACGCGCTTATTTCGGTTTATTCACGATGGTCACGAAGTCCTGCGTTGTGTGTGTCCAAGTAAAGCGAACGCATAACACGCAACGTTCCTTCCCTTGACAGAGTAACCAAACCTGAAACCGCAGCCCTCACCGCTGCAGTGGAGACGCGACTTTAGTTGGTCGTTGTATTTCTTCCGCGATCGCTCTTTGCACGCTGCGTGCCCTCTGTTTTACCCCTCTCAAGAACTCAACGCGATTTTATCCTATCCAATTTGACACAAAGATGGAGCAGGAAGTTGGTGGGGATCGCATCCCTTCCGCATCTTCCTCCGAGCACTTACTGCCGCTGATCCAATCAAAGGGGAGAGCCCATTGCGTGGTTACATAATTCCGTCATCCGTGTCCGATATGTCGTGGCTTCGCGAGCTTGCTCATCGACCTTTCTGCAGGGGAAGAAACTGAAACCCGCAGCTTCACTCTGAGTCACGTATGGCGTCCCACAACGCAGGCCCGGTTACATGGCCTGTAGCGCAGACTGGATTACTAGGTTTTCAGACGGATATTCACGCACACTCTTTCAGCTTTTATCACTTCGTTCCTACACTCGTTTCTATTATCATTTTCGGTATATAACTGAGTGCCGCATGTGCCGTAAAATATATGTGGGTGACACATGGAGAAGCATCTAAAGTACAGAGCAGTCACTCTGGAATTTTTGGATCAGTATGGCAAGCAGAAAGAAGAAAAGCCGGTAAAGGTGCCAGAAATGCTGTACACGCTTAGAAATGAGGTGGTGGTGGTGGTGGTGATAGGGCTTGCCGTTGCGCTAGCCTGCACTCTTAAAAATGAACTTCACCGCATAGCACGCTCCTAGCCAACCATCATCTCGAATGATATTGTACCCATTCCGTACGATACGCGTAGAGGCGTATGATACATGTACAGGCCTACGCCTCCCGTTTTCAACAAATCAGCGACGATAACGATATCATTCGAGATGATGGTTGGCTAGGACCGTGCTATACGGCGAGGTTCATTTTTAAGAGTGCAGGCTAGATTTCAGTAAGCAATGGCACGATGCAACTGGAGCGATTGTAACATCTTTTCTTTGCTATGCCGAAAATGAATGTACGCTACTCAGCAAATTTTTTTGCACCTTTCAGGTGCAAATGCTTTGCCCCATGGCACACGCCTTTGTGGTGCAAGTTTCGCACCATGCACAAGATAACAACAAATTTAGTTGAATGATGATGAGTGGCGAGTTACAATGCACCCTTCTAAATGGTGCATTGTACAACAAACACCATTTCAAATGAGATATTCTGCAGAAAACACCATTTCAGGGAGATGTATTACATTTAAAATACTGTTTCACATACAGTGGAGCCCGTGAAATAAAAAGGAGTGTTCATTTACAAAAACACCCCTTTTACACACTGAAAGGTCTAAGAAAATCACTGTGTGCAAGTGCACTCTACACTGTACATTATTTTTTTATTTTTCGATCGAACCGTGTTAGCGCCGCGAAGCAGCTGTGCCTATGAGCGACGTACAGATGTGGACAGACGGAGAAAGAACAGCAGGAAGGAGTGGGAGACAAGGGGGTTAGTATGCGTCCTGAGCAGACTTCAGGGGGAAACCGTGCCGACATTCGCCTGGAAAGTCTCCGGAAAACCCAGGGAAAACCTCAGACAGCGCAGCCGGTGGTAGGATTCGAACCCGCCACCTCCCAGTCTTCAGCACGACCTTGGCTACCACCAACGAGCGGTCATGCCGCTGGTATACATGGTGTCTCAGTTAAATCCCCGGGCTAAATAATTCGCGAATGGGTGCACCAATCGAATAACTTCCTTTTTTACAAGTATTTGTGCAATACCTCCTACAGGCTGCGCACCGTGTGAATGTGTGGGAGGCGCTCATTATTTAGATAAAAATCCAAATGAGTTTCGCGAAAAACATAACTTCTAAAGCAGGGTGCCATTGGCATTAAAATGGGTACTACCCCTTTTGGGACCTTCAGTGGACAGCTTTTAGAGCAAAATCTGCCACCGAAGCGGGTCATTTGTTGCAGTAATTAATTCGTTTCGGTTTACATATTTTTGTCGCGGATGGTGGCGGTGAAGCGCAAAAGGACGCTCTTCCACTCCCTTATCCACCAATGAATTAAGTGTTCTTGAGCTTACTTCGCAACGGGGAGTGCTGAAGAAAAAGTAACAGCGTCAGACAGGCTACACCAGTCCCCACCCTGCTTATCTGACTGATATGCGCCCTTTCTCAGTTATGATCGCATGGAGGAAACACAGTTAATCACATAGTTCCTTGATATCACATGCTTTCCATTTTTTCTTCAGCACTCCCCATAGCGAAGTAAGCTCAAGAACACGCAATTCATTGGTGGATAAGGGAGTGGAAGAGCGTCCTTTTGCGCTTCACTGCGACCAGCCGCTACAAAAATTTGTAAACCGAAGCCAATTAGTTACTGGAACAAGTTACCTGTTTCGATGGCAGATTTTTCTTTGAAAGGTGTCCACCGAAGGTCTCAAAAGGGGTAGTACCCATTTTAATGCCGACGGCGCCCTGCTTTAGAAGTCATGTTTTTCACAAAACTCATTTGAATTTTTATTTAAATAATGAGCCCCTCGCACTCGTTCACACGGTGCGCGGCTTGTAGGTCGTATCAGACAGATACTTGTAAAAAAGAAAGTTATTCGATTGGTGCACCCATTCGCGAATTATTTAGCCCGGGGATTTAACTAAGACACCCGGTATACTGTACGTTTATACTTGACCGCAAAATGGCAAGTACTCTCTATGGCGTCCCGCCAGGAGCACATGGTGTCATATGCGTCGAATCGGGGGGTTTGTTTATTAAACAAAAGGAAAGGTTAACCCGGCAAAAAGGCGGCTTGCTATTCCAAACAAAAAAAAGGAGAAAGGGAGAAAGAAAAGGAAGGAAGGAAAGAAAGAAGAAAAGCGACACTAGGACATCGGGGAAACGGGATCCAAACAATTGACAATATGGAAGAAAAATACGGTCGGCAGTATCAGTTCCGGAGAATAAATTATTTAGCGAAATTCGAAATTTCATGAGGGAGCATGAAAAACCTGAGCAGGCATTTATTGCAACCGGATCAAGACCACATACAAGCACAGGTGCTTTCAAAACGCCTTATTAAAAGACGTGCAAACGCAATGCCAGCGAACATATCGCAGCTATGGGATGTATCTCATTGTCGTCCCCTTTAAAGTTACTCTGAAAATGCCGTGACCGGTAATTCAGAAGTGACATACCAATTTCCTTAAGGTGACACCCAGTTTTAAGTTATACCCAGGTAACTAACTTCAAACTCAAAGGGACGGCTTGGTCAGGGACGGCTTGGTCAGGGGCGCAGCGTTGCCGCCGTGCTATCGTGTCCCCTTAATATAGAAGCAATTTTGATGTCACTTCTACAACGGAAGCTCGCGTCGCACGTGATCCACCCCACCAGTTCCCCTCTTCGTCTTCTTGTCAATGCATGCATTTGTCGTTATGCGAAGTCGTGTGGTGCGCGTCTCCATGAATACCATTTGAAAAATTGTCGGTAAGTTGCCTGTTTCGCGTATCAATTGGCAAACAGTTTTTACCTAGCAGTTTATCCCCTGTTCTAGCAATTACAACACCGCGCTCACAGCTACCAGGTAAGCATTACTCGTTATGCGTTGATGAGAAAGACATCGCCACGCCACCACGCCATGCCTGTGACAAACAAAGACATATAACGGCATTCGCCGTGGCATGTGCAGTGCCGACTGTCCGTGTCCTGGCTACGTTATGGACGTTGATAAAGCCGGCAACGCCAAAAGGACATTGTGTTGCTAGTGATAGAATGATATTTGACTATATCATCCTCTAAATGTAGGAGCTCGCAAAAGGTCTGTGGCTGTGATTGTAATCCATTTCAGTTCATCCATCCAAGTTTTGTGTAGTTTTCACAATTTTGTGATATGTACATGTATATCACTTGATAATATATTCGTGAATCAACTAAATTGTGCCTTTTCTTATTGTCGTCCCAACAAACGAGGGGGCTAATGCTGACAGCACGGTGTGCAGCGGAATTCTTCACAAAAATGCCCTGGCGGAACAATTCGACACCAGTGACCACAGACGAGGAAAGTATCCTTTCGGTAAGCTCCCCACGTTTATACGGGCTGATGGATGCGTGTGTGTTAGAGCTCACTATTTTTGTATAAAAAAATTTCAAAATTAGAAGATTTGTGTGAGAGGACCATTGGTCAGGCACATCACTTAAAAACATGCACAGCGACATTCTCTCTATTCATTCTTTTTTTTAGAGACGAAGAATGTTATCGACGTCCACTTCTCTTCGTTATGGTTAACACATTCTATCACACTCGCGAAAGAATCATTAAGAATGTCATAGATTATTTTACTGCTTATTATTTTAATACTTATTATTTATGTACCGACTACTACTACCGCCTTAATGAAGGTACTATCTGGCAACCTTCGTGTATCAAAGTTTTCACGATTTCCCAGTTTAAAGTGCGCATTTTTGTACTAGTGAGCTGTACACGCTGCCCATCCATTGGCCGGTATGCCAAGTGAACTTACCAACGAGGTAATGGTTGAGGAAATGGTCACCGGTGCCAAATTATTCGTCAATCGGTTTTTTTTTTTCTCGAAGCATACTGTACAGCTGTCGCCTGGGATAATCCTTTTGTACAGCTTATATCCAAAATCTGTATACAGCTCCCGTTACACTGCACAACAACAATGAGTCTCGTCCCCAAGCACAATCAGAGTCATCTTGACAGTGCTTGGGAAATATTCATTAAAAAACAGGATCCCTGGACCTTGCCAGCTCAAAGATCCTGTCTAAATAATATTCGCCAAGCGCCGCAAAGATGGCTCTGATAGTGCTTGGGGACGAGGCTCAGTGTTATTGTGGAGTGTAACGGGAGCTGTATACAGATTTTGGATAAGCTATATGGAAGGATTATCTCAGAGGGTACAAACAGCCTGCTAAATAAAGGCTACAAAAATGAGAGAGGAGGAAAGGTATATTTTAGAGGGAACAGTCCCCTTAATATAAAGGTAATTTTGATAGTTTTAGAGGTGATCATGTAGCCTTCCTTCAGAAGAAACAAAAGGTAACAGTTAGCACTTCTAAATACAGATAATTTTTGGGCATGCTTTTTACCTTTAAATAAAGAAGACGACATTGAGAGTCATAGAGGGCCCGCGAATCTTAAAAGGCACAGAAGGTGCTCTTCACTGCATTACAGATCATCCTATAGCGACACACCCTTAACAGGGGACCTGAAGCCGTACGAGCTCATCACGAAAACATCTTTCACTGAATACATTTTAAAACAGCTTTGTTACGAACTAGCCATGTTTTCAAGAGGCCGCATACACCCACAAGAGTGGATGCATTCGACAACGACTTATTGTAACGATATATTGGTTGCGCACAAGTTATAATTGAGATTCAGTTGTTTCATGTGCCCAAACAAGTTTCTATGCCGATATAAAGCACGTCATGGTGACATAAGGTGACTAAGAATAAAGGTAACACATGTGGTAACCCCAGACACAGGCTTGGCGTCCAGCAAATGCGAAAGATCCCACCGAAAGGAGCGAAACAAAATAACACGTCTCGAGACTTTATGACTTGTACCGTTAAACGGTAAAGGACGACTTGCTGGCAGCTTTTAGTAATTATCTATTTGTACCCCTTTTTACGACACTTGGTCTAGAGGACGCCAACGGGACTCGTTCTGCGGTGACGCTTTGATACTATCGTAGGCCGCAAAAGAACCTGCACGATCAGATATGAGCCGTGTTGAAGCCAACATCTAAAAATAACGGTACCTTTCCTCGCCGTTTGTTGTGTGGGACATAATTAAAGTTCGCCTTCATCTTAACGCTCCCTTAATGGGACCGTTCACCTTTGAAACATCCATGATATTCGCGTCCTCGAATGATTCTTGCCCAAAATAAAACCCCCACTGCTATCGTCCAAACGGAAGCTTGACTGCGTAACGCTCGACGTACTGACTCCTGATTCCTGACTGATTGCTGGGGTTTGGAGAACAGGGAACCGTTATGTCTACACAAATATTAGAGAGTTTTACTGCATCGTACGCTATCGGCTTTGCGTATACGTAAGGGATAGCGTGGTGGTTCTGCGCACAGCGCGAAGCTCTCTTTGTGTTTCGCGCGTGCGCAGAACCACCAACGCTGTCCCTTACGTACGCAAAGGTGATAGCGTACGATACATTAAAGCTCACTATTGAAGGCACAACTGCCGGACAAACAAGAACCAAACACAGAAACAAGTCTGTACTAAAACAGAGCTGTATCGTGGAACAAGCTAAGTCATCTTTGCTTTCTTGCTCCTACTGGCTTTCCATGCGGAAAGAACAGCAGATAATATAGTTTCAGTACTTGGGACCCAAGCGCTTTGGGTACCCCTTTCCAAAAAATAAAGTAGAATAAAGATAGCGTCGTCGCACGTGCGCATGCACCGAACAGAAACGACGCTCTTGGTTTAAGGTGCGCACGGTGCTTTGGAACATGGGCACCTAAACTGAAATCGCGAGTAGCTGCCGAGAAGTGCCGGTGGCGGGTCTCGCACCCAGTGCGGGATTGGAAGCCGGGACGGGGTTCGAGTCCCGCACTCGCTGACTTTTCGTCAACTGCCGTCTTTCAGACGATTGCTTGATGGGGTTTAAACGTTGTGTTGTCCTACACTCTTAAAAACGAACTTCACCTCATAGCACGCTCCTAGACAACCATAATCCTGAATGACATTGTTTTCGCCCCTGGGTTGTTGAAAACGAGAGAGGTACACGTAATTGGTGCAAAAAACGCGTACGCTTCCCGTTTTCAACAAATCAGGGGCGAGTACAATATCATTCGGGATGATGGTTAGCTACACTCTAAAAACAGAGCTTCACCGCATAGCACGCTGTGCGCCAACCATTGCCACGAATTATAGGGTTATCGCATCTGATTCGAGGAGAGAGGGGGCGCACGCCTTTTTGTGGCAATTTGGATATATGGTAATTGCCACAAAAATGCGTACGACTCCCTCTCTCCTCGAATCAAAACAGATAACCATATCGTTCGCGGCAATGATTGGCGCACTACGTGCTATGCGGTGAAGTTATGTTTTTAGAGTGTAGGAGCGTGCTATGAGGTGAAGTTTGTTTTTAAGAAAGTTGCGATGTAATGTGATAGAGGAAGAAGAAGAAAAAAAATGAGGAGTCGTTCGTTCAGTCTCTACAATTTACGCAACAGCTCCATTTTAACGATTTTCTTGAGGTGATCCCTATTTTTTTCTTTACCACATCACACCACATCACATCTTGATACAATATTCAACCACATTCCCTTGGTAATTTGGTGAATCGCGAGACGCTGCGACAGAGCGTAAACGTAAAGGGGGGAAGAAAAGCGCGCAGCCGTGTAGTACACTCTAAAAACAGAGCTTCACTGCATAGCACGCTGTACGCCAACCATTGCAACGAATGACAGGGTTATCGCTTCTAATTCGAAGAGAGAGAGAGAGGGGGGAGCGGCGTACACCCTTTTGCGTCTATTTGGATATATCATGATGGATACAAAAAGGCGTACGCCCCTCCTCTCCCTTCGAATCAGAAGCGATAGCCCTATCATTCGTAGCGCTGGTTTGCATCACAGCCTGCTATGCAGTGAAGTCCTGTCTTCAGAGTGTATAACATGAGTTCACCGATGCCATTTATTACCATAACTTGTATCTTTTAAGTTAATCAATTTCGCTGAAAATCCGTACAGGAAACGAATGCCCCAGCTGCCGCTTAATGGCGCTGAAAGTGCAAGATGCTTGCAGTTTGGATTGCGGCAGTGAAAACATGTTTTACAAATCTTTCGCGTTACTTTTGTTGAGACCTCCCTACCGAGACCTTCCTAAGCCCCGTCCATTATGTAGGCTAACATTGAAAACTTCGTATGAAGATGTTTAACGTAGAATACATATTTTTGGAACGATCATCTCGTGAACAGCGTAACGTAAAACTGGACCACATAGCACGTTCAAAGCCAGTCGGCTGCACATAATTAAGAATAAATTTTAATAAATCAAAATAAATAATTCGTGGTTTTACGTCACGAGACAACTACACTCTAAAAACAGCACTTCACCGCATAGCACGCTGTGCTCTTTGTGGCAGCTTGGATATATGAAAATTTCCACAGAAAAGCGTACGCCCCCCTCTGTCTTCCAATCACAAGTGACACCACAGTGGTCTGTCCGTGGATTTGTCTTAGCCACCCGAGGTTTCTTTTACGTGCGCCCAAATCTCACCACACGGAACAGCGTATTTAACGTCGGAAGACAACTGTATTATTTGCTGGCGTCCTCATACGAGTTCGAAGCTGCACTCTTAAAAATGAACGTAATCATGAGCTGTTGGACATTTGTGAACATTACAAGAGTAGAGATCGATAAAAATGATTGAATGATATAATGTAATCAGCTATACTCTTAAAAATGTACTTCACCACAAAGCACGCTCCTAGCCAACCATAATCTCGAATGATATCGTTATATGCCCTGATTTGTTGAAAACGGGAGGCGTACGCCTTTTTGTGACACTTATGCTGTTCGTAATTGTCACAAGAAAGGCGCACGCCTCCAGTTTTCAACAAATCAGGGCAGATAACGATATCATTCGAGATGATGGTTGACTACGAGCGTGCTATGCGGTGAAGTCCATTTCTAAGAGTGTGCAACCTTGGAATCAGTATGCACGGATACGCTACCAACTGATCCACCGAGATTTTTTTTTTCATTCTGATCCACAGAGGCCGGTGCATGTAGAGAGAATAACGCTATGAAAAGACAAGCCTCAACAGTCTGGAGCCAGGGCACCGTCCCAAACATCCCCGCCCCGTTCATCCTCATTTATCAACATCATCCCCATCTTCGGAGTCGTGGAGTCGCCCACTAGCAGAGTTCGAGGTAACTCGTTACAAGTAACTCGTTACTGTAACTAAGTTCCTTTTTTGGTAACTTGTAACTTAACTCGGTACTTTTGCGCCGTGGTAACTTTCAGAGGAACTCGTTCCTTTTTCAGGTAACTTTGCCAAAGTAACTTAAGTTCAGTTCCAAGTTACTTTTAACTCGCTTTTCACTCACATCCACATATTTTCTTGCTTTCTCTCCGGTTCCTTCAATGCATTTTTTCCCATAAAACGTGATATTCAATCAATGACAGTATTTTATTCAGGAAGTAAGAACCGCTGCCATTGAAATGAAGCTGAACCATTGTGCGCCCACAGGGAGTAAGATGTAAAGCGTTCGAATAGACCTCTACCAGAGAAACGTCATCATGACATTGGTAGACAGACTGAACCGAAACAAATCAGAAGGAGAGGGCTGGGTTCCACGAACGGGCACTTGTTCGCTGCCTCCCATTGAAAGAAAAGCAGGACCGAGGGTCGCGTCCCTTTAAGGGACCATATCGTAATCCCCTCAAGACCGTGGCTTTCGGGCGCGACCTTGTTCACCTCTAGCTTCGAGCGTAGTTCAATTCTACCAAATTTGTAGCGCTGTCGAACACTATGACGTCATTTGTTTACAAACAGGGAGAGGTCTATTGTTGGACATAAACGAAAACGATCTAAGCGTGTTGCACTCATCGGCAGGCAACTCAAGGTCTAACTCAACTGCTCACGCGCGCTGCACATTCGTAATGCCATTTTGTGTCCCAACTTCCAAGTAACTTGGAAGTAACTCGTTCTTTTTTTATGTAACTCAGTAACTGCGAGTTACATTTCAGGCTGAAGAACTTCGTTATTAACTTAGTTACATTTTGCACATGGTAACTTGTAACGAGTTCTCTTTGACGGGTAACTTCTCAATCTATGCCCACTAGTATGAGCTGAACTATGGCAAGCGATAACAGTATTATCGTCTCTGCTTCCGATTGTTCTCTATTGCATCTACAGCTACGCTACGCTGTAGATAGAATATATATTAGAGATGGGATGAATCCAGAATTTATCGAATCCGAATCCAACGACGGTTCTGCGAATCCACGAATCTTACGAATCCTTTCTTTAAGAAAAGTTTTAAAAGCCAGGGAAAAACTCTTCTAATGAAAAGTGTTTTGAGACAGAATTTGATATCTTTGTTTAAACAAATTTCGGGAGAAGACATACCCACCAAGTCAGCACAAATTGTTGCAGTGACATTGCACCAATATTGCCACGCAATATTGATGTTATGTTGCTAAATGACAGCCTTCGTTATGCTGCAACGATGTTATTGAAACAACATTGCAAAAATGTGACATTGCAATGCTGATGTGATAATGCTAAACACCGGCTTCGTTATTTTGCAGCAATATTACAGAAACAACATTGCAAAAAATGTGATATTGCAATGTTGATGCAACGCTGCCAATGACTAGTTATTTTATAGTGTAGCAACGTCAGAGGAGCACTACAGTCTTGGTGACATATGTGCAAGTGAACAAAGTATGCTTACATATTCAATGCCGACATTCGTCTGGAAAGCCTACCGGCAAGCTCTGGGGAATCCGCAGACAGCACAGTCAGGATTCGAACCCGTGTTACCTCCCAGCCTTTGCACGGAAGGCGATCATTCTTGCCACTATGCCACGCGATGGCTCAAGGGCTGTGGTCGCACTGATGCTATGGAAGAACGCCACATCGAGGGTCAGCGCGTATTCACATGTGCGTAAGAATGGATTGTAATTAATTCTCAGTCAGATTAATTTTCTTTGAGATTATGTTGCCCTCTTCTCGATCCTTCTGTCCACAGTCATCTCCCATAGTGCGTCCCAGAATATGTCTCTCACAGTCTGAATTAATTCTCCCCATAATGGTCATACTAATTGTAATGTTACCTCACTGCAGCACGTGAAACATTGCCTGAGCAACATAATCGTAATGTTTCTAAAATGCATCGTCTCAAAATCTGCACCAACATTGAACTAGAGGCATTGTGGTAACATTCCATTTGTGCTTGAAACCTTGCCGCAACATTTGAACACGTCGTCAAAAACAAACTGATAAATGACGGGTGAACGTCACAGGAAGTTCCGAAGATTTCATTCATTGTTTATTGGTGGGAATAGACGATTTCAGAAATTGTATGGATGGCACGCCAGAGAGCGCCGTGTTGCGAATGCCCCACTGCACCTTGGAATTTAGTTTTTATGAGTCAGACAGAAGAAGAAGAGCGCAAACGGTTTCGGTTTTCCCTCCTTCCTTCGAGCAACAGGCAGGCAAGCACAAATGCAAACCATTTCCCATGACGCATTGCGTGATGCGCGTGACTTGGGCGACGGAGGGCCCCCGTGCGGAGCACAAGGGCAATATCTGAAATCGCCTATTACAGATAGAACAAGATCGTGCAAACATTGTGTTACTGGAGCACTCGGAGCAAGTGCCTCGGAAATGCTGCTTGCAAAACGTGTAAAATTGCAGCTATATGTTTGTTTCGATGTTGCTGCAATGTTTCAGACGTAGCCTAGATGTAACATTTCTAAGCTGCGACGTTTCCTCAATGTACCATATGCACCATTGCTCTCGCAAGAGAATCACACTGTTAGATCTACGCATCCTTCGAAATACAGCAGACACATATTATATTGATAGTGCTGCAACATTAAGATTAGGTCGCTGATGCACTGTTTTGTGAGCAATGCTATTGCAACATTGTATTAAAATTGGTTGCCAAACACCACATCAGCAATGTAACTGCGACATTTCTTCAAGTGTATGGCACACGCACATTGCTTCGGAAACACAATCACACTGTTACCTCTACGCATCTTTTGAAATACGGCAAAAACATTGAAATAAAGATATTGCACAAACGTTGAATTTACGTTGCTGATTAAGCGTTTTGGAAGAAATGCAATTGCAACATAGCATTGACATTGCTTGCTAAACATTGCATCAACGATGTAAATGTACGCCACATTATCCGAGTGTAACATATTCAACATTGCTTCAGTAACATCACCGCAATGTTAGCTTTACGCAATCTTTGAGACATAGCATGAACATTGAAGCAAGGACATTGCTACAACGACAAATGTGGGCATGAAACACCGCTGCAACACTTCAACGTTGAGGTAACATTGATGCAACACATTTGCAACATCTTGTGCTGCCTGGGCATATACTTCTTTTAAGTGTAACTTATTTAACATGTTGTTCATCGACTACAGGAAATACAAACTCAGGAGTCTGAATTCCCTCCGTAAAACTAAGAAACAATCAAAGCAAAACCGTGTTACTTTTAAACTTTAAATATCGGAGCTTTATGTTGTGGTTTTGTCGCGCCCCGGGGGCCGCCGGCCAAGCAGGCTTGAAGGCGGAGATTTTAAAAAGAAGCAAACAAACGTAGTTGGTGGATTCGAAGGATTCGATTCGCAGTTTTGGGCAATGCGATTCGGATTCGCGAATCTCGAATCCTTGCCTATAGGATTCGAGGATTCGCAGATTCGGTTGGCACATCCCTAATATATATGCAGGTATTGAACAAGACTGATTGATTGATTTGATGTTTTCTGGCGCAACAACTTGAACAAGACGGTTGTAGGAGAAAAGCGCAAGCGTGTCGTCAGTAGGAAATGCTTCACATAAAAAATGTTGAATTTTATTGTAATACGCGAAGTAATGTTACTTTTAGATGCTTAAAAACATATCGCGCGAAGCTGTCGTAAGCAACCCTCAACAAAGTTGCTCCCGCTTTACACTGAATGTTCCATACTCCGCCACTCTTCATCCTCGCTTCTCTCGCATCGAAATGACAGACCGCATAAAACCTTATCTTCTTTCCCATCCTAGTTTCGATCCTGTTTCTACGAGTATTTAGCAGTGAAGTTCCATGGAAGGAGCGTAACTCTAGGACAGTGAAATTACACAAACAGAGAGGAGTCTCCATAGGTCCATTGATATCGATACCAATCGCAGCCGCAACGGTGCCGTTAACCCGGGGGTATTCCGGGGTGGTCGTCGGGACGTCCCTCGAGGCATGGCAAGGAACAACAGCGGTCTTTAAGTAAATGTCCCTCCGTCGTTTGCCTGTTTGTCCTTTCGTTAGTCTGGCCTCTGGGATGGGCTTTATTCAATGAGAAGGGTTGTTTAACTATATCAGTGGACGAGCGGGACCAAGGAAAAATAAGTACGTGTCGCTGCGGGGCTCAGTGGCATCTGGGAGTATGGAGCTCCTGAATACTTGATGGAGGGTTTTGATCAAGATATAGTGCTTAATTTTGCTTTCACCTCAAGTTTTAACCTGACGCAAAAAAGAAGACTGGCTACGCCATTAGATTATTATGCTGGCAGACGTTTAAAAAGCGAAACCTCACCTCATAACACATCATTATCCAGCCACCACACTCATAAGGCAGATGGTGGTGGTGGTTGTGGTGCTTGTGAGAGGTAGCCATTGCCGTACTCACAGAGGTGGGCGGCGTCACGAGTAACGCTCTGGGGGGAACGTGCGTCCTGGGCCGACTTCTCAGGGAAATGTGCCGACATATGTCTGACAGAACTTCACTGCGTGACACGCTGAAGGCCAACCATTGCACAGATTGATATCGTTATCACTCTTCGTTTGTGGAAAGCACGGGGCATACGCCATTTTGTGACAATTAACATAGACGCACAAGTGACACAAAAAGGCGTTTACCTTTCGTTTTCAACAAGCCACGGGAGAGAACGATGCCCACGGGATGGTGGTTGGCTATGTGCGTGTTTTATTTTTTATTTAAAAATACTGCAGTCCTATCCCCGGCCCAAGCAGGTACACTAAATGTACACTGTGTGATGTGGTGAAGTTCTGTTTTTAGAGTGCATTCTGAATAAGGGCGTTCCTTCATCCGATTTTGTTGAAAATGGACAGCGTACCCCATTTTGTGCCAACTTGGCTACATGTTAATTATCACGTGAAGGCGTACGCCCAACGCTCTCCTTAAATTATGTAGAGTACGATGAGAAATGTCACGTATGGAATAAACTACATGATCTCTATACCGAGCTGTTATATTACATAGGCGCAGTCGACAGGATAAACAAATATATAACAAAGAATATATAATAAATAATAATAATATATAATAATGTATAATAATATATTATAAATTAAAAGCCATAAATGTACACTCTAAAACAGAACTTCGCCGCACATGCTCAGAACCAACCGTCATTCCGAATGATGTCGTACTATTTCCTGATTTGTTGAAAATGGGAGGCGTACGCCTTCTTGTGACAGTTGTGCAGTTATGTTGATTTGATTTGATTTTCAGAAAAATCAAATGGAGATTTTGGTTTCACTAGACTGAGGCCCGCAACTCCACATCACTTGCACCAGTTACGTTAATTGTCACAGAAGGCGTCCGCCCTGCTATCTCTTCAAATCAGAATCGATATAAATGAATCATTTGGCGGAATGGTTGGCGTAGGCCATGTCATGCGGTGGAGTGCTGCACTCTCATCTTCCCCCGTCTTCATGTTTTTCTTTTTTTGCTATAGTCGTGACGATGCCCACTCGTGTGTGGCCAGCAACGGCGGGCTATTTCGCCCCCCCCCCCTAAGCACTCTAAAAACAAAGCTTCACCGCATAACACGCTGAAGGCCAATCATTGCACAGAATGATACCGTTGTCACTCCTGATATGCGGTAAGCTTTAGATGACAATTGATATAACTACATAAGTGTCACAAAAAAGGCTCATACCTCCTGTTTTGAAGTACACTCTAAAAACAGATCTTCACCTAATAGCACGCTCTTAGCTAATCACCATCCCGAATGACATCGTTCTGCCTCCTGATTGGTTAGAAACGGGAGGCGTACGCCTCTTTGGAACACTTATGCAGTTCACCCCGCGCTTTCCACAGCTCGGGAATGATAAAGGTATCATTCTGTGCAATGGTTGGCCTGCACCGTGCTATGTGGTGAAGTTCTGTTTTTAGAGTGTAATCAGGTGAGAGATTGATGACATTCGAGATCATGGTTATCGAGGAGCATGTTATGCGTGTTATGCGTTGTTGGCAGGCAACGGGACTTGCGCCTAACGTACCCCTCATCCACAGTGCACATCGTACTTATTCATCCTGTACTTACCTCACCTCCAACCCTTCACCCTTCATCCTTTCTGGCTATAGTCACAGGCAGCGTAGAACAAACAATACACACAATATGATCCACCGTTTATACTTGAATTCTCTGTTGTCCTTAATGAAATGAATTTGATTAATATGAAATGCAGATAGTCGTTGCTGGAATACTTACGAGTGGGACTAGTCTGCTTCAGCCAAGGGAGTCGAGTTTCGAGGGTTCGCACCCCCCCCCCCCCCAAAAAAAAAACAAAAAAAAAACAAAAAAAAACATACCTTTAGCAGTGCATTTGGAAGAAGTAAATACGAACGTGAAAACCTTCTCCATGTCGTGTTTCCGCACATCGTCTCCCGAAATATTTTTCTGGTTACGTTGCTGGTCTGCGGATCTATATACATTGCTCCTTTACAGTGAGGACAAGACGAAATCATACCAGCTGCACAAAACGACCAATCTCCGACATGAGTATGCTATTACTCTAAGAGACGTTTTCCTCAGCACGACCAACCAGGTCGCGTCGACGCGTCCCTAATCAACCACGCTCATTATTCGCTTGGAGAATACGTGATACACCACACAATATTGACGTCGAGTCAGGAAAATAGAAGCAAACAATAAGTAACGCGCCTCCCGAAGTGGCTTGTATAATAGACAGCGTCCCAGGCACGTGTCACACGCTGCGTTTCTTGGCACTTTCGATATGCCACGCGTTAAGTCATAGTCGACTGCCGCTGTTGCTTGCACGCCTGACAGACATTTGGCACGAGCTACGCTTCACGCAGACACTCCGCTCCACCAATGGTCCCTAGAGTTTTTTTGTTTTGTTTTTCTTCTTTTTCGAGAGACAGCGCGAAGGACCGAGCGCGTATATTTAAAACGGAATTACTTCCTGGACATTGAGTCTAGACTGGTGAACTCGGAGGTGCAACATTTTGGTTCGCTGGATCCGAAGCTCTTCTTGCCTTCTACGTAACGCAGTTGCTGATTTGGTAAATAATATAAAATTTATTGGTCGCAAGAATACAACTTCGGGTTGAATATCAACAAGAACAATAAATAGATGGTAACGAGACATGGGTTTTTTACCGCGGTTGAACGAAGTCAATGAAAAATGGTACCTACTGCACGTTTGAATACACGAACTTTTTCTCTTTATTTGGTAGGGCCTCGCAACGAAGCGTTATTACTGTGACAAGTAACGTACAAGCTTGTCAGACAATAGTGAGGTTTAGTATATCGTTGATAAGGTTATCGTGCCTATCGGAACCAATCGCAGTTGTGCGTGACTGAGAATCTTATCCACTGATTGGTTCCGGTTGATACCGTTCGACGCAATCCGCGTTATCAACGGTCTGCTAAAACTCTCTAATAAAAGCTATAATGCACGGTGCTCGGCACCCTCTTCCACAGCACAAGGATTGCTTGATGTCAGAAGCTACGCACTTTTTCACCTCCTAGCAGAAATTTGTTAGTACGTGCAGGTCCACCATGCCCGTGCCGTTATTTTAATGTAAAAACGACAAGGACTGAAACAAGAAAAATGTGGCGGCGATGCTAACCAGGGGATATGCAAAAAACTATATGCAGAGAGGTTGGTCACGACACAATAGGACCTGTTACCCAACATTGGTTGTTGACAATGACAACATTGGTTGTTTCTGTTCCCAGATGAGACAGGTGCATCAAAATGAAAGAGTTGTCCCTTTGGCATGATAGATCGATAGATTCAAACGCACCGCGGCAGCATTGACAATATCATATGACACAGTTAGAGCTGCGAAGCCAATCCCGTTTCCGTAGGGGTCCAAGAGCTTCGATGGTCAAACGCTGTAACGATGAGTTGACCCAGAGACCAAGCAGGACCATAAAACTCCAAGGACCTGCTGTAACCTTTCCTATTAATGGACAACGCAAACAGGACCGTTGTCTTCAGCCGACCTAACGTACATTTCGTTAGGCAGGTGACCCTCAATATTACGTAGGAAGAATTTTCGCTCCTTTCCGAACCGCACATTTGACATTCCAGAAGTGTTCAACGCCCTATTGTGAGCAGAATCGAGTTGGGCTATAACAGAACTGATTACTTAAAGCAGTAATACCAGTCGCTTTGATACTCGAGAGAACTAATGCTCACTACATAAAACCACACGCAACTCTATTCTGGAAGCGTATAGACCAAGGAATTCCGGATATCACGATACCAAAAATCGGAAGGTAGGAACACGCAGTAAAAAGAAAACGAAAAGGAGATCGCCCTCCGAAGCAGTCGCTCCCCCTCCACTTCATTGAACAACTCCCGACAGGAAACCGAAAAAGAATATAAAAGTAGCATTATAAAGAAGAAGGCGAAGTTCAAAAAGGAACAAAAAAGGAGAAAGTTTTGTAACAGTGCGATCCGCGTGATCGGTGATAAGTGTTCCATAAAAATTCAATGGGTTCCAGATACGCCCTAACTCTGAAGCCTTAACCCGGAAGAGGGTGGTGCGTGCATGAAGCAGTGTTCAGAAACAAAGACGAGACGACGCACAGAAAGACCCAACTAATCCTGTTATTCAACGGGGAACGCAATAGCGGGGTGGTCTAGAATTTTTGCTCCTATATTCTGGAACATTTTTCACTGCCTCTCGCTTAGCAGGACCAAGAGGAGAAATGCGGGTATTGAGAAGAGGAGTCACTGCCGCCTCAAATACACGCCCGTACACATCGTAGTTCCTGCCTTTACGTCACACTGGGTTCACCTATTGTGAACTGATAATTAGAAAGGTAAGCTATTTATCTTGACTTAGAGACTGAGGTCTTTGCTGTCATGAATTCCATGTGAACTGTACTATGGAGGATTGTATTGCTGTAATGCTAATTGAGGCAGTTGCTACCTATTTTCTACGTGGTGTGCTTACGAATTTACTCCATTTACTCTACACTCTTATTGATAAGTATAGTCAAACGACTAGACACCTTGTGCCGCTTAGTATATGCACGTTAATAGGGGTCAGGGATAACTCATGCATCGAATTTAGATGTTCTTCGTATGCATTCGTTACTGTGTGTGGGCGAACGTAGAAATAAAAGGATACGGCAAAGGGGGTGGGGGTGGGGGTGGGGGAGAGAAAGGAAAACATAGGGCAAAAGAAAAAAAAATAAGAAGGAAGGAAGGAAGGATGCCGTAATAAGAAACACATCTAGTTAAGAGAGCACTATTAAACCCATAAAACAGAACAATGATACAACGCCCAGAGTAAGCCAACAAGTAAACGCAGTAAACCTCACTTTTACGAGCAGGACTGCACACGAGTAGCAGGCTCTCGAGATGATCTGCGAGTCCCAGGTCCACTTTTCAATTAACCCCATTCCAGGCGGTCCCCTCCGCACTATAGCCTCGCACGCTGGAACACTGCATGTGCGAAGAAGAAGAAGAGGGAGAGAGGTAAACGGCGGCACGTTATTTATGTGAAATTAATTAACAAACAAATTAATGGACGGAGGGCTCCCCCGCAGCACCTCCCGGTCCGGCTAATTGCGGCAAACGTTTTTGTTGCCAAAGGCTGCGTCCCGCTGCCCGAAGGGGAACATTCCGCGGTCCGCGGCAGTTCTGTAAGGGTCGCGGGAGCATTATTACACACGGGGAGTGTGTGGCGGGGTTGGTTGGTTTTCCCGCGGCAAATTTATTAAATTCCATCATTAACAGAGTCTAATTACAAGCGCCCTGCTCGGAACAAAGTAGGTTGACTTTTGCTGGGAAAGTGCTGACCACCTGGATCTTGTGGGGGAGGCGTAATAATTTCACTCACTCGTTGGCGCGTTCCGAACGGCTCACTGCTTCTTGTTTGGTAGCCTTCGGGCCCCACGGTTATTAAAAAGGATGGAATGCGAAAGGCGGCGGTTTGCTCGCTGGTCAACCGAGCCACTTTCCAGTGGGCATTCCTGTTGGAATGGTGCCGCAGCAATTATTTCTTCCCCAAAAATGTCACGATTGTCTTTTTACACATAGTGAGTAATCACTAGGAATTGTTTGCACACAGAGGAAGGCAACTGTCGAAACGGGTGTTCGTATATTTACAGGCTACAACGATATGTCCCGAGACAGCGTGAACGCTGTCGGTATTTCACTTCCTAACTTCAGGTCTAAAATTGTTTGCAATTTGCTTCCATGAGGTCACGAAACGTGAAGTGATGCATTATAGACGTTGGAGGTTCCTTTCCCACGGAAGCGAAGTGCAGTTAATAGAGAGTTTTAGTGCATCGTACGCTATCGCCTTTACGTACGTAAGGGTTAGCGTTGGTGGTTCTGCGCAGGCTCAAAACATATAGGTAGCTTCGCGCAGTGCGCAGAACTACCACGCTATCCCTTCGCAAAGGCGATCGCGTACGATGCACTAAAACGCTCTCTAATAGCTGCTCTAGGAGTCGTTACATTGCAAATGTCACAACTGGTCGCAACTAGAAACTGTCGTTCAAAGGACAATGGTTGTGAACACACCCTGCCACAATAACTGAAGACTCGCTGAAATGACACGGAAAGGATACTGCTAACCGAAGGCTATACGTACATGCTGTCCACATTGCTGCAGTGGGGTTGGTACTGTTAGAAGCCTTATTAGCCCAGATTACGGAAGATTACGATTACTACGAGCCAACGATGCTAAAGAATTGTGATACACTAGGAACCGTGCGGTTAGAATTTTTTAAAAGAAGTTTTAGGTAACAATGGTGCGGTTCTCCAGAGGCCGAACCATATTTCATGAAAAACCGGAAAGACTTTTCAGAGATGGTCCTAATGAGACTTTGAGACAAAGTTTACACTCTTGAGTGATGTATCATCTTTAAGGTACGCATCATTCAATTTCGAATTTCCTAATTTTTAGATCGTTCATTAAATAATGAGAGATTTTCAAATTTTATTCACAGAAAACATTTCAAAATAGTAAAAATCTGTTCTTGTAACCGGGTATGAGCACGACGTTTCTGAAAGTTTTTTAAAGTATCTCCATCGAGTTTGTAGTTTGTTCCACCGACATTTACCGAAGACGGGCATAAAAAAAACGAAAAAAGCAGAAAGAAAAATGCAGAATGCATCAAGGGCGAAAACATGTCCGTGCCGGTGTAAGCTGGAAACACATGTTACACTGCTTTTCTATTGCCCCATATTATCCATGTAAATGCCGTTGTAGTTTGTCAGATGGAGTTCAGTTCATCGTGCAGGAATATAATTATCAGGGTAGAACAGAACTTCACGATTTCACACTGTCAAGACCAACTAATACCATTCGTTAGGGAGTTTTAGTATATCGGAAGGTGTCGACGATAACGGTCCCGAAAGCGTGACAAGCCAATCGTGCTCTTCCTTTGAAGTGACTGACAACACATTGATTGCTGAAACTGGATTTGACAGCTTCCTTAGATTTGATCCTAAAAATCCGTATTGTTTGGGGAAAGACAGGATCGTACGCCCTTTTGTGACATTACAACGACAATAACAATAAATGACGGAAAAGGGATAACATTAGCACAAACCAAAATTGTTCCAAAAAAGCGTACGATTCATTCGGAATGATGGTTGGTCAGAAACGCGCTACCTGGTGGAGTTCTGATTTACATTGTGTAGGTTCGTGCGCCAAAAAATGCTTTTATTCACTAATCGTAAATCGAGAGTTCATAAAACGAGGGACAGATACCAGGCGGAGTTCTTGCCCCCACGATGTACCGTTCACAAAAGCGAGAGCACTCGTAAATCGATGGTGATTGTACACATCACACACAGGCACAGTGCAGCCAATGACTACCGTCTTATGTATTTTCCACCATGTATTTCGGGATACCTTGCATAAATAGAGCATATCCCATCAGAGATATCAGAGACACGGTGTACGTTCGCGATGCGACTAACACGAATATATTCGAAAAAAAAAAGAAAAAGACGAAGGAAAAAGGAACTATAGCACGAGTAATCCCCTCAAACGATTCCACAATTAGTTGCTCCGAATTCCCCGGTCGTATCTTAAACGATGTACGACCCATTATATTACGTAGATGAGACGACGGCGACATCTCTGGCATTCCAAACATTGCAAACACGGGAATCAAACGTTGAGCTCATCCACAAAAAACGGCAAAGAGAATCGATCGTGCATCGAAATGTTTCGATGGTTCTTATACCGCATACTTCCTCTTAATTATTCTATCACGGTTGCCGTTACCCTTTAGTTTCAGTGCGGTTCTAATGTAGAGCTTAATAACGGTAATTGTATTCCGATCTCCGGAGTCGAGCTCATTACTGTCGTGCCTGGAGGGATTCATTGCGTACGATGAGGCCGCGCACAAGAATCCGTTCCTTCGATCGCGGCGCCTCAACGAAATGAACTCTTCTTCGCGCACTGTCCTTTAACTGACCTGCCAGGAATAGATAACAGACATTTGCAACGGCCCCGCTGTGGCTAATTAGCGACTTCGCAGGGCATTTACACATCCCTAAACTGTTTTACCAGGCTCACATTAACTAGACTGGATAACGTTCAACATATGCGCGTTACCAGTAGGGCTGTGCGAATACTCTTTTTAAAATGGAGGCAAATACCAAGCGAATATCTGTGTAACATAAGCGAATATAACCGAGCTGTATTCATGCGTACGGGATATACGCACATGGATCTTTGCATGAAAGAGCACGTGGGGAGGGGGGTATATTTATTAGGACAAAGAAAAAAAAGGAAAGGTGAGTCAAACAGCATGTCGGCTTACTATTCCGCAAAAAAAAAGAAAGACAGAAAAGAACGAAAGAAAATTACATAAAAGTAGGATAAAAAAGTGGAGAACAGAACTGTGAAATAAAGGATAAACTAATAAAAGGTGAAAGCAAGATGAGATAGAGTAAAGACAAAGATGACTTAATAAAAAAAAAAAGATGACGGTGATGCGTATGAGGGTGAGAGGTGAGGGTAGGACACTGAAGAATGAGGACTTGAGTTCACAGGCTGTTCATGAGACCTGTGTCGCTGAGGAACGGCACGGCTTCGTTGTTTAACTACTCTTGTGGTGTTTTTGGATTTACACTTGCAGCTTCGAAACTATTCCAATATAGTATAAATATGGCAGTCGTCGAAAAAGCCAGACAGCGGCGGGATTTGAACCACGCAAATCTCGATTGCTGGTCAAGTGCCCTACTAATTCGACCACGCTGGCATCTGCTTTCCGACGACTTGCCGAGGAGCCTCATTCAACTAACGGGACACACACACACACACTCACTCCCATCACATTCTCTCCTACATGTCTTCTCATACACACATACACACACATACATACATATATGCCGCAATCCTACCGCAATCAAGTAACTAGAGCTTTGAAACAGGCAAAAGTAGTCTACTACCATAATCTTTTCGAAACTTATGGTGGGAACGCTACAGCCGTATGGAAAACGCCGAATAACATCATCCGAGCACAGACTCACAATTTCAATGGCATGACCTTAACTGGCGAAAGAATTAGTGGTGAAGGTTTGTGCAGTACTTTTAACCAGTATCTTGTCAATATAGTCCCACACAAGCCTCTAGATGGCCACGATGTTTCAGACACATGTATTTACATCCCCCCCCCCACACACACACATAAATGGGATGATGATGTGGCGGGTCATTCTCCGCCGTTATGGCGGTACACTACCCCATTGCGCTTGTGGAAGGGATGAGAAAGTGATGATGATAGAAAGGTATCCTATTAGACATCCCAGGCAGTAATATTGACTCCATATTTTTGCTCCCTACATCTACGGATGAAGTCTGCTCCTCGTTCTAGACACTAAAAAATGCAAGACTCACTGCGTTACGCTACGTTAATTCTACGTTAAAAGTAGCATATCAAAGCCCATTGGTCTGATAAACCACCTACGACCTGTCCTCCCAAAAAACGTTAAAATGCTTATTTACAATTCACTGATTTTATCTGTTTTACGTTACTGTTTCTTGGTTTGGGGAACTACAAGCCAAAATAACCTGCATAGAAAGATGAAGAAAGATGAAAGTCACTGAAAAGGTTAGCTAGCTGTAGGACTGGGACCACATCTTCTGGATTGCCTGCATAGTTTACTACTCGCGCAAAAACGGACTGTTCGAATTATAGGAAACGTTCCATATGACTGTCATACCGATCAATTGTTTAATGTTCTTGGTATTTTAAGAATAGCAAATTTTCACGACTATTTTTTACAAAAACCTACTCAGTTGCGTCACGACAAAACAACAGTACCATATTATTTCTATTTTCCCAGGAAAGAAAAGCAACGAAGGCACACTCGACATACTGAGTAATGGAAAGTTCCCATTTCTAGAACTGGTTATTGCGATCAGCTATCGTCTCACTCTCTTCCCTGATTATTAAACTCTTGTAACACGACGGGGATAAATATTAATAACATCTCAGTAACTGCATTGCGAGCAATATTTATGTAATACTGTATAATCTTTATCATGTTAATGTACGTCAGTTCTCTTTCTGAACCACTGTGTATTTTTCTTTTACCATTAATCAATATGTGTCACTACTATTTGCGACTACTATTTTTGTGTGCGCGTTATGACCAACGCAAGTGTTTTAGGGGAATGTGCTCCTGTCAAGTGGCTTTTGTGCCGCTTTTTGGCAATCCCCATGTACATGGCACTTTGTGTAACAATAAATAAACAAAGAGTGATATTAAACGGAAGGAGCTCCTACCATTTAATATCACTCTTTGGTTTGCTCACCACCGGCAACTTGACATCGCCTATTTTTTGGCCTTCTTAATAAGTAAACAAACTGAAACTGAAACATACAACACAAGTACGAGGCAGCGGCATCTGTTAAACACGGTGGAAAATGACTGTTCTGAGGCTGGAACACACAAACAGAGAAACACAACACAAGCCTCAATGCCTTAGGACATGAACAGTAGAAAACTAGTTCTACCAGAAAAAAGTTCTACTGTTCATGTTCTAAGGTATTGATGCTTGTGTTGTGTTTCTCTGTTTGTGTGTTCCAGCCTCAGGACAGTCACTTTCCAGTTTTAACTTATTCCGATAGTATATGTATGCATTTGGTTTGGAAGAGACAGTCATTCAATTCGAAATTCAGATATAGAATTCCATATTCGATTAGGAATTCGAATCGAATACACAATTATTCGTTTCGGTATTAGACAAATTTAAATATTCTCAACGCCCTACAGGAATGATTGAATGAATGCGTGCACTACTAGCCTAATACGCCTCAAGATATTGACATTATAAAGACACACAACAACAAACTGCAAAATACCATTTAATAGAGCGACAGCAAATTACGCATCGAACAATCCTCAAAGTATTAAAACACTTAGAATGCATCGTTTTGGTCTTTTCGGTTATGTTTTTGCAACAAACGAAAGGCGTAAAACACATAATTTTTGTAGACACGATCGAGGCCTTAGTAAGGTGGCTGGTCTGCTGCACTGCGGTGCCCGTCGCTTCCCTCATCTCCCCTTGGTATTCCCAGGAACCCCAGCTGAGGAACGGAAACGGCCAGAGACTGTCCCTTAATGAAATCAGCGCCGTTCTGATCCGATTTGATCGTGCGTTCTCGACAGATGCCACGGTTCCCATCGCCGCATTGTGTCCCTTCCCCTCTTGACCACTTCCTAATGTCCCCTTCGTGTCGGAGGAGTAATTCATCCAGGCTCTAATGAAGCTGCACTGGCGAAACCAATGCAACAATTTTACCAGTCAGAAGAACAAGGTCCACCGACAGCTCGATAAACATTCCAGTTAAAACTAACACGATTGCTCGTTGCACCCTATCGCCCACCCTGTCGTTTTATGGAGACGCCGTATCTGGCGACATGCGCTGACCTTGGTACGCTAGTGCACAAACTAAACAAAAATGATCTACATAATTTTTTATTGACATGATCCACTGACTGGCTTAACACACGGGAAGATAGTATAGGGAGTTTTAGTATAGAACGGAAGCCCTCTACGAAAACGATACAATAAAGGAAGTTCTCAAATCAAAGATCAGCAATGTGATGTCAGCCACTTCAAAGGAATGAAGCTATTGGCTTATCGTATTTTCGGAACGGCTATCGTGAACACCTTTCGATCCACTAAGACTCTCGATGGAGTCGTTCAAGGCTTACCATGGTCTGCTACAATGTTCTTCAGGCACTTTGTGGTGGTCGTTCTGCATCACAGAGGCTTCCTAGCTCTTAACTTTGATGCGGTTACTGACCACAAAACAAATAGAAGAGTTAGGACACTAATAAATATTTCCCCCTCTAAAATACATCAGTATGTTAATGCCCTCCTTGGCGACAGTTTAATATAAATGGAGTCTGGCTTTCCATTTTGTGAAAAATCCAGCTATCTGTAGCTGTTCTTGCAAATGGTATAGAAAGAAACGCAAATTGCAAGTTACATAAGGAGTTTTTTAAATATCATTTTCGAACTCTAGCCCAGCTGAAGCCCACAGTTGAACGGCAGCCATTCATCAAGCAGACCGCGTCCACGACTGTGCGAGCGATCAGGCGAAGTCGTATGGAAGCCTCCGAGCATCGATTGGCAATCGGCCGGAAACAGTGAGGCAATCGGTTTCTCATTAATCTCTGACCGGGGTAGGTTGTGTTCCCCTGACACTAATACACCTCCACCGATGGATGGGTAAAACAAATTGGCCAGGCGCGATGGCCCAAACAACACAAAGCGAAACTATTAAACCAGCATTCCACAGCCCGCTTCCCATCATCCCCACATGTGCTCTTCTCTTGTACGCCGTATGATATATAGAGTCTTTTGGGTAGAGGCCTTAGGAGCCCGTCTAAGAACCAACGGTGCTTAGAGTTGAGTTCTTCTCCGGAAGCCTGAGAATAAATAAATGTATTTCGTTTTACTTCATTATCAATAATCGTACGTACATAATAGTGTTTTATTATGATATCACAGCTGACATTACGTATTGGGGCATCGTATTCTGCCCGCTAGGGGGAGGCAAATGCATGCGTCAATTGAGTAGGCTCAGGCTTAAATAAACTCTAGAGGCGTCAAACGAAATAGAGCTATTTTTCTTTTCTGAACAGAGAACGGATATTTTCAGAAATGTCGTCACGTTCGTTTACGAAGTACTACCAGCCAAATAAAATTCTAGGCTATAAGGGCGATCCTTCAGTGCTGTAAATGGCATTTCGAATTATTCATATTTTAACTAAATTGAATGATGTCAGTTGAACAAAAGGCACCAGCAGTGCGGGGGCTTGTGTTGTGTTTGTCCCTCTATGTTTAAGTGCGTCATCAACTACACCGTTAGTTTAAGTCGTTTCCGTGCATAAATTTTGCGATTTAATCGAGATGAGTAAAACACAGAACACAGCGTCTAGAAACGCTGTTCGTGGTCCACGACCATTGTTTCTAGTGGGGACCTGGGACACGCCGTATCGCGCCTATTCCTTTCCGCCTTTTTCATTGCCTGATGCAGCTCCAGAATGTGTGCTCGGTCGCGCCTTGCTTTAGTGATTTGCGTTTGATTTTTCAGGAGATCTAGAGAGTATAATTGTTCCTTCTACTACCTACTGGAATGCTTGTCTAGTTATACCCCTAACACATGCGCAGCCTAAAGGCCTTTCCAGAGAAGGACACCCTTCCGAATGGCGTTTGCTTCCCAGGACACATGATAAAAGAGAAGAGATCTCCCCTTCGCAGGCGTGGCTTGGCGAAAGAGGAGATTGCTTATCTCCTTTACGGGCGAAAAGCCATAGCCTTGAACGCAGAACCAGCCGACGATTATTACACCACGGCAATTGAAAATAAGAATGCTCGACTAAGAATATTTTTTAATTCTTTAACGGATGAAGTTAGAAAGCCATTTTACAGCTAATTTAATAATTACAGTTTACAAAGACCTCACGAAGGTTCGTGAGTACGGTACTCTCAAGCCACATTTCAGATGGCACTACCGAACGAAAAGAGGATCGACACCGGTGCGACCTCCTTTCAGCAAGGTATCCTTCGAAGCAGTAAATGACTCCCACCGCAAAGGGGTTCTTGCTAGCCCGCGTGTGAGGGGTATTAAACAACAACTATATCGTATACTGTGCAAAGACTGCTGTTATTGTCCCCCTGTTATCATCATTATCTAGTTGTTGTTGTTGTTGTTGTTGTTATGATTGTTGTCGAGGAAGAAAAAGAATCGAAGCTCACAATGGTGTACATATCCGTTTTACTTAATAGGTGCGAACACTTTTTGACACTGGCTTGAGGTTAAAATTTCGGGTTCGAATCCCAGTGCTGGCTGTGCTGTCTGGGGTTTTTCCTGGGTTTTCCTCAGACGCTTTGAGACATATGTCGGCACAGTTCCCTTAGAAGTCGGCCCAAGACGCACATTCCCCCAGGGCGTCAGTCGTGACGTTACCCACATCTGCGAGGCCGACAACGGCGAGCCCTTTCACCATCACCATGTGGGGCGAATCCCGTTTCCAGGAAAGCAATCCACGGACCATAACGCTGGCCAACTTTTGTGGCCATTCATAATATGCAACCTGAAGTGAGTCGGATACGGGATGTACCCAAGAAAGACAGAGAAATGAAGGAAAAACTACGAGGCTGAAATCTGGGCCCTCCCTGTGCAAATGGAAATGGCCCTTCCGTTGGTCCATCTCCAATGTTCTCTTCCTTAACTACCCAAGTAAGTTGTAACCTATATGTCAAAAATAAATGCACGGGTATGTAGCAATGACACACACAGGTTGCAATGTAAGAAAAAGCTAGTCAAGCTGGTCCCCGTTTCGTGTTTACTACTTGGGCAACGTAGACAGCGAAGTCAACGTCGTCACGCGTTTGAAAGTGTTGGATGTCAAAGAAAATTGTATGCGTAGAAACAAAAAAATAAAGTAACTCTTTCGGCTTGGCACCTATTCCAGGAAGAAATTTCGGATGATAAAAATAGGATCAACGCAAATGCATCTTGCAACAGACCATGTCGCGACGCATACTCAGACATGTTCAAGTCAATCAGTGTTTCATTTACTCTATTTGTATTACAGGAAGAGGTGGCAAATTTTCGACACCGGCTCTTGAGGGAAGCGCGGCTCCCTCAACACACAAATTTCGTAAGGCTATTGGCCCACTCCTGCTGCTCTTGGCACCTTCAACTGCAGACATAAATACAGCACTGTATACGTAAACCGCATAAAAACCGCATACATAAAGCAGGAGCCTCAGAAGTGTCGGCTGCTGGGACTGGAAAGTGGTTACATTGTCCTGTGTTGCCTGTTGTAGGTCGGCTGCTTCCCGAAAGGAAAATTACCGGTTTCCAAAGTTACCGCATCCTGGGCAGACATCGAACACAGCCGGCGCCGGGATTCGAACCCGTGCCACTTCCCAGTCTCGGCGCGGAAGGTGATCATCGTAGTTTTTTTTTAATCTTTAAACGGACATTAAAGTGGAAAAATTTCTACTCGTGGAATGAAAGATGCTGTTACCTTGACACCAACACAAGAGGAACGGGATTCCTCGGTTGCGTCGTTCGTGATTTATGAGCGAAACAAGTCGGAATTTAAGTTTTCCCTCTCCCTCTCCTTCTCAAGAAGGCCGACAATGCGGAACGGCCTCTCATTGGTATCCTCAAACGATTTGTCCAATCATCGCGGGAGATCGTTTGAGGAGACCAATCCGAGGCTTCTCCGTATATTGGCGCGCTTCTCGAGAAGGAGATGGAGAGGAAAAGCTTAAAGTCAGGCCTGTTTCTCACATAAATCACGAACGACGCAACCGATGAATCCCGTTCCGTTTATGTTGATGTCATGGTAACGGCATATTTCATTCCGCGAAGAGATTTTTTTCCACCTTCTTCCACTTCTTTTCCCATTTTCTTACTTTTTCCCACTTTCGTACCCCTTTAATACCGAGCGACTAAGCCATGGGAGCTGGAAGTTTAGCCTGTGTACAAAAACACGAATGGAGACGCAACACTGAGATGCGAATACCACCGCGAGTCCTCAGCGGAAGGCAAAACGGTTGCAGAGAGCAAACTTAGCACGCGGTAAAACGGCAACACTTTCAGGGACACAGTCCCGGTAGCTCACAGTTTACCCTTTTACCTGTTCACTCATTTACCGATTTCATTCATGTATGTTTTTTTTTTTTATAATTACATACCGAGGGCGTAGCGTGCATTCGTTGGGAATCAGTGCTTTCCCCACTTCCCTTCAGGTCATTTGACCCCCCACTAAAATTAAACGAGCAGCACAAGGGAACTAGTTGGGAAGTCTGTGCACGCTTTTAAGTTGTCCGACGTTTTTTCTTATTATTATTTCTTTTTCGCGTGGATGAGGCTAACGCGTCTATCTGAGTTTTCTTTGGCTCCGCGGTGGCTGTGAAATCCTTTTACACTTCATGAGTAGCCAAAGCCAATTGTAGGGGAAAACGGCGGCTCCAAAAGAAAAGTCACAGGCGGTAGCAGCAGGAACATTTTGAGGCGATGGAAGGATGAAATTTATATTACTCATAAAAATCGGGGAGACGTGACTGGCCTTGTAGGGACCCTGAGCGCGTTGACGAGTCCAGCAATGGGAGCTGCAGGCGTCGAGCAGGATTGAGTTACGAAGGGAGTGCGATGCGAAACTCTGCTCTTTTTTCCCTCATCGCGCACCGCTTTGGGGAAGCTCACTGCCCTTTCGCCACGCAACACAAAGTTGAAAGGTAATCGGAGGACAAGATCAATTCTGTTGTTTAAAGGGGCGATTTTGAAATATCACGATGTGCAGGATGACATAGTTTGGCTTACGCGCGTCATAATTTACTGATCTGCCGTCTCCAACGCAGACATCAGCCTTTAGCGAAATGAATTTCGGAAAATAAGAGGGCTTAATAATGAATGGGTACACCTACACTCTTAAAACAAAGCTTCACCACATAGCACGCTGAAGGCCAACCATTGCACAGAGAGATACCTCTATGACTCTTGATTTGTGGAAAGCGCGGGGCGTACGCCATTTTGTGACATTAACATTTCTGCGTAAGTGTCACAAAAAAGGCGTACGCCTCCCGTTCTCAACAAATCAGGGCAGATAACGATATCATTCGAGATGATGGTTGGCTAGGAGCGGGCTATGTGGTGAAGTTCTGTTTTAACAGTGTAGGACAGGGGGGGGGGGGGGGGCTTATGTCTTAATTATTCACCGCATTAATAATTCTTATTATTTATTATATAATTATATAATAATTAATGCATTCTTAATTAACTTCACCGCATAACACACTAAAGACCAAACACTGCGCAGAACGATACCGTTATCTGTCCTGATTTGTGTAAAGCTCGGTGACACTTAACATAACGGCATAAGTATCACTAAAAGCCGTACTCCTTCCGTTTTCAACAAATCGGGGGACAGAACGACGTCATTCGGGATGATGGTTGGCTATGAGAGAGTTATGCGGTGCAGTTCTGTTTTAAGAGCGTATCTGGTAAAACGGGATCTGGTAAGTCTCACCATGTACACTCTTAAAAATGAACTTCACCACATAGCACGCTCCTGGCCAACCATCATCGCGAATGACAACGTCATCTCCCTTCATTTGATGACAATGGTAGGCGTACGCCTTTCTTGTACAATTATGCCATACATAATGTGAACAAAATAGGCTCCGCCTCCCGTTTTCAACAAATCAGGGGCAAGAACGTTGTCATTCGGGATGATGGTTGGTAGTAGCGTGCTATATGGTGTAACCAACGCACATAATCATGTCACTCAAGTCTTCTGAATGTGGAACACCGGAGGAAAGTGATTGTGGGAAACGCCTCCTCTGGAACACTTTACATATGCACGAAGGGCTCCAAAATGGCGTACGCCCTTCGTCCTCAGTTAAACCATGAGACAGAGCAGTACCATTAGGAATGCTGGCTGGTGAAGTTCCTTTTTTTAGAGAGTACACCACAAAAACATAGCTTCACCGATGGCACGCTCTGCGCCAAGCTTGCGCCGAATCATACAGTTTCGCTTCTGATTGGATGAGAGCGGGGAGTATACCTTTCTGGCCGACAACTGGGAATTGGGCCGACTTCGGCACAGTTCCCTTAGAAGTCGGCCCAGGACGCACATTCCCCAGAGCGTTAGTCATGACGTTCCCCACCTCTGTGAGGCCGACAACGACGAGCTCTTTCAGGAGCACCACCACCCCTGGTTTCACCAACGCCGATGAACATTTGAACCGAGATCAACGGCCCCTTAACTTGAATTCAACGCTTAACTCCGCTTGAATAAAGGGAGTTATTGTCACTGAAGCATTCATTATGTCACCAACTAACGTTTGCAAAAAAGATTGGAGTGTTAACTTTAAGTTAAGTTAAGTTAAGTTTTAGCAGCCCTTGATCGCGCGGTTTAAAGTTAACCAGCGTCGGTGATACCGGGCCTTAGAGCCGTTGGTAACACAGGTTTGACGATTAGCACCACGTTTAGGGAAGTCTAATCTCGGTTTAAGTGTTAACTGGTGTTGGTGGAACCGGGCCTGACGGTTGGCTGTGAGCGTGTTATGTATCACGTCATCTCATTTCATCCTGGCTACGGACATGACGTTGCCCACATGAGCGAGGCCAACAACGGCACGCCGGTGTAGCTCATGGTTTGTTGCTTACGTAGCTCCCGTGCACGAATGCAGCGCTGCATTGATTGTGCCTACAAACTCTACGTACTTTTAAGTTGTGCGGCTTGTGGAGCTTCCTTTAAAACTTTCAGGAATATGTGTTACGTGAAGTAGCTCTCTGCCTCTGGTTTAACGCAGAATACATTTCTGGAGCGTGTGATCTGTTGAAAAGAATAACGCAGGAACAACTGAAGACAAAAATTGTACTTATTGATAGTGACACCTCCTGATATTTCCAGAGACGGGTGCCCTGTAAAAGACCTGCTGCATGAGGCGAACACCAATGTTCAGGAGTGCAAAGCGCATCGGGAACGTAAGCCGATTTTTACTGAATAAATAAAACACAATTGAACCATATGTAAGGTGTTTGGTGGATTGTGATTGGGCTCCTGTTGTCGTATTGAAAAGATCGCGGGAAATTGCGAAAATATCAACTAGCTAACGTAGATTACAGGGGCTGAACGAACATTAAGCCTCACCAACGCCCAAGAAAGGCGGTCGAGGACCGACGAAAAGTCGTGCATGTTCATACAACGGTTCATAGCATGTGTTTTCATAGCAGTTTGCTATATCTGTTCATTTCATAATTAAAGAGTAGCAAGCCGTGGTTGTGAAGGTTAATCGAGACCTTGCGAAAGATAAAGTTAGTCCATGATCCACCGTGTTACAGTAACTTTAACATTTGGTCTGATTTACAAAGTGCTCAGGGCAAGTTAAAATACCCGCATCGAAACTAAGAACTGCACGACTGCGCGTTATTAAAACCGTGCTCGTAATAAGCGAGGAGATGATTTTGTTACAGTATAAAATTATAAGAGCTCACAAAGTTAACGGAGTAATTAGCTAATATCTAGGACCTCATTTTGATCGTTTCGTCAAAGACATAGAACAGTTATATGAGTGCATTTTTAATAGCCCAGGGGAGCCAGCATCCTGGGCACGCGTAGGGAAATGATCCCACGACATGGGTGGTTAATCTATTATACCTGTCCAACTCGGGCGAGCGAGCACGTTAGAAGCCGCAATAATTTCAAATTTTGAACCTTCATGGAATAGACTTCTCGCAACGTTGTAGAAAACGACCAACGGAGAGAAATATCTAAAAGGGCCCGAGCACGAAGTGTCAATTTTTTTTGTCACTCATAAATCTTGATGATTAGAGAAAGTTGGCTTCATGAGCCATGAACTATGACCGCGCTAAACCAATTGGGCAGATATTATTCTTTGTCACAGCGCCTGGGAACGCATACTTTTAGCTCACGTCATTTCAATGTGACACGCGTGAATTTCGTGGTGTATAATTAGGGGCAAATGTGGACTTGGTTTTTGATAAGTGCGAGCCTTAATAGGCTTTGTAAAGTCTGTGAGTCTCATGAATCAGCCTCGATTTTTTTTCCTTTTCGCATTATCAAATTTGTGGCCCACGGACTCCTGTATGGAAAAGCGTGCAATGGAAGTGCCAGTTGAAGCAGAGAGAACATTACACTTTACAGTTTTATTTAAGAACGCTATTGGTGGTACTGTTGTACAGGTAGCCAACAAGAAATTGGACTATAAATAATCTGTCATTTATGTGTCCTAGAGTCTGCATGCGAAACGCAATAAGGTATAATTACACGCCCTGCAAGTATTCCAGCAAAAATTGCCCTCAAATGCATTGCACCAATTACGTTCAAGGTGGAAAACGGACGCCACAATAATGAATCTCAAGAAAGACTCGCAAGGCACCAACACAAATGATGCCATTCAGACATAGATAATAAAATAATAGGAATAGCTAGAACGATAAACAATACCGAAATTATCAGCCACAACGAAGTCCTGTATTCCCGTGGTGTGAGCTAATCCAGAAGCTGAAGATGCTAATGATGATTGTACATGATATAACTGAGTGGTCACCGATATAGTCAAGAAGAGAACATTTAATAACGCTGCGGAAAACAGTTTGTGTAATCAAAAGGCAAGACCCAGAATATTGCCAGTGGTGCGAGTAGTTATCCGGGTAGCGCTGCCATACAAGTTTATCAAAATTATAGCATACGTTGAGCTACAGGGTTAAGCAATCTATTATAGCACAATGTATAGTCACCTGCTACAAGAACGTTCGTAAAAGGGAAAATTTTCCGAAGTAGCCTATCTTAACAAACCCTCTAAAGAGCTCCAACAATCAGTACGGGACATGAAGTTGAAGATCCAGATGGCTTCGAAGCCATGATTATCATCTAATCTTTCAAAGTGAGCATCACTCTTAATTATCAGTGTCTGCTAAATATAGGCATTCACGGTTCCCTAGGTTAAACAATTATGAAGTTACTGGAAACTTACCAGGAGATGTAGATCAAGGGACGTTCCAGTGGGTGACAGCCCGTAGGGTCTATAAGGAAGTTGACTGGGCGGCGTTAGAACCCTGAAAAGTCATATAAGTTCATAAGCATCTCACTTGATAGTAGTAAAGCAGTGTCACTGAGTATAGAGCTATAGAACATAGCATACTTATAGATATACAGATTATATCATTTGAGCGTTGATTTATGTGCATTGTTGTGCTGGTCAGGACGGGGGGGGGGGGGGGAATCGTATCTCAGAAAAGAAGATGAAGCAAGCATGCTGGTGTGATGACGACTGAAGAACCATGTCCCTGAGTTTGGAGAGGGAAAAAAGACGATTTTTCCCTCCCCTTTTCCTTTTCCCTCTTCTCTTGTACACATTTATTCCCTCCGATTCTATGTTTTGGTTAAAAATTCGGTGCTGGTTCTGTGTTATGGTGTGCGCGGTCCTCGTCTTTTTCTCTCCCCATACTGAGGGACATGGTTCCTCAGTTGCACCTCATGCGCGCATGTAATGCCCAACCTTGCATTGTTGCTGCGGTGTATTATACTAGAAGTTCAGTTTCTGAAAATTACGAGGCATATACGTACGCAGCAAAACACAGTCAATGCAAAAACAACAATGAGAAGAAGAAAGGTCGCGCTCTAGTAAACACATTATTAGCAATTCGAACGCATCATATATATAACAGCCAATCACCCGCTCACAGCAAACCTTTAAATCTAACTGAGCGTAAGTCTGGACTGACTGGACCGCGTGATGCAGGGGATACAGTATAGCGACCTCTGAACGACTGCCGTATTTAAGGGTGCTTCGGCTATTGGGGCCCAGTTGAGCAGAAACAAAGTCCCAAGAAAGGAAGACCGACGACCCGTGAGGTGACATGGGAGGCTTTAAAGTGAAAATACGTTTCCTTCGACGACCCAGCGCCATCAGGTCAGAGAGTTTGAGAAGTAAAGTAACGGTGGCCCCTTCTTGCCGCGCTCCATAAAATCTACATACGCCATGCGAATGGTTTTCCAACAGGAAATCACGGGGGAACGACTGAGATATAAAATCGAACGTAAACTAGCTAAAGTCACACAAATAGTGGCCGTGGAAGACTCCGGGAGTGCAATAGCTACCACTTATTCCTTACCACTCGGAGTTGTAGGAGCGATTAAACACAACGGCGGAGTCGGATCTATAGGGGAGACGAAGGCTACCGGTGCACGATACGTGTCCAACATTCAATTGAATAGAGAAATAAAAGAAATGATCAGGATGACATTGAAAAAGAACGACGAAAACTACCTCGTGGCTGACCGAAAATTCAAAGTCGTTGCATTGCAGTTGAAGACAAGGAAGTTTATATTTTTCGCATTTCCCGGTTTTGTATTCGTCAATTGAACCCGTGGATGCAATAAGGGGATAATCCGACTTATCACCTCTTTAGTATTTTTGTTGCTATGGCATTTACGTACCAGTATCTACCTGCCAAAGAAAATTTAGTACCGTACTGCAATTTATTGATCCGCTACAGGAGGGTAAGAAACGGGAAATGCATGTGTGTCAATGGGATGGACAGTCAGACCAGGCCCCTTTTCTACACACGCATACAAATTGTGCAGCTTAAATTTTGCTACGATGCGGAAACGAACTTCGGCTTCCACTCGAAAAACACATTCTTCCTACCTCACGTGACCGTGTCAGCGGTGCCACTGAGCATTGTAATCGGAAAAAAACACATGCACTATGCTAATAAGTCGTATTGTGCTGGACATCTTAGGACATCATTTTCAAGAGTGTGCTCGTTTAACGCCACAACCAGCCCGATCATGGCTGCTCCACTACACACGGGTCACTTCATCCTACCTGATATCACCATTGTTCAGCCAACAAGGTCTGACTCGTGAGAATAGTTTTTTTTTTTTTTTTTTTTCTGGAGCAGAACCCTGTGCATGCGGTGTTATATTGGAAAAGGGGATAAGATATGTTCCTGGATTTTGTTCAGTTTCTGCTAAATCACCCCCCCCAAAACGATGCTAACAGGGCATGCATGCAGAGTAGACGCATACATATATGCCACACATTTTGCATTTGCGTTATTCGAGGAAACCCAGCTGTAATTACAAGGGGTGTTCAAGTCAAACTGGGACTTTTCATTTTTCGCAAAAGTAAAATGAACTTACAGGCGAGAAATTATTTTTATTTTTCAACGTAATCTCCAGCTGCACTAATGCACTTGTCCCAGCGTTTCACGAGGGATTGGATGCCACCAGCGTAGAAATCCTTACCGGCGCGTAGCAGCCATGATCGGACCGCATTCTTGACCTCGTCGTCGCAGCTGAAGTGGCGGCCCCCAAGGAATGCCTTCAGTGGCCCGAAGAGATGGAAATCGCTGTGGGCGAGGTCTGGACTGTATGGGGGATGTGGCAGCAACTCCCAGCCAAGTTCCTGTAAGGTGCGTGTCGTAAGATGCGCGGTATGCGGGCGTGCATTGTCCTGTAAGAGGAGGACTCCTTTGGTGATGAGGCCCGGCCGCTTTTGCTTCAGTGCCTTATGCACACCCCTGAGAACCTGGCAGTAATATGCACTATTGATGGTGGTACCACTGGGCAGAAAATCAACATGAACAACGCCAGCCTTGTCCCATAAAAACCGTGGCCATGACCTTACCCGCAGACGGGGTGCTTGGGAACTTCTTGGGAGCTGGCGAGCCCGGATGCTTCCACTATTTTGATGCGCGTTTAAACTCAGGAGTGAAATGGTGCACCCACGTTTCATCGCACGTGATGATCCGATCAAGGAACGGCTGTCCTTCAGTGTCGAAACGGTACCTTAGCTCTTGGGAGATTTCCAGTCTTCTCTGCCAGTCAAACACGGAGAGCTGCCTCGGGACCCAACGGGCCCTAACTTTCCGAAACTGGAAGTGTTCATGAATGATACACAGCAATTCCCACAGAAAGGTCCGTCTTTCGAGCCAGTTCGAGACATGTTATCCGTCGGTCCTTGAGGATCAGGCGCTCCACAAGTTGGATGTTCTCAGGAACTGTGACACTGGGCGCTCTGAGCCGCCCCGGCCGGGATCGTCCTGCACTGATGTACGGCCGTCTCGGAACCGTTTGCACCACTCAAACGCTTTGCTGCGGCTAAGTGTATCGTGGCCATACGGAGCCTGAAGTCTTCTGTGAATTTCAGATGACTTTACGCCTTCATTCACGAGAAACGTCATGAGAATTCGCTGTTCGATGTGCGCGCTCACCTCGTTGTCGGCCATCTTGTCCAGCACGTGTCTTCTGTTTCGCACAAACCTTGGACCACCACGTGGTGAACGCGGAGGCCTGTCGCGTGTGAAAATGACGAAAAATAAGCAGCGCGACACTCAGGAGACACTCAGGAGACAGAAAGTCCCGGTTTGACTTGAACACCCCTCGTACTTTACCGAATATTCATTTGGAGTTTTCTCAGTTTGAAATTTCTCGACTTAAACCCCTTATTGCATCCACGGGTTCAATTATTCAGGTCAGCCTTATTATTCTGGTTTCTTCAGTTCTTTTTTTCCCCTATGATTCATTCTATAGGCTAGAAGATGGTGCAACTTTCACCGGTACTCAAGAAGTAGACACACTATCACTATCCCAATAAAAAATGTACCGACCACATAAAACCACGCATAATAACTATACCGTACATCACCAACAATATCGAGAAGCGGAGGAGCATAAAAATTGCACTCTCCTTGTAAATGGGATGCAGCGTACCACTTCTGTCAACCACACCGAACTTCTGTACAATAGTCATTTCATCACTTCGTATTATACTCGAAAAATATGCAGCAAAATATGCTGAAAAAAAGAGCATAGAGATAAATATAAAAGGGGCACCGCCTACGGGCTGGTAACAACAGTGTCTTCCATGAGCTTGACCGGTAGAAGTAATGTCATATACAAACCCAGCACTTCTGGCCTCGGTACAGCCAAGTAGCAATGAATTTGTATGAGATTCCTTCTACATCGTATTGGTGATGCAGTGTCATTACTTGATTACATCACTGTTGGTGTAATTATTCCTGTAATGGAGCGTCCCGTTACATGGCGCAATGAGTAACGCTATTGCAATGCAAATAATTTCCCCAGGTATGTCAGCGGATACGATATAGAGAAAAGACAAAGTTGGAATGGAATGGAATGAGATGTGCGAAGAAAAATATGGAGATAGACTACTAGATAGACTACTAGATATGGAGATATGGAGATACTACTACTACTATATAGATACCAGACTACTTCATGACGCTTAGAGCTGAGTGCTCAAAATTAAGATATAAACAAGTAAAATGAAAGAAACAGTAACTAAGGAGTGGAGTTCCTGTCGCACGAATGTGCAAAAATAAAAAGTGAGGAAGCGAAAATATCAGATGACGCGATGAGCTACAGTGTTCTTCCCCGAGGTCTCTGAGTTCTAGAACACATATTTCAATTTTTCAGACGTTTGTTTGTTTTGAAAGAGAGGAGAAATTGAACTCGTCTCCCAACTTGTTTTGCTACTCCTAACACACAAACAAATGTCTTGTTATTGAATACGTTTGTACAGCAGACTTGTACAGCTAAGTGTGGCTGTTCTGCACGCAGCGCTTGTTTTTGTTTATGCTTTCCCGCGTTTCATTTCGCTAATCGCCCTCTGACTCTCCAAACTTTCGGGTTCACCTTCGTTCAAGCATGGTGAGATTTCCCACAGCTCACAATAACATATAGCTGTGAAACGTCCTTCGTTATTTCTCTATAAAATCAATCACACCACTTTCCACCAGGAAAATTTCTAACACTGTAAGGAGTGGATGTATATCCCTATACCGAGACGCCATGGAACTCCACAACGTTGTCTTTTCACCACGATGTTGCCGTTGTTATCAAAAGTGTCGCAAGCATTCATTCACGCTACGCTAGGCCCAATCATGCCTTCCGAATGGCAAACAGGTCTCTGCCGATGAGCGAACGGCGCGACACCGCCCAGCGTGTGCGAAGAAAAATGGCACTCGTGAAAGAAACCGACAACTGACTCCGGGTGAGGTACCCATAGAGCCGAAAGGGCGGGGGAAGGGCCAACACCCCGCGACGAGAAAATCAGGGATTGCACGGAAGTCGATCGGCGCTGGCATGGTCGTCTCACAAATGTGTTGTGACACATTAGACGCGATGATCTCTTCGTTCCTGCCATTTTTTCGCCACAAAGTTTGGTCCCATTGGGCGGGGTGACGGCTATCCACGCATTTTTGTTTTCTGATAGACAATATTATATGTACTTATGCGGTAGTTGAAGTGCAAAACAGGCTTATTCTGTAGACGGCAATCGAGAGTAGCCGATCGAAAGAATACCGAGAGCATTCGAAGTGGACGACGAGGAGAGCGATTACCCAAGGCCACTATTTGTTTACTTATTTATTTACTTTTGAATTTATGCAGCGTATTATGCGTGGTCTCCAGCAGACTTCCATGTCCTGCTTGGTTCGGGATGTTAGATGACTTGTTTTATCATTTTTCTCGAAAAACTGAATAACAAGCATCGCAACTGCAATTACATCCGGAATATTTTCAAGAGATAACCTGCGAATACCGATATGTCATTGGGACAGAATGAGATAATTAAAATTCGTCATATTACAACAATTACTCTTTACACGTTCGAGTCATCGTACAAATGATAGGCTACTTCCCACGAAAACCCACATCTCCATTCAGGTAATTTATCTTACCCTGAGCAACCTTTACTGTGTGTTACCGTGAAGCTGCAGGATGCACCACCCTAGCAATTACTCATTTTACTGCGGGGAAGCTATTAATATCGCTTCTTATCCTCACAATCTGGGATGAAGGGCTGCTTTTATTTTGACATTTTCCGAGACGCCGGCGGCTTCAGATCCACGCATAGCAGCAAGGTCAAAACCCCGAGCTATGCGTCGGCAGACACAAAATCGTCCGCTTGTTGAACATCTCCTCGTGGTACAATTCTTCTCAAGCAGTACAGTGCATTGAAAGTGGGAGTGCATGTAGGGATGTGGTAGTTCAAGGTTGTTTTTCCGTTGGTAGCTCTGTGATTTGATGCAATAATAAGACACCCGTAGCAGCAACCAGAGTGCCGGAAACAGAAAATGACCGTTATTTTTCGGCTGGACCGAACTAAACCGAACCGATATTGCTGTCGCCAGTGATGGGGAGTAACTCGTTACCAATGTTCGGTAACTACTTACTACGTGAAAGTGTGAAAACTTTTTTCAGCCACTTCACAGGTCTGCGTGTTGATGCGACGGTCCAACATGGTGTCGGAGGAATACAAGACCATCGAGAAGGAACGATCTGCCACATGATGACAACGACTTCTCTCAGCTCCAGGATTCCTTCAATGAGGAGGAACTGGACAGGTGGAGACAGAACAACCGCAGTCACATGCTGTCTCTGAATGGCTTTTCTGGTTTAAAGAAGCTCTTCGTATTGTTCAACACCGGAATTCTATCAAGTGCACCAGTCGAAAGGCTCTTCAGTGTTGGCAGGGTACATCTGTGGACTCAAGCGTGGGAGGATTAATGATAAAAAATTCGAAAAACTATTGTTATTGAAATGCAACTCGTTCAGATGATACTCAAGATTCTAAGAATTGTCTGAACGAGCTGCATTGCATCATATGAATTGTAGCATTCTTAAGTTAAGAATGCCGTGCGTGTTTGAAAATAAAGTACTGTTTGCCTGTGCACATACGGTTGTCCGTACTGGCTTGTACGCAACATTCGCACGTAACGCACGTAACGCACGTAACGCTTGTACGCTGTGGATCGCTTAACTGTAACTAGTTACTTTCTGAAAGTAGCAACTGTAGCTGTAACTAAGTTACTTTTTTCTAGAAGAAGTGTAACTGTAACGTAGCGATCTTTAGATGGAAACTGCCCCATGACTGGCTGTCGCCATAAAAGGCCCATCATTATTGCACGTGACGCGTATTGCGTTTATTCGCACATAATTTATGCAACGAACTGGTCTTGAACCGCTTAAATTTTTCGCGAACCGGGTTGAACCGATACATGCGTCGGCATGGAGCTGAATCGGACCTGAACCTGAACCGAACCGATAACATTTTTGGTTCGCCACTCTGGCAGCGCCTTATGCATCTGAACTTCCTATACATCTGAAATTCCTGTGCTGATATAAAAATTGAAAACACCAGAATGTTCTACATTCTCCTTCCTAATATGTAATATCTGTTTTCTGGAAGCCTTCAAGGAGCATGACCAAGCAAGTTTCTAGCGACGCACACACAGCGGCATGGCAGAATAGATGCGGTCGTTGTTCGATAAGTTTGTGGACACGTTCCTTTGATACCATTCGTTCGTCGCTAGTACATCCAAGGTCACGTTGAAGACTGCGAGATGGTGGAGTCGAGTCCCACTACCGGCTATGCTGTTCGAAGTTTTTCCTGGGTTTTCCGCGGCACATTCCAGACGTGTGTCGGCACAGTTCCCCCGAAAGTTGACCCAGTATGCATACTAACCCCCTGTGTATCCCACCCGTTGCCGCTGTCCTCTCTCCGCCTCTCCATGTATGTACGCGGCCCATAGACACAGTTGATTCGCGGTGCTAACGCCGGAACAAAAAGAAAAAAGAAACATGATGAGAGTATTTGAAGCCACGGGGCTTCTTGTGATAAAGGCTGTAAACTGTGAAACCATCGAATGCCCGCAGAACTTTGTTTTAGGACTTGTTCGTCGTGTTCAAGTTAAGTTGAACTTCACATCTGTGGGGAAGAAAAGAGAGAAAAATGGTACGCAGTTATACAGAGAGATGTAATTTTGCGTCCTGGAGAAAATCTAAAAACTGCAAATCCTAGCGTTATCGAGAAAAAGTCCTATCGACGACATTTTTATTGCTGGTTGTTCCCACTGTCTACGCTGATTTTATGCACATAAATCGGAGGAAGGTATACAGAAACTAGAAGAGACAGTGCTGATGTAAATTGCATAGTAACTTCACCCTGTTACAGTTTGACCCCATAGACGATGGTGATTTTGTGTGTACGTGTGTGTGTATTTCATAAATGCCCTTCAAATGCGGGCAAAGTGAAGGACGCTAACGGCTCTATTCTTAAACGATCCTCAACTCGACACCCCGCCTCGGCTCCAGTGAGTGGAGGAAAGAAGTGCCCCTCCGCTTGAGGAGTCATTGGAATTCAAGGAGACCCCGGGCCTACACTCGAAATCTGGTACCTTCTAGTAAAGGGTAAACATTTCAAAATTTTTACCCTCTATTTCAGAGGTTACCCTCTATAAACGTTACACGGATCACCTATAAATAGAGGTCACTGTCTCCTAACCGCCACACCGACGTAAAAGTTAGTTTCGCCAGGCATGGCTGTCTCTAAGACGCCCGCCTCTTCACAGACGCTACAGGACAAATGGTACTCAAAATGAGCTCTCATAAGTGCAGAACGCATACTCTCATTCGCAACATATAGCCATAATATACGTCGTTCATCTAAAGGCATCCGTGGTGAAAAGCGAGTGATCACTACACCTACTGATTCACATGCACAATAAATGAAAAAGAAATAATTGCAATTGGAGCATATGTATTATTTAGTTGGCAAACCTGGAACTACCGCTGAGGCAAGCGCACGAGGACGTCACAATACCAATACTTCAGCTGTGGTGAACCGCATTCAGTTTCAAGGAGGCATACTCTTTACAGTCCTCACATGGTTGCAACTCCCTCTCCAGTACGCCGAAAACATTTCTATTCCTTTCTGATACGTCAGAATGACACATCAGCGACGCGGCTATGGTTAATCAGAAGCACACGAAGAAGTAATACACAAGGATGACAAAGGACTAAGCAAATAACGGGCATAACACACCAGTGGCGTATCTAGAGCTACCTGCGCCCATGGCAACATGGGTAACATGATGTCCTTGGGGATGCGTTTTCGTGTGGTCCGCACTAGGTTTCACACTACAACCTCTCTAATGGCGGGTGCTTTAGATCATTTATGAATGTGCCAGGTTGAGTGCCCGACCTGGCACATTCACACTCGACCACATAATGGCGCCCCTGTTCACCTGGCGCCCATGGCACCTGTCCACACCTGCCACACCCTAGATACGCCACTGTAACACACACACGTACACACTGTGTTGAACCGTTGAACCGTGTTGAAAAGACAGACTGTGATGCGATTAGTGTTCCTAGACTGTCCAGCAAAAACGTAACTACGTAAACTTTGTAGTGAACATACCGTAATAATACCTTCATAGAGTTCCATCACTTCAACCTTGTGCTTTCTTCACAATTCTGAACACGATCCGCGGTTCGTACAGACGCAGAGACACAATAACGTAACGCACACTGATCCGAAACTCTCGTACTGAATGATTGAATGTGCGGTTTGAACGAGAACAAAGTGACTTTTAAGCAGTACTTTTTATACAGGTTACCTTGCAAAGAAACAAGAAAAACAAACGAAGGAAATTCAAACACGGAATTCGTTTAGAAGTTACAACGTTCCTATAAAGGGTACATTTATAAGTTACGACGATTGGATTTCCGTTGAACTCTGAAGTAACCTCTATTGCTCCTCCAGTGTCACGTTACAAGTCGTGTTTAACCTCTAAATAGAGGTATCGGACGTGTAACCTCTACGATATTTGGAAATCTACGTCTATATAAAGGTTACACATTGCTAAAAGTTACAATAAAGGGTACCAAGTTAAGAGTGTACCGTGTAGATTTTCGAGGAAAGCGTGAAGGCTTTCCTACACTCGGGGGCGTTTAAAGTAAAGGCCGATTTTTGAAGCACAAAGCTGGTCTCGAGGATCAGCTGTAGTGCAGGGTCGAGCCGAAGATCGTTTAAGAATACGGTTCTAACGTCCGTATTCTAAAACGATCCTCGACTCGACACCCTGCCTCGACTCCATAAGTGCTCTTCCACTGGAGGAGTTATTGGGATTCAGGGAAACACCGAACCTACCATGTAGATTTTCAAGGAAACGCAAAGGATTTCCTCCGTTCGGAGACATTGAGACTAAAAGTAGATTTTGAAGCACAAAACCCTTCTCGAGGAGTAGCTGATGTGGAGGGTGGAGCCGAGGATCTTCTAAGAATACGGCTCTAACGGCCGTATTCTTTAACGATCCTCAACTCGATACCCCGCCTCGGCTCCAGTGAGTGTAGGAAAGAAATGCCCCTCCACTTGAGGAGTCATTGGGATTTGAGGAAACTCCGGGCCTACCGTGTAGATGTTCGAGGAAAGCGCGAAGGATTTCCTCCGCTCGGGGGGCATTTCGAGTAAAGATGACAGGCTCACATGCTGTGCTTGCGTTCGGCTGTGACGCGGCGTAGTAGACGAGGCGATTAAACATAGAAGGACAAGCCTCACATCGCTATTCGCATACGTCAATTGGTAGCATCTCTGACCAGCAATCACAGCGTGTAGGTTCGAATCCTACTGCTGGTGCCTGTGCCACAACTGCCATCATTCAAGCAAAGTAAAATGCAAACATAAGCCACCACCTGCGGGCCATTTTCATTTAGTCTTGAAGGAGGAGCTTCCTGTCACACGTTAAGTGTATTCTCCGAGCTCTCGGTACCCTTCCACATAGGTAGGTAACCGGTCCCTTGTTCAACAAGCTTATTGCTGCAAGCTTCTGTAAAATCTCACATATTAATCTCTTCACACATGTGCATATTTGATGTGTGAACTATATATTGGTGTGCATATTGTGGGTGCAATTGATTTCATTTATTTCTAATTAATTTTACGCAAATATTGTATGAAAAGTTAGCAATTATAGATTTCCATCAGGCTGATTGCCCCGGAGATGTTATCTTGTTACAATATGATTCGGACCATAGATTGAGAAGTTACCTTGTCAAAAAGAACTCGTTACAAGTTAAGTTACCGTGTGAAAAATGTAACTAAGCTAATAACAAAGTTCTTCAGCCTGAAACGTAACTCGCGGTTACTGAATTAAAAGAACAACTTACTTCCAAGTTACTTCGGACACAAAATAGCATTACGCAGGTGCAGCGCGCATGAGCAGTTGAGTTAGACTTTGAGTTGCCTGCGGAGGAGTGCAACACGCTTAGATCGTTTTCGTTTATGTCCAACAATAGACCTCTCCCCTTTTGTATACAAATGACGTCATAGTGTTCGACAGCGCCACAAATTTGGTAGAATTGAACTACGCTCGAAGCTAGAGGTGAACAAGGTCGCGCCCGAAAACCACGGTCTTGAGGGGATTACGATATGGTCCCTTAAAGGGACGCGACCCTTGGTCCTGCTTTTCTTTCAATGGGAGGCAGAGAACAAGTGCATCACACTGAATGCCATCCATTGCACAAAATGATACACTTATCAATCTTGATGTGTGGAAAGCACTTTGCGCACGCCTTTTTGTGACAATTAACTTAACCACATAAGTGTCACGAAAAGGCGGACCCCTCCCTTTCAAGGAAACACTGGGCCTACCGTGTAGATTTTCGAGGAAAGCGTGAAGAATTTCCTACGCTCGGGGACGTTTTCAACAAATCAAAGGAGAGAACGATGTCATTCGGGACGAGCTTGCGATGTGATGAAGTTCGGTTTACCCCACAACGGCAAGCCGATCTCGTCACCATCCACCACCATCTCTGTTTACCTCCTCCTCTGTTTTAAGATTGCAGAGTCACGAAAGAGATTACATGCACGCAAGATTACTTAGAACAATCTAAAATGGAACTCGATCTGTTGACGCTTTGAGTTACCTGCGATTTTTGCACCTGAATTTCAGCAAAGCATTACAGCTTGCATTTACAGTGAAGAGTTCCAGTTTAAAATATTTAGCTTAAGGAAGAACACGAGGTGCAGCTGCTTGTAAACGAGAAAAGAAGTCTCACACGCTCTCCACAGTTTGTTTATGGAGTCTCATAGACATTACAGCGGATACGTGACAGTGTTGTACGTGAGAACTCAAAGGGATTCGGGTTGTGCGAGAAACGACGTACAAAATTATACGACGTACACGACGTACAAAAATCCCTGGATAACAAGAGAGATCATTCACCTAAAACGCAGGTTCAATAAACTTCGGGGAAAGAAAATACCGTCTACTCAGTAATACGCGGACACTGCAGGTAACCTTAAAGACAAAATTAGAGCATCAAAGTTTCACTTTTATAATAACAAAATGTCTTCCTTTCTAAAGAACGATTCCGGAAAATTCTGGCGCTACGTTTCCCTCTCAAAACCTAAACTTGATAAAATCTGTGTAAATGGTTCTCATGTTGATAACCCACTTTTAATAGCAAATACTTTTAATGGGCAATTTGTAACTTCTTTCACTCATGACAATGGATACGTACCACCTTTTGCTTGTGAGTTCTTCAGTGTTCCCGATATCACGATTTCACGAGATGGTGTACTTAATGCCTCGTTAAACCTTGACCCTTAAACATTCCCCAGGTGATGATGGTATCCCAAACCAGTTCCTCATAAGGTATGCTGAATGGTGTACTAGGTACATGCATATTCTATTTATGAAAGCTTTAGAGTATGGCTCTATTCCATCACAGTGGAAATGTGCAAAAGTCATACCGATATGAAAAGTAGGTTCCAGCAGAAATTCTTCCGATTTCCGTCCAATACCATTACTTTGTACATGTTCCAAACTGCTAGAGCACATAGTATTCAATCACATAATTGCACATTTAGAAGAACACAAAACACTATTCGATAATCAACATGGATTACAGAAACGGCTCTCGACAGTGACTCAGCTAACAGAGATCACCTACGACCTTTCTGAAATACTTAATCGGAAGGGACAAGTTGACGTTGTCTTCTTCGATTTCTCGAAAGCATTCACAAGCAGGGTTTCACACGCCAAACTTCTACTAGTCAAGCTGATCATCAATGACTCGATTCTAAAGTGGCTTCACGCATACCTAGCTAACAGATCCCAATATGTACATGTGAACTCTGTATGATCGCCACCAACTACTGTCACATCCGGAGACCCCCAGGGATCCGTACTCGGACCATTGCTTTTCAATATATACGTTAATGATATCGTGTGCTTTCACGCCACAATACTTCTATATACAGATGACTTTTTTTTAAAATTCCGTGTTAGCGCCGCGAACGAACGCCGGCGTATAGACGTGGACAGATGAAGAGAGGACAGCAGGAAGGAGTGGGGGACAGCGGGGTTAGTATGCGTCCTGGGCCGACTTCAAGGGGAACTAGGCCAACATTCGTCTGGAAAGTCTTCAGAAAACCCAGGGAAAACCTCAGACAGCACAGCCGGTGACAGGATTCGAACCCGTGTCACCTCCCAGTCTCGGCGTGGAAAGTGATCACTCTAACCACTATGCCACGGGAGTTGGTTAGTGCATATTGTGGGTGCAATTGATTTCATTTATTTCTAATTAATTTTACGCAAATATTGTATGAAAAGTTAGCAATTATAGATTTCCATCAGGCTGATTGCCCCGGAGATGTTATCTTGTTACAATATGATTCGGACCATAGATTGAGAAGTTACCTTGTCAAAAAGAACTCGTTACAAGTTAAGTTACCGTGTGAAAAATGTAACTAAGCTAATAACAAAGTTCTTCAGCCTGAAACGTAACTCGCGGTTACTGAATTAAAAGAACAACTTACTTCCAAGTTACTTCGGACACAAAATAGCATTACGCAGGTGCAGCGCGCATGAGCAGTTGAGTTAGACTTTGAGTTGCCTGCGGAGGAGTGCAACACGCTTAGATCGTTTTCGTTTATGTCCAACAATAGACCTCTCCCCTTTTGTATACAAATGACGTCATAGTGTTCGACAGCGCCACAAATTTGGTAGAATTGAACTACGCTCGAAGCTAGAGGTGAACAAGGTCGCGCCCGAAAACCACGGTCTTGAGGGGATTACGATATGGTCCCTTAAAGGGACGCGACCCTTGGTCCTGCTTTTCTTTCAATGGGAGGCAGAGAACAAGTGCATCACACTGAATGCCATCCATTGCACAAAATGATACACTTATCAATCTTGATGTGTGGAAAGCACTTTGCGCACGCCTTTTTGTGACAATTAACTTAACCACATAAGTGTCACGAAAAGGCGGACCCCTCCCTTTCAAGGAAACACTGGGCCTACCGTGTAGATTTTCGAGGAAAGCGTGAAGAATTTCCTACGCTCGGGGACGTTTTCAACAAATCAAAGGAGAGAACGATGTCATTCGGGACGAGCTTGCGATGTGATGAAGTTCGGTTTACCCCACAACGGCAAGCCGATCTCGTCACCATCCACCACCATCTCTGTTTACCTCCTCCTCTGTTTTTAAGATTGCAGAGTCACGAAAGAGATTACATGCACGCAAGATTACTTAGAACAATCTAAAATGGAACTCGATCTGTTGACGCTTTGAGTTACCTGCGATTTTTGCACCTGAATTTCAGCAAAGCATTACAGCTTGCATTTACAGTGAAGAGTTCCAGTTTAAAATATTTAGCTTAAGGAAGAACACGAGGTGCAGCTGCTTGTAAACGAGAAAAGAAGTCTCACACGCTCTCCACAGTTTGTTTATGGAGTCTCATAGACATTACAGCGGATACGTGACAGTGTTGTACGTGAGAACTCAAAGGGATTCGGGTTGTGCGAGAAACGACGTACAAAATTATACGACGTACACGACGTACAAAAATCCCTGGATAACAAGAGAGATCATTCACCTAAAACGCAGGTTCAATAAACTTCGGGGAAAGAAAATACCGTCTACTCAGTAATACGCGGACACTGCAGGTAACCTTAAAGACAAAATTAGAGCATCAAAGTTTCACTTTTATAATAACAAAATGTCTTCCTTTCTAAAGAACGATTCCGGAAAATTCTGGCGCTACGTTTCCCTCTCAAAACCTAAACTTGATAAAATCTGTGTAAATGGTTCTCATGTTGATAACCCACTTTTAATAGCAAATACTTTTAATGGGCAATTTGTAACTTCTTTCACTCATGACAATGGATACGTACCACCTTTTGCTTGTGAGTTCTTCAGTGTTCCCGATATCACGATTTCACGAGATGGTGTACTTAATGCCTCGTTAAACCTTGACCCTTAAACATTCCCCAGGTGATGATGGTATCCCAAACCAGTTCCTCATAAGGTATGCTGAATGGTGTACTAGGTACATGCATATTCTATTTATGAAAGCTTTAGAGTATGGCTCTATTCCATCACAGTGGAAATGTGCAAAAGTCATACCGATATGAAAAGTAGGTTCCAGCAGAAATTCTTCCGATTTCCGTCCAATACCATTACTTTGTACATGTTCCAAACTGCTAGAGCACATAGTATTCAATCACATAATTGCACATTTAGAAGAACACAAAACACTATTCGATAATCAACATGGATTACAGAAACGGCTCTCGACAGTGACTCAGCTAACAGAGATCACCTACGACCTTTCTGAAATACTTAATCGGAAGGGACAAGTTGACGTTGTCTTCTTCGATTTCTCGAAAGCATTCACAAGCAGGGTTTCACACGCCAAACTTCTACTAGTCAAGCTGATCATCAATGACTCGATTCTAAAGTGGCTTCACGCATACCTAGCTAACAGATCCCAATATGTACATGTGAACTCTGTATGATCGCCACCAACTACTGTCACATCCGGAGACCCCCAGGGATCCGTACTCGGACCATTGCTTTTCAATATATACGTTAATGATATCGTGTGCTTTCACGCCACAATACTTCTATATACAGATGACTTTTTTTTAAAATTCCGTGTTAGCGCCGCGAACGAACGCCGGCGTATAGACGTGGACAGATGAAGAGAGGACAGCAGGAAGGAGTGGGGGACAGCGGGGTTAGTATGCGTCCTGGGCCGACTTCAAGGGGAACTAGGCCAACATTCGTCTGGAAAGTCTTCAGAAAACCCAGGGAAAACCTCAGACAGCACAGCCGGTGACAGGATTCGAACCCGTGTCACCTCCCAGTCTCGGCGTGGAAAGTGATCACTCTAACCACTATGCCACGGGAGTTGGTTATATGCTGATGACTGCGCCATCTATAAAGAAATTAACGGCGTTAAGGATGAACTGGAACTACAGTCATGCGTTTCTGCTATGTCTAACTGGCGCGATGACTGGCAAATGCCCTTGAATCTCAAAAAGTGTGCTGTGATGACTATTACTCAAAAGGAAAGGCCACTCACATTTGAATATTCACTTCTATGTTAGGTTCACTTCTAGGTTAGTACATATAAATACTTTGGGGTACATATTTCCACGAACCTAAGTTGGAATACTCACATAAACGAGATCACGAGGCAGGCTCACATTAAGCTTTGGTACATCAAGTGTCACCTAATGCACGCAACTTCACAAACCAAACTGCTTGCATTTAAAACACTTACACGCCCTATACTCGAATACGCCAGTTCCAGTGTGGGATACATGCACACAATCTAATATTTCGGAACTTGAATATGTTCAGAGAACGCGTTCAGAGATTAGGTCTTCGCTTCACCTTCGTCACCCTCGAATCCCGTCGTAAACACGACCGCCTTCATTACTTGTATACCAAATCATTAATGGTAAACTTTGTATTGATGACTCCAAGTACATCTCTTACAACGAAAATAGGACGGTTCGTTCGCGTCATAGTCGTACATTAAACATTCCACTGTGTCGGACAAATGTATTTAAATACTCCTTTTTCCCTCGTACTATGAATGAGTGGAATGCATTGCCTCAAAGTATTACCAATGCTCTAACGCTGAAACACTTTTTGTCTGACCTTCAAATGTCTATTTGAGTGTAATTGTACGCGGGACTGAGTATCCTAGTTGCTACAAATTCTTTTCTACACGGCATACTATGTTGTATGTTAGCACTGTTGTGAGATATGGCTTTAGCATAGTGTCTTCTGTCCGAAAGCTTGTTTTTTTAGAAAAATAAATTACTGTAATGTTTAAATCTCTTCAAATACTTGTCTTATTATAGCTCCATGCTTTCGTTTGTGCACAGTGTGCCAACAGTTACCCCATTCCTGCAATAATAGTACGTGTGTTTGGTCGCCCCACCAAGAATGTCTTTATCTCATTCAACATAGTTTCACCCTTCATAGCATGTAAATAATAGTTCTAGTTTTCCGAAAAAAGCGACGAGCGGAGATCGTGCGCCATCTCTGGGTGCGGTATCGAACTGCTGTGCTTCCCCGTTCGCTCTCAACACTTATCAGGAGGGGGCAGCAGCAGCCAACGCCTCGTTCTCCGCGAGATGTTTGGGCAAGGGGCTAGGGGGCCTGCGCAGCCTATACACAGGATTTCATCTCGGGGGACGGGGTGTCGGTATCCCGTAGCGGTGCTTGACACCGATATCTGCTGTCTTTTCAGGCATTCTTTTCGTTATTATTATTATTATTATTATTATTATTATTATTATTTGCTCTTCCAGCAGATACGTTGGGGCTGTTGCTTTGTTTTTTTGTTGTTTTTTTTTTGGGGGGGGGGGGTGATGTAAGAGTGCTGGGAAATTCCCTGAAAGTTTGGACTACTTTCATAATGGTCCATATCTAGTGGAGGTCACGCGATGGGGGTGGGGTTAGGTTCTTTTGTAATTAGTGTGCCCGTATGGCTTACCTCTTCGATGCCGCCCTCAATGCACGTGTGGAAATCAAATGCTATCTTCGATGGAGTGCTACGGAACGTGAAACGATGGCTCTGGCGTGCTGAGAGCGCCCTGCTCCAGAGGTATTCAGCACAAAGTACGACGACTGCTGTAGTGTCAGCGACTACTATTGTACCGGAGTGATCTATACGTCTCCATTTTTTTCTTTCTACATCTATCTGTCTATACTTACTAAAGGCCACAACACGGCATTTCAAATAGGAGTGATAGTGTGAACCAGCTACCCATGACACTGACCGTCTGGAATCGGCTAAGACACAGCGTTCGTGCAATTACGTTCTTGTGCCAGTCTTGAATAGTATCATTTAATCAGACTTGCCGAAATAGGCATTACATAAGTTCCCCATTGCTGTGCGCTACTTTCGCGGCTGCGTCAGCCTGCCGACTACCAAGAGTTCCCAATAAACCGGGATCCTCTGGAGGCGAGTACTGTGGTCGCCCGTCACCAGACTTGCGTGGGCACATGCTCTGCAAGAGACTACTGCATACGTTCGCACTGTCCATAAGGTCATGTCAAGTAGGGCCATGAGGCCTTGTTTAGAATTGGTGGACATGGCGCATGATGATGATGACTTCCACCGATCTTGTACCGGATGACCGTGTTGACCTGTAATGATATGCACAGTTGCCTGCACTACATCGTGTAGCCTCGTCGATGTCTTGTATTAGGACGTGGAGATTCGAGGTATCATCTTAAGGATTGTGGGCGTTGCAACGGCGCAGGTGGAGCGTGTTCGACCGAATGATGGTTCCATAAAAATATGTGTCTTTCGATAAGATTTCGAACTTCTCGTTAGGAAAATATCACGAATATTACGCACCACAGCTGGTTGCTGGAAAGTCTGAAAATGTTACCAAAATGCTGCTGAAGGTTCGTGTACTCGATCCTCGCGTCGCTGTCTCACGACCGCAAGATCTGAGCTTGTGCACTGTCTACTGTGCAAACGGATGCACTTGTACCTTTTATGCCTAATAATGCGAAAGTCTACAAACTAAACAATGGCAAAAAATTCAGTGGCGCTTCAGCGGTAAATGCGAGGGAAATGAGTTAGCAGTAAGCGCCTTTCCGGTCTAAACCTGACTTCCGGTTGTCCACTTCCCGTCATATACTTGACTTCCGGTATCCACTTCCGGTCCAACTCGACTTCCGGATGTCCACTTCCGGTCTAACCTGACTTCCGGTTGTCCACCTTCGGTCTGTACTTCCGGTTCGACACTTTCAATTACTACATATAAGTCCATTTAATTAACCTTTAATTAGCCTCAATTACTTTCAATTACCCTTTAATTAGCGAAGGCAACCGCAGGAAGGTAACCGCAGGTTACTTGAAGTAATATTGAATTTAATTTAATTCCCCTTAATTACGTTTACTTGCTTTAATTACTCTCAATTTCCCTTTAATTGACGTTAATTACCTATAAATACATTTAATTAGCTCCGCTAACCTGTGATTACCTTCAGTAATCTTTAATTTCATTTAATATTTCCCTTAATTGGATATATCTTACATCCATTACCTTTAAACTCAACTTTCTTTCTTTAATTACCTCTAATTACATTTAACTACTCTTGCCTCTTACTTAACTACTTCAATGCCATATCATTTACCTTCATTTACAATTACCCTCTTCTCTCCCCTTTACATGTCCACTTATACCTCTGTCTCGGTGAGGCTTCACCATCTCATACACGCAAACACATACATACAGCTTTTTCCATTTTGACACTCCTAATGCTAACGCATTCATATGGAAAAGGACATAGCGTTAGGAGATAAATAGATTGCACCTGTTACTACATATTTCTGCGTATACACAGAATAATGCGTGGCAGGATGTTTCGAAGGGGGATTTGAGGTATCATAGGCTGCGTTCCAATAGTCAGTCGGCTGCCTAGCGGTCTAACCGGAAGTGCCGCCATGTTAAGTCTCGTTCCAAATCTCGCCAAGTCCGCTATTCAGTCGGCTACCGCCTAGTGCGCATCGATGCAGTTTAGTTATACGCCTGACCATCTGACAGCCTGGATGGAGACGCGCGTTGACGGTACCAGCGTGCCCGCTGTTTCTGCTGGCTTTAAATCTAAAGTTGCACATAGTGGTATGTTTTTTAAAACTGCGTAGAGAGTTGCAACACATGTTTAGTTGTGAAGGTGACCGTTTATGCACGATGTCCTACAAACTTAGCGCATTAGAGTCCTGCTGCGCTTGCGCCGTACGCATTTCTTGCGTGAGCAACGAGATGGCGCCACCGGCGCCTCGGCTAGGCAAGCCTGTTCCAATAGTGACAAGCAAAGGGGTCTACTCAGCTGCCTAGTCAGGCGGCATCGCGGGCGCGAGGTATTGCAACGCAGCCATAATCGTCCCACTTCCATACAGCAGATAAAAGAAGGATGAAACAACTATCAGAGCAAAGAACGAAGGCAGTATAGTACCTTACAGGCGGTAAGTTGCCCGCCAGGGGTGCGAGCACACGTCTGTGACAAAATTGCCGTCAATGTTGCCTATATCTAACTATGTCGACGTTCCTGCATCATGTCACCCCCCACCCCACCCCCTTCTTCTGGCGCAAGATAAGTATGCTCGGGTGAAGGACGAAGAAAGGAAGTGATGAGGGATGGGCTAAAGCGCAGTACCGAAAGCGATTCGTATTAGTACGCACGTTATAAGAACACATCGTGAACGTGGTGTCGGAAATGTGGTGCTCGAGCTGTCGACCGCATAATAACAGGTGTCAACAACTTTATACCGTCAGGATGTTCAAGATACCTGTGGGGACGAACGTTACCACCAGTGGTAGCCTAGGGGATGGCTGTGCCGCACGTACGGGTTAGCGCTGTTGAATTCTAACAATGCATGACCAGAAAATGCGATTATATCAATGGTAATGGAAAAAAAGAATTCGCGAGTGCTTGCATCTGTGGAAAACACGGAACACATGCTCATGCGCTGCACAAGATATGCATCCCAAAGAGCTACATTGAAGTCTGCTTTAGACGGCTTGAACAATAGAATATTCGATATAGTCAAGGTACTGGGTGCATGCGAACCCAAGAAGAGAGATGCAGCGTTATCAGCACTTGTCAACTTCATCGTGAGCAGTGATATCGAATCTGTATTTTAGGACCGCGTTCTCGGCATGTGTCGTAGAGTTTCTCGTCGCTCTTACAGTTTATCGCTATTCCTTTCACTTCTTGGGTAAGGGGATTTATTGGCAAAAAAAAAAAAAAAAAGAACGAAAGAAACGAAAAGGAAAGTTAAAACTATGCAGCTACGCATGTGCACATACAGTTCGGTGACAGTAAGGGGTGATGTTTATTTCTTTTCATTTTTTATTTTTATAATTTTTCTTTTTCCTTTCTGTAGATATCTTTTAACTACCACACACACTCTCTCTCACCATCATCATCTCTCCCATAATCATCTCTCACATACTCACCGTAGTTTTGGCGCTTTGTGGCCTTTGTTGCCTTTGTGCCATTAAACCCACAATCTCTCTGTCTCTCTCTCTCCCCTTTCTGCGGGGTCCATCAATTTATGGGTTCTTTATGGGAGCAGCAGAATTCGCCATGTGACGAATTCAACTTGTTCCTTTTTTTTTTCCGCATTCTAACTCAAACTCAATTCGCGATTTTATTACCAATCAGTTTTGCTGCAGTGCAGTATAACGCAGGAATGGTGTCTTTTTTTTTTTTGGCTGTGTTGAGTGATTTGTTCCGAGAAAATTAGTGCAATTTGAGATTGACTTTTGATTATTATCTTTACGAGTTATCGACCTCCCCCCCATCCTTTAGTCCCATACTGTGTTGTTCAAGTTTCGAAGGTTTTTTTTTTTTCTTCTTTTTCTTATATTACAAAACTGAAAGGAACGAAAAAAGTCAATATTACTAATAATTGAGACAGGCGTGGATGGAACAGCGGGTGCCGGCGCAACACCTGACACCCTGGGAGAGCGTTCCCCCGTTTAGACGACGGCTCAATCCTGCGGCATCCGTCCGTCTAATGGGAAGACCATTGTGCCAGAAGCGAACACCAGAGAGGCGGGTTCGCTGAGCATCTGGTAGTGATATTAATTTATGACTGAGGGCGGCCCGGCCATTGGCTGCCCCTGACACGCTGGACCACGTTTCCTCGAACTCTTTCACTGCCGTCTTCCGCTCTACAAGTTTCCGCTTGACTGATGCGTCGGAAACCGGTGCAGAGATGACGGCACCGAAACGGTTCAATGAGGACGCCCGGGGAATGCTTTGTTCGCTCGACACTCGGCCCAGCGATATTGCAAAGGGCGCATTGTGAAAATCGCATGCCATTGTAACGAAGGAGCAGTCGGCGTGCCCTTTTCAAAGGCACCGCATTCTGACTTTGCTTTTCCACGCGCCGGGGATCGTCTCCATTCCCTATCGACTAAAGTAGAAAAAAAAAAAAAAAAAACATCGTGACGGTTCTGTAGGACGTGCCCGATTGTTTGTGACATGAGACTGTTGAAGATGCACGCTGTAACTGACCTTCGTTTTCAATGCCACGTATATTAGAATCGGCTTTATGAGCTTGAAAATTCATACGCGATTACGGAAGATTTAAACACTGTTGTTCTAAACTGTTTTTGTCAAACCATGTTGCGCAGAGTTGTTGCAGATGTAATAAATACCTGCCATCGGACGCGAAGGAGATCGGATTTGAGTGTTCCTGATTCAATGATCAAAATGAATGTTGTTGTTAAAAGAGCGCATCACTGAGAGGCGTAGACAAAGGCGCGCCAGTGTTAATAGATAATAGATACGTCCACACTCCTTTCAAGCCGTGGAAATACACCGAGTGTGCAACAGAAATTCCCAACGTCGTGTGTTTCTCCTCAAACTTTAACCATTCACTTCACCTGTGATCTGGTAGATAAAACAACTGAATTATTTTGCCTCTCATGCAGTGCCTTATGTGAAGCAGCTGCCGTCTGTGCATAGTCCGTTTATCATCACAATCTATACAGGGTGCTTGTTGTAACGTGTCCCCGAATTATATTTAAAAAATGTAGACGTTGTGCAAGAATGCCGCTTGCTGCATTGGCCTCTGCGGCACTTTTGCCACCAGGAAAGACCGATTTTGTCGATTTTCAAGTGAAATAAATTGAATTTTTAATTTTTATTATTAAAAATTTTAATATTATTATTATTATTGTAATAATAATAATAATAATAATAATTACTACTACTAGTACAGTGATTTTGCAGTCCTTAGGATACTCTAGTTTGCGATATGGTATTACATTATTTTCTAACTGTTCTTCGGAATGGAGGAATAGAATTGATCCCATCCTCCTATCTGCACTTAGGAATTTATGGTATGGGCAACTTCTTGGGTCAGATTTCGAAGATGCTGATATGTTTCATTTACACCGAATGTCTTCTTTTAAGGATCTTTTTATTAGAACTGTTGTGTTAAAATTTTATTGGACTGACATGTTTAAGGCCTGTCGTCCATATTATTATGCCTCCAGGTGTCTTGAAATTTACTATGTACCACGAATATTTACTAATTATGGTAAGGGTTTGCGGCGCTACTATGTTCCTAGCATATTCAATACTTCGCCTATTGATTCGTTGGATTTGATGTCAATTCGAGCTGTTAAGAGTGTTCTGGATGCGTTGCTAGACTGATAAATTAATGGTATTGTTACTGTTACGGTATTGTTATGGTTATTGTTATTGTTACTAAGTCATTGTCTATTTCGAGCTGTTTTTCGGATGTGTAGCTAGAGTCATAAAACAAGGTTGTTGTTATTGTTAGGGTATCGATACTGTTATTGTTGTCAGTTAGTTGTCCACTTGATTGCTGGGTCCTGCCCACAAACCGTTATGGTTTAGGTGGACCTTATGACATGTAATAACGATTTCATTGATGATAATAAAACTTCCAATTCCAATTCCTATTATTATTATTATTATTATTATTATTATCATCTTAAATAATAATAATAATTATTAATAATAAATAATATAGATAATAGAAATAATAATAATAATTATTATTATTATTACACGAATTTGTCGCTGGAGTCCAGTATCTGTGGATTCATTGCTTGTCATTTCGCTAATAAACTAAGGAAATCGAAATCCAAATAAGCAAAAGCGCTATTAGCCGTTGATGATGTGGATGTTGGCGAAAAAACTACAAAGGGGAGATTGAATTCATCACGCGACAAATTCGGCTACTCCCATAAACACCCCCTCCCCCTTAAAAAAAAAAAAAGAGAGAGAGAGAGAGAAAAGGCCACTTTCGCTTGCCCTGTACGTGCAATAACGTATAACCAACGTAGAACATATAATAAATATGTATGTATTCGCAAGTGGCCAAGTTGTGTTGCACGGGCCTTTGCAACCTGAAGTTTGCCGTGCCCGGTGTGACATCCTGGCATGTTCCCTCGAGCGCAACGGGTACTGCTTAGCCATACTCTCGTCCCTTTCTGCGGTTGTAGCAAAACCAGACATTCGAAATCCCACGTGTATATGGCATATAGTAGACACACTGGCGAGCACTCCAAGGCAAGATCAAAGTCGTTGGGGAACTGCACCTGCTGACATAGCAGGTGTCGCAGTCTATAAGGGCGAAAGAGAGCTAATGTCTCTCTTGACAGAAAAGGAAGTAGGCAGAAAGGTAAACGTTCAGGGAGAAGCGAGCATCTGTTGCTCAGTACGATCCCAGGATTCCGCGCGAATGCTAGCAGATAAAAGGGATAATAGAGCGGCAGTGCTCTGCACGACGCTCATGATATTGGCGGGGTGTCAAATGAAGGCTAGATGTACGGCCTTCCAGCTAATTGCGTTTAAAACAGTATAATTGGTTCCAAGAAGACACACAGTTGATAGGTTGAAGATGTATGCGTTGAAATAAGGATGCAGTTTTACACAACTGAAGGTCAAATGCAGCTGCTTTTGCTTTTCTATTGTAATACATATTTGAGAACAATGTGTATTTGAGAACAGAGCCAAGACACATTTACATGCTGGTCGAAGCGACGTCAGTATAGGGAACGCACATGTGTTTTGGTTCGATTGGAGGCTCGCTCCAAGTCAACAATCGATACGAGAAGAAAATACTGTTTGTGTGTCTCGTATGAAATCTCGAGCCGCACCGCAAGTGTGTGCGTTGCTACTGGCTGTGTTGCTTGTGTCAAATGTGAATGGGGAGAAGAGGACGCCATGTTGCCCCATCCCTGTCGCGACTTCAGAGAAGTCATTAAGTCAGTGAGTAGACGTATACAAATGAAGAGCGAAAATAAAAAGAAATATATAAAATTTTGTTCATCATGCTAAATCATCAACTATATCCCAACTTTCTACGTTAGTAGAAAGAAAAGTGCAAGAAACGAAAACGGTTGTCCATGCGATGCACAATCCCCAAGGGTGCAAATATAATAAAGACAGATTCACGTGTTCCGCTGTTTACTTTAGAGCATACCATGTCGAGGAAGCCATGTGTGCATTTGACACTAACAGAGCATTACAGAGCAAGTAAGTGCAAGTATTCGAATATATAAAATAAATCCGCGCCATTTGGTAAACTGTCCGCTACAAATACTTCCGTATACAACTTCCGAATATTTCCCTTCGCGTTTATTTTACTGGTCACCATGCATCCCAACACGACAGCCCTGAACAGAATATGCGTCACTGTACTCCACAGAGGTGAATATAATTAGAGCTATGCCCGGGCAGGGTTATGTGCGCGGATCCACCCGTATATCCACTCAACATCCTGGTTTGCGGGCAGAAATGAAATGTTTAGAAATCTGGCGGCTAAAATGCAGGTAAAATCGTGCGCCTGCGACGAGCGCCCGGGCAGCCGTATTTCAGCCGCAAATAAGCTATATTGCCTCTGCCGACGTCCTTAGGTGGAGCCGCAATTTAGAGTGCTTAGTGAATTCAAAGTGGCGTGTATGAGCGTGCCATCCGTTGCGTTGCTGTGTATTCCATAACGTTAAAGGAATTTGTATGGTCAGAAGCAAAAACGTTTGTCAGATATCATTTGTTGTCCTGCATATTTCTTTCGGACAAATAAAACGATCACCGATGCACCGATGTAGTCAATATCAACGCGGATACACCTCTTTCAACTAGCGCAGTTGCGGATGCGGATCTCTGTATTTAGTGTTATCCACGCTCACGGCCTAATACTCTGTTACAAACTGGTTGCTTGTCGTTTATCTCTTTTTTTTTTTTTTTGTCTCGTTGCGCTGCGAACGACAGGTACCGTATAAACGCGTACATCCCGTAGAACGAACAGTTGGGCCCGTATTCATGAGGCAAAGAGATGCGCTTCGTCGTATCCGTCTCTATCTCAGTGGCAGCAGTGCTCACTCGCTCGGTGATCCCGTTGCATCGCGCCGGCTCTCTCATTTGCTGACATCGGCAGTTCCCGCAGCGTCGGCGGCTCCTTCCTTTTGTTACCTCAGGCCTTTCAGAATCTCTCGAGCACGAAACAGAAGGATTTTCGAGTGCTCCCTCATCCGCTTCAAGGGCTTCCGCTGCTCTTAAATGCATCTCCAAATCCTCTGTTTTCCGAACCGCAGTCAATTTATCCCGTGTGCATCTCGTTGAGCAAAAAGTATGGGCCTATATACTTGGCGGCCTATCTTCTTGCTTTCTATTCGATCGTCCTTTGTTTTAAAAGTTAAGAACGCGTTCAATTAAGCGATAGAAGTATCGAGAGTACTTGAAAGCACGACGCTCGAGTAGTCATCATTTGTCTAGTCTCGCTCGTGCTGCCACCAGGAAACATGGCCTTCATTCGATCCTAAATGGGTTTCTTGTGCAACGTGCGCTCTCTGAACCCGTGCCACAGATAGGAACTAAAGGGTGTGGTGTCACATGTTTCACCACCAGTGCGAAATCCTTCTCTGGGCACATACGTCTCGAATGTTACTGGCCGTACAATTGTGGCAAAAAGTCCTGTGTCACAAGCGTGTCCAGCATATTTATGCCTTGAAGTAGCAGTAGCAAGTGAATTACATTATACTGTCATCGTAACATCGTGCTGCAGGAAATTCTGTTAGCAAATGGTACGCGGGTCAGCCGTGCTTGTATCAATGGCGGTTGAAATGTTACCGCCAAAGATCTTCGTCAGAACAAAAGCAGTTGCACCCATATTTCGCAATGAGGCGCAATATTAATCAAGCATACAAAGTCGCTGTCACATGACAAATCAGAGAGCGTCCACGGGCATCTGCACGCCGTGCGCACGGGAAAACAGAGACATATGTATCTGTTTCCTCAGTGCACCGTGAATAACAAAGCCGCTATCCCGCGTCCGTTCAGTGCCCGTTGAAGAGACATATATTCTGGAAGACAGATTGCTCAAAGCATGAGCTGTACCCAGTGTAATGTTGCCACGATACCTGCAAAGTGTAAGAATACATAATTTATCGGTCATCGCTCAAGATCTTGAAGGCCAACGGACACTTGGCCACTTCGCAAGATCGATCTATACATATCGGTCTACAAGTGAGCGAGTGGCGGTGGCAGGACTCGAGCCCACACCTCTCTGATTGCCGGTCAGGTCTGTGATCAGGTCATATCGTTACTAACTCCACATATTGTCACTTGATGTCTCTAGGTTTATTAATATCCGGATGTAAATTTGTGTCAAACATGATGGAAACAGCGCTGGAGAACAGGGACAGGGAAACATGCAGGACGAGCTCTGGGCTAACGGAAGTTCCGTTCAACATACAAAATGCCATCACGTTTCTCAAGGAAATCTCAAGCTCAATCACTTGGCACCGCAGAGGGAGGTTTTTGTGTTGCAAAAAATATGTAGCTGCATGGTAGCATGGCCTGTCTGCTTTCTAACCAGTGAACTTACGCTTTACTCTTCCATTACTTGCTTTGCTTTTTGTCTATATAAAGTCAGCTGCCGAAGAGGATGTCACAGAATTTGAAAATACACAGTCGCTTCACATATGCCACCATAATTGCTAATACAAGATGTTATTATTCATTTAGTAGACGTCTGTGTAGCACAAGAAAACATTTTCATTATGAATAATGACCGCAGATTTAGAAGCTACGAGTATTACAGGACATAGCGCACAAGTAACCTCACAAAACTGCTGTCCTTGATATTACATCGGCATAAGTGGCTACGCATAATATTAGTAGCGATCATTCCCCTTATTCCCTGGTTGTTTTACATCCATGCGCCCTTTGAGATATGTCCTTCCTTTTGTTTCTCGTGTTACTTTTTTGTCGGCTATAACAGTCGGTGTTTTGGAATATCAGTGCTAGCGACCTGTATTCACCGACCTCCAGAGGAAACACCTTCTACAGCAAATCTTGCAGAAAAGTATAAGCGGTCATCTCCTTCGGCAACCAGAGCCGTCATTCCTTCGGGGAAATCCTACTCTACCAATACTGCACAGCAGAATAAATCTAAGCGCACTAATACACCCGAGGGTACGGGTGCTTTGTCCCTCACACGGTATCGCGCTTCAAGTCCTTGGTCAAACACGAGAACGCCATCGTAAAAGCTGAGGCTGCTCATTTTGAACGAGCAAGGGCGCGCTGAGAGAAGCTTTCCGAGTTGTTATCAGAATGGACAAGCCCGAACTAAGGTAGATTAAGTTTCCGAGCAAACACCACGAGCACTGCGATAATTCACCGAAGCAGCAACGAGAATCAGAGCCAGAACAGCGACAAGTAAAGCTGTGACAAAACATCGCTGATACCACCTGTTGTTTACTCTGTTATATGATTAATGAGAATTTCAATGCTCTTCGGGCGATGGGGGAATAGAAAGAGTCGTGGAATAAGCCTTGTGTTAGTTTGTTCAGCTGGTGACCTGCGCGTGGGGATTTCAATCACCACGCCCTATTGATTGTACGCAAGTCTATAGTGGTTAGAAAAAAAGTCTATCGTGGTTAGGAATAGTAAATGCGATAGAAAGTGGTGCTACGATATAACTTGGCAAAATTTTAAAGCCAAAAAACGAGGACATCTAAGTGGTAAATGCAAATTACGCTAAGAAAACTTCATGCAAATTACATACAATTGCGAATCATGCGAATACAATTCAAACCAAAATCATCTTCAAGCGGATAAGCTTCACGTCGGGAGCAGGCTCCTGACCAGAGACTTAGCCGGCTTAACTAATTTTCTCCTCTCACTTGTCAACAATTACTGCATTTATACGAGTGACAACCAGCAATGCTTTCGCTTATTTGTTTTATGCCTTTTACACATCGGAACACTCAAAATATGCATGCACACACAGGCATAAAATATGCCATGACGGCCAAACTTCGCCTGATAGATGTAAAGGACTCCTACTTGCATCCATTTTAAACCTGCACTCAAGTTTTGGAGCAGGGGGGGGGGCAATAGAAGCGTAAAATCGGCAACGCGGATACTGAAATTCATCCGATTGTGAGATCGCGGCCGGCATTTCCGCCATTTAACATTGAAATTCCTAACATTTAATGATGTAAGAGGATTTAGGAGTAAACCGAAACAAAGTGAAGTAATTGAACTAGCGAATTTTTTGGGGGGTTAACTGTATCCCAATTCAAGAGAGACATTGGCACAAACAACAAGAAGCAATAGAATTCGATAAAACATTTAACACAAAGTCGTACTCCAATTATAGAACGTACAACTCAAAAGGGGCTGTAATTATTTGTCTACAACCAAGGAGCATAAGAGCCATTAAATTCGAATATCACCGAAAGGTTGCACTACCACCTCCAGTGCTGAAACAGTTACTGCCTGTCTCTGGTGGAGAGCCATCGTGCTAGGACCGCAATTTTCACAGACGGGTCGACGTCAACGTCTGGGTCTTCATCAGCGTTTGTTGTACCACAGAACAGTAGAGACGGAATGGCAATGGCAAGGCTTTCCCACAGAACATCGTCGACAACAGCGGAATTGGTAGCCATGCAGCTGGCAATGCAGTATGTGGCCGCACGTCAGGTGCCTGCGCAATGTGTCATATATTGCGATTCAAAGGCCGGTCTCCAAGCCGTAACTTCATTCTTGGGAAGTGGCTGTACGGCGCCAATAGTACGGGACATCCTCATCGCATACAAGAAAGCAGTAGATACTAGCCACGACATACTGCTTCAGTGGATTCTTGGACATATTGGCATACGGGATAATGAAGCTCCAGATGAGATAGCAGATATAGCGCACCTATCGTCAACGGAACACCCGGTGACATATTCCAGGTCAGATGTGAAACACATGTTAAAATTGCTGACAGAAGACATATGCAGAAAGCAATGGTTACAAGTCCACAGACGGTCATCCTTGCTTCATCAGATTGACCCGGAGCTGAAATTCCGTGCTCCGTCCAGCATACCGCGACCTATACAAACACTTTTGCATCGGTTTCGCCTTAAAGTTCCGTACGGTCAACAGTTTCTCCATAATGTCGGCAGGGCTAGTTCAGCAAACTGTCCAGCGTGTGCATCTGTGGAAAACACCGAACACATCCTTATGCACTACACAAGATATGCATCCCACAGAGCTACATTGAAGTCTGCTCTAGACTGCTTGGACAATAGAACCTTCGATATAGTCAAGGTGCTGGGTGTATGGGAACCCAAGAAGAAAGATGCGGCGTTATCAGCGCTTGTCAACTTCATGGTGAGCAGTGATATGGGATCTGTATTTTAGGACCGCATTCTAGGCATGTGTCGTCGAGTTCCCCGTTCCTGTTAGTTTCTCGCAATTCAGTTCACTTCTAGGGGATGTAGCTACGCATGTGCACGTACAGTTCGGTGACCGGGAGGGGTGATGTGTTCATATTTTTATCGTTTCATCTTTTCATTTTTCTTTCATTTAGGGCACCTTTGTGGGAGTAGCAGAATTCGTCAGGTGATGAATTCAAGATCTTCCGTTTTTTTTTTTTTTCTATAATCAAACTCAAACTCGAATAAGACACCGATTACAGTGGACATAGCTCACGGAGGAGAAGTACTTAGAATAATTAACGTGTATGGCCCAAACAGAGCAAAAGAATCGGAGGAGTTCTATAAGATAACTTTCCGTATTATTTTATTGGGGCTCATAATTTTATACTTGGTGGGAACTTTAACTGTGTAACTGATACTAGAGATAGATCATCAGGAAAGCATACCACCAATAGTGATGCTAGACACTTGGAGTGGGGAATACAAATATTCCAATTATAAGACGTGTGGACAATAGCGGGGGGGGGGGGGAAGAAGTTGTACCTGCCTCAATAAAAAAAGGGGGAAGCAGAATTGACAGAATATATGTATCAAGTCGAATAGCACAGAAAGTAAGGGACGTTAAAACCAACGAAACAATTGATATTTCCGACCACAAGGGGTCCTGTTGGAAGTGACAGAAATGGAGTTTTCGGGATCCCAACCCCCATGGGGGATAAATATCAAGTTGCTCGATCATCCAGAAGTCGATCAAGAAGTCAAAGACATAATCCAAAGAGGGGTGAAGGATTGTGACAATACTTTTCATTGGTGGGAGGAACTTAAAAAAGACTGTAAATAACTGCTTTAAGGCCTGTGGGAAGAAAAAGGCGCATGAGAAGTGCGCAACGATGCACAAGCTCGAGAACCACATGCGGCGGTTGCAAAAGTTCGACGTGGGAGTACTCTCCGGTGTGAGCTACACCTCCGACAAAGATCACCTCGCACTCCTGAGGGAGGAAAGGTGGGAGGCGTTGAGGTATATGGCGGCGAGGTACAATCTACAGAAGGAAGCCTGGTGCTCCCCGAAGCTCCTCTCTAAACATCTGGCTTCAGCGCAGCCGCCCATAGAGGCCCTCATAAACAAGGACAGACGAGTAACGAAACAAGGTGAAATAACCACTGTGGCACGGAAGTTCTACGCCAACATGTCTGAAAATGGACTCACGGAAGATGATTCCTTTTGTGGGGGAAAGCCAGGAAAAGGCATAGAACTTAGCTGCAAAGAGGCACAGCAGGCGGTTAGGAGCCTGAAGAGTGGAAAGTCGCCGGGACCTGATGGGGTTTCCGGCAGAATTCCACAAACGGTATTGGAGCGTTCTAGGCCCCTCTTTGGTGAAGGTGCTTAATGGAGCACTTCAGAAAGGTCCATTTCCATTAACCTTCCTAGAAGGAACGGTCACTCTGCCGTACAAGGATCAGCTGCGCAAGGAGGAGTTGGGCGCATGGACACCTATACGGTTGCTAAATACATATTATAAAATATTAGCCAGGGCAGTGGTGGGCCGAATACAAGGAAATATGGAAGAGTGGTTGTCACCATTACAGGGTGCATCCAAAGGAAAATATGGGCTAAGAGATGTTATAGAGTGGACAAGCGGAACAAGAATAACAAGTATTCTCATGACCTTAGACATTTAGAAAAGGCATTTGACCGGCTTAAACACGCATATTTAAGAGAAACATTAGAAGGAATTGGGGTGGAAAATCCAATAATAAACACAATAGGAGCCATGTATGAAAACGCCAGGAGTAGGCTACTCATCAATGGGCAATTAGGCAAGAGCTTTCAGGTCAAGACAAGACTAAGGCAAGGTTTCCCTCTTTCTCCCCTGCTGTATGTGTTAGCCTTTGATAGGTTATTACGAGAGCTGAACCAATGCGAGGCAGGGAAGGCAGTGAAAGCGGTTGGATTCCCAGCGGCTGTATAAAGCAAAACTATAGTCGCTTACGCAGATGATCTCACGATGGTAGTTCAAGGCGAAAGGGAAGTTGAGAAAGCTCTGGAAGTAATGGCAGGATATGGGATAATGAGTGGAGCAAAAATAAATAGAGACGAATCAAAATTGGTATATTTAGGTGGAGAGAAATAGAGGAAAAATCTGGGTCTGAACATTGTGGAAGAGACCAAAATTCTCGGAGTCAGGTTTAATAAGGACGGGGTTTCAGACAACAATTGGAACCAGGAACGCCACTGACAGCTCGAGCGCAGATTGTCAAACTAATTATGATACCGAAAATGCGCGTACCTTTTTTCTGTCGCTTACCCCTCTCCTCAAATATGCCGTAGAATTGAGAAACTCTGCTTTCAGTATATTTGCGATGGGAAAACGCAATGCGTAGCGCAGGAGAAAATGAAGCTGCCTATTGAAATTGGGGGCCTACAGATTTCTGATCTGAAACAATTATCACAAGCATATGCTTTACATGGAATATATAGGATGTTGGATGGGAAGGACATCAGGCAGCAGGCAGCAAGATTTTGGCTGGAAATAAACATAAGACAGTTTAGCCAACAGGGGATAGATCACAGACCTGTGTCCAATGTCGGAAAGGCAACCAGCAATTTATGAAGCAGGGAAACACACATTGCTGCAATTGAAAAGGTTAGGCAAGAGCAAATAATACAGCGGAAGCTCAGTCGCGGAATTATATAGAGATCAGAGGAGGAAAGAAATAGAAAAATATCCGTCTAAGATAGCAGCGGAAGGTTGGAAAAGAATACACAGTTTCTGGTTGGAAGGCAAAAGAAAACCATTCTTATGGAAAGTGGCGCATGGCAGTGAGGGACAAATTTTATCTGTGGGGGAAAACAGCAGAAGGGACTGCGAGCTTTGCGGTCAAATAGAAACAGTGAGGCACGCCATCTTCGCGTGTAAGGTACCGGCGTACCTGTGGTCCTGTTTTAAGAAATATTTTGGATTAAGTAACTTAACGTTTGAAGAACCAGTGGGAATACATCTTGGGAAAGTAATCAAAAGACAACAGAGATTTTGCTTGTTAGTAGCACTCCAAATCACTTATCAAGTTTAGGTAAACAGGTGTAGGGTGGTGCATGGTGTTGACTGCTGGGGTCAAGAACGAATGAGAAATATAATCAGCTACTACGTACAAGCTTGGCTTGGGAGGGAGCGGCTAAAGTTAGAAGCAAAAAACTTCGCAAAACAGTGGAAGTGTAACGGGTTCAGGGTAGCTGGAGGGTGTATTATTTTTAAGTTACCAGATTAGTTAAACGGATTTAGAATACGCTAAAGCCGCAACACAGGGAAGGGATCTATTGGAAATTTGAGGTGAGTTGCACAGCACAGGAGTGTTGGCGCTCTTCTGAAGTACACGATGCCTTGTTACACTCAAGTGCAAAAGCAATGTGGCAGAGTTTTAGAACTGGCCTGTTGACTTCGTTGGGGAAAATAAAGAGAATCAGTAAATTAAGGATATAGGGAACAGTAGGCTAAAACGTTAAGGTAGATAGGCTCACTAATTCTGTGACTCATCTACTCAGTCAACAATAAAACACTCGCTCCTCTAACGACAGAGCTCGACGCTCGAAATCTGTTGAAGGGTTCGTATCTCGCCAACTATGACACGTGGAAAAATAATTCTTTTTTCCTAAACACACTTGAGCGCAGTACAATCCGTGAATGATGTCATGAACGACCTGTGTAAAAGTGTCACCACCCTCTTAACATATCGTTTTTCAAAACTTGTATTTACTTTCAGCAGTGTGCGATGGCGCTGGGGTCGTGACGAGAACTACGACAGCTCCAAAGGTTGCGTGAGGAAAAGGAGAACGACGAACACAAAAAACGACGGGCGAGTATTTTTTCTTTCTCTCTCTCTCTGTTATTTATTTTAATTTTGTTTCTATTTTATTTTTTGTGCAGGCTCAGCTCGAGGAAGGAACATCGAACATCGGACTCGTGCAAGGATCTTCTATCGGGTGGGCGTCAGCCTGATGGGACTTGGTGACTTGGTCAAGGACCGCTACTTGCTATATGAAGACTGAGGATAGGCCCACTGGTCCAGCGGTCATCATCGCCTTGACACCTGCACACCGGGCACGCCCTTACGTCAGCGATTGTGACTACGTATTGCCGCCCTCAACCGGGCAAGTCGCTATTCAGTATTAAAGGTGCATTCGAAACCCTTACTAGTGACTACGCGTCCTGGTTTCCTGGCGCCGCCTCCACAGTGGCAACGAGCGTAAGGATCAGCTCACCCCATAGCATGCAGGCTCCTACACCACACAGTGTTTGTATGTAGAAAGGCTCCATAGTGCACTATCTAGTGCGCTGCCGACAAGAACAAAAGGAAAAAAAATATACACTGACACCAAGGATGGAAAGCGACAAAATCTTGCTGATGGAAGCAGACAGAAATGTGCTAATGGCTTTACCTGATGGAGAGCAACTTTCAAGTTGTAATGGACTGCTGTGCATATAAAACGGCAAAGAAGCTAGCGAGCTGTAAATTATGAACCTCCATGTTCCGAAGGACGAGATTGACAGAAAAAAAAAAAAAGAAAGACAAAAAAGACGACCAGGACAAAATTTCGTATTAACAACGACAACAACTACGCGTACATGAATGACAATGGGATGAAGTGATTCATCGCAACAATTGCGGTACCATACCTCAGTGCATGTGGGTTAATATATGAGTGGGAAGACGAGTGTTCATGTAATTTTGCTCAAATCCCATTGTTTCTACTATGTGCGTTCAGCTGTGCGTTCTGGTCGGCACTGTGGTACAAAGAATACAACCAAGAATGATGGCCGGTTTTTAGTTCTTGAAAAGTTCGACTTTACGATAGTATTCAAGTCCGGGGCGCCGCGGAGAGGTACGGACAGCCCTTCGGGCACACGGCCCTCCAAAAAAGAGTCCGTGGAAATCGTATTAGCGAACTGATGCCATGCCGCTCAAGTGTATCCTGATACACTATGTATATCACTCAAGGTGTAGGGTAACGCGGTGTAGGGTGTAACAAGGTGTAGGGTAAGGTGAGAAGGGAGGGGGGGGGAGGGGCAAAGCGAAATTGATTCGCTGTTGGACTTTGAGCAAATAAGGTCAGGTGGCAAAATGCAGCGAATAACCGGATTCTAGCCTTCGAGCGAGTGCCTGTGAGCGAGAATGCAAGCCATGCAACGGCGCCTTCTCTCCTGTAATTCATAATTGGAGTATATTTACATGTAAGGTGCGTCACCCTAGTGTGGCGACACGCTTCACGTACCGCAGGGTAGGACAGCGGTTAATTTCGACCCCTTGGGGTTCCTTTGACGAGCACCGGAAATATTTTCTATGTACAGACCTACCTTCTCAAGTATGAGCATTCTTCGTCATTTCTAGCAGACCGTGAAACACAAATGATAGCGTTGTCAGCTCACAAGTGCTGGTCCATCGTGTTCGTAATGTCCCCCCTGATGTGTCCTGTTGCGGAATGGAATGGATGAGATATCTGACACAAACAAGTAAGTGATCCAAATTCTAACAGCCACATCAGAGAGGTGTAAACCGGGACACAACTTTGTTACAACGTTCAAAGGAAATTTTCAATCCAATCAATTTCTTGGAAAGTTTTCGGCTAATACCCCTGTCACACGGGCAGTCTTCAATGATCATTGAAACCAATGACCATTGAAATTGCGTGTAGTGACACCAAGTGTGTGACGTGTCAACTTCCCAAAGAGTATTGGATTCAATGTTCCCCGACAGGTTGGCACGTTACACCCTAGGTGGCGCTACACGCACTTTCAATGACGATTGGTTTCAATGATCATTGAAGACTGCCCGTGTGACAGGGGTTACGCTAATCGAAGGAAAAAAACAGGTGTAAACCATGACAGTAACTGTCGACATGTGCTGAATTTTAACGTGTATTCAACACGTATGTGCAGATCGGATCGGATCGGATCGGATCGGATCGGATCGGATCGGATCGGACCGGATCGGACGGACGGACGGACGGACGGACGGACGGACGGACAGACAGACAGACAGACAGACAGACAGACAGACAGACAGACAGACAGACAGACAGACAGACAGACAGACAGACAGACAGACAGACAGACAGACAGACAGACAGAGACAGACAGACAGACAGACAGATAGATAGATAGATAGATAGATAGATAGATAGATAGATAGATAGATAGATAGATAGATAGATAGATAGATAGATAGATAGATAGATAGATAGATAGATGGATAGATAGATAGATAGATAGATAGGGAAGGCCTATGTGGATAGATGTGGAAGCTGCTATGACGTCAATGCAAGATATAACAAGAGAAAAGCTCGAAGCAACTCGCAAAGCTCACGCAGGCCTCCATGAGCTGGGCAGTGCGCAGGCCTTCTACTATCTAAGAAGTGTTGGTTAAACCAGATTTTTCATTGCACCGATAATAGCGCCCCGAACCAATTTTCTAAAATTCGGGCATAACCCGATTTCTGCCCGGATTCCGCGAGGTCTTTCAACCTCATATACGTTCACAGTAAGCCACGAAAGGGATGAATCACGCCATCAACATTAATTCTTAAGCACCCAAGAAAACACCCTGAATGTCCTGCTGTCAGTCACCTCCTAGGTAGTACCAAAGGCCGGCTTTTTTGGACACATGTCGGAATTCCATGGTTCATCCATGCAATTATCTTGGCAGCTTGATTAACACAATGTTGGTTTCACCAGGAAACTCACCGACAATGTAAAACACTCGAGAGAAAACGTCCGATTCTGCCCCGAATCTTCTTTAGAAAAACTCACTCGATTTTTACCTCCTAATTTAAAGAAATAATAAAACCTGCAAACGAAGAACCCTAAGATTAAGTTGGCCACGTTGCCGTTGATTTTCACCCTGCTGATCGGGCGACGCATTTATTAAACGTGGCGGATAAATAATTAGCGAGGAACGATCTAACCTAATTTGCGTGTCGCGGAAGGACAGTGCGCCAGGAGCCCTGAGGCCGGCTGCTTGTTTGTTACCCGCTAATTAATGAATCATTAAGCACCCGACTGGAGGACGCTTGCAGTGACGAATACGTGGCTTATGCCACAGCACGTACAGGCGCCTCCTACTAACGCCCCATAGAATAGGGGAAAAAATACAGCTTTACTTCACGTCCGAAGCAAGGCAACTTTGGTGTTGCCTCTGCAAGTGCTTACAGGAAAGTGCGATACGTCCGAGCTGGGAGACTTTCTTTCTTTCTCAATATCTGATGGCATATACATTAGAGTAGTACGTTAGAAGGGCATTAAGGTGCAAAAATTTCTCATGGCGGAATGAAAGATACTGTTACTTTGACAGCGATACAAAAGGAACAGGATTCATTCATTAAGTCATTTGTGAATAAAACCGCCAAGTTACTCTTTCCCTCTTCTTTCTTTCTCAATAAGTGCGACAGTACGGAGCAGCATTCCATTGGTCTCCTCAAACGACCTCCCGCGATGACGGAGGAAACCGTTTGAGGAAACGAATGACAGGCAGCTCCGCATTGCCACGCTTCCTGAGAAGGAGAGAACAGGGATGTGTAAATTGCGGTTTTCGTTCATGAAGGACGCAACGGACGAGTCCCGTTCCTTTTGTATCGCTGTTAAGGTAACAGTATCTTTCATGACGCGAGGAGAGTTCTTTTTACTTTCGTGCCTCTTTAATCAATACTGAGGCTAACTAAGACTTATAGCTGCTTGTATCAAACTTTTATCAAAGCACGAATCGTCACGTATGTTCTGCGTGGCATGGATGAAACGTCCATTTTCGACGAAATGGCGTTCGATGAAATGTCACGGAACCCTAGGAGCGCGCCGGTGAGCCCATCTGAGGAGGGTCTGCGCGTGTAACATCCAATCGACGCTTGTCCTCGGAGCCACACCTAGCTGTTGACTGTTGCTACGTGTCACTTTTTTCCCGCTGGACAGCAGCAGCAGCAGCAGCAGCTCGAGTATGGCGGTCACGCTCTCCCCGAGCTCCGCAATTCCAATGGCCCATGGCCAGGTTTTCCAGCCCTCTGTTTCTAATTCCCGTCCTATTATTTCCACTGACTTTGTGCAACCCTCTGACGACTACAAAATTATCCTCCCTCGGTTCTCCTCCTCTGTGGACTCCAGTCTCTGGTCCGTCCTCCATGCCGATGTCACCGGTAGGCCGTACAATTTGACGGACTTCAAGCTCGCTCTTCGGCCCCTTCTCCAACTCTCTGACGTAGAAGATCTGGGTCAGTACCACTACAACCACGTCTGGCTTTTTAGAACGCGTGCAGCGAAAACAAGCTTCTTGTCTCACCGTGCGCTCACAGTTAAGGGCAATAAGTGTGTCGTGTTAGAGGCCACGAATCCTGTTCTTCATTTGCGATTGAACTGGGTTCCTACTGCTGTAAAGGAGCACGATATACGAGCAGCGTTTGTGAACTACGGCAACGTCGAGGGGACTGCTGAGATCACCTGGTCCGATCTGAGTTGGGGAACGTTGGTTCTCTTTCCCGAAATCTGAGTTGTCTCGCGACGTAAACCCCCAATTATTGATATCTTTCCCGAACTGTAAAGCTCCGCCTGAAGAGAGATATCACGCCTGAGGACGTCCCCCATCTAATCAATATCCGTGGTAGTCAAGTGTTAGTCGTGTGCAAAGTTCGGCCTCAACTTTGTCTGCGATGCAAACACCTGGGACATATTCGTCGGGACTGCGGCGTTCCCCAATGCAGCACTTGTCGACGATCTGGACATTAAGCCACCTTTTGTCCTCAATCTTATGCGGCCGCTGTAGCTGCTCAGGATCAAGGCACAGAGCTAATAGACCACTGTGCTGATGAGGATGTGGAGGTGGTGAATGAACACCCCAGTGCCAGTGTACCATGTGCGCCGGCAGGTCTACACCCTGAGTGCAGCCCTCCGAATCTTCCCGCACCAGAAACCGGGAACGCAGTGAATGCTGACGCTGGTGATCTGAACATTACGCGGGAACCTCTGACCCAAGCGGCATCTTTGGTTCCTGTTTCATGCGCCGGCGAGGTTGAGTGCATGAGTTCATCCTCGTGGGCGGACACTATGGACCACCGTGACGGCTCTTCGAAGCGGAAGCCATCGACGTCACCGGCTGTGATCGTCGTCAAAGCGTTAAGGGCAGATCCCCCAAGTGACCCCTTGGAGCGCTCGAGCGACACCCTTATTAATGAAGAGCTGACGTCTGCGGGCGACATAGATTAGTCCGACATTGCGGAAGGGAATGCTGCTGAGTGGGTGCTGGTGTCGCCTCGACGAGGCCGCAGGCAACGACATAGCTCGTCATAACGCTACATCCACACCGGCCATACTTTGTCCCCCCCCCCTTTTCTCTTCTGTCTTCTTCTCCCTACCTGCTACTGTTCCTTCCTTAAAGATTGTGTGAGCACGGACTGGGGGGGGGGGGGGGGTCGAGAATGTTCGGCGAACAGTGCATGAGCTAGCTTAGCTGCAGTGGAGTACAAGTCAACTACCATCTTTCAGTGGAATTCGAGGAGGTTGCCGTCTAAGCTCCCCGATTTCCGCCAGTTCGTGTGGCGGCACAAGTTCCCCTTGATATGCATCTCCGAATGCAGGACATCCGAGATTTTTCGTTTATCTGGCTATACAACGTACGTCTCCAAGCCTGGTGAAGGTCAAAGCTCTGCAGCCCTTTTCGTTCGCTCTGACATATCCGTCATACATAGACTCTTGCAAACGAATGGCAGAGGAGAGTGCGTCAGCTGCACAGTCCGTGTGGCCTCTATGGACGTCACTGTTCTGTCTCTTTACTTGCCGCCGGCGTCAGCCTTCAACACAGACGGTCTCGAAGAAATACTTCACTCTCTTCCTCCTCCCTACGTGCTCTGCGGGGACTTTAATGCCCACAACGTTATTTGTGGAAGTACGCGCTCTGATGCGAGGGGCCCGCAGTTAGCGTCTCTGTTTGCGCGTTTGGATCTGTGCCTCCTCAATGATGGGTCCTCAACATTTATTCAGGCAATGCGCCTGTCTTCGTCTTCAGCAGTGTCTTCATTTATAGCGCGGTGCTTCTCGTGGCAAGTTGGTGCAGAACTCCTTGGCAGCGATCACCTCCCTGTGCTGATTAATATTCGTGATGCGCAGCGCTCTCCGCTTAGACGCTGCATCAAGAGCTCCGACTGGAACGCCTATCGGTCCACCCTTGAGTCGGCCTTCAGAGACCAGCAGCTGGAGCATCTGACTTCTTCCTCCTTTGCTGAAGTCGTAACCGATGCGATGACTCGCACCACAACGGCGCGCCGTGTCCCCATCGCCTTCTCAGCTATTGATGCAGAGTATGAACGGTTGCGTGCTATTCGTCGTCGGGCTGAACGGAAAGCTCGTCGTTCCGGCCTCCAGTGTCACATCGCTGAAGCACGACGCATTCAGAAGGCCATACAGAGACACCTGGCCAGCCTTGCAAGAAACCGTTGGCGGCGCTTTGCGAGCCCTTTGTCTCCGCGGACGCCACTTTCTAGAATGTGGAGCGTACTCAGGGCACTCTCCACACATGTTGCCCAACGGCGCCCTTTTCAAGCACTCGCGCTAGCAACCGCACGTTCGGAAATCGACGTTGCAAACGAATACTGTGCCCGTCTAACGACAGCTTCGATGTCGCAGGGATCGTCAGCTCGTGCCATCCCGGTCGTCCTTGAATCCTCGCAGGAGCAATGTCTGGATGTTCCGTTCTCCTTCATGGAGTTGGAGGCTGCCCTAAGGAAATCACCCCCTCACACCTCTCCTTGGCCTGACTGTATTACGTACAAGGCCCTCCAAAATCTACCCCTCTATAGCCGACACGTCCTCCTTAGGCTCTACAATAATTGTTGGCGGGATGGTGTTTTTCCTGCAGAATGGAAGAATGCAATGATAGTGCCGCTCCTGAAGCCAGGCAAGTCTCCACACTCCATTGATGCCTTTCGCCCAATCGCCCTCACCAGCTGTGTCGGGAAGATTATGGAACGGATGATATCCGCACGATTGAACTGGTATTTTGAGAGCACCCGATTCTTTCCTGAAGCTATGGCTGGTTTCCGGCAAGCGCGGTCCGCGATTGACAATGTCATCGATCTCGTCTCCTCCATCTAGCAAGCAAAGTTTGATGGGCTCCTAACGGCCGCTGTCTTTCTCGATGTAGCGAAAGCATACGACAGTGTTCTCCTTAATGTTGTTGTCGCATCGCTTCAAGAAGTTGGTGAGGGCGGCTGTACCCTTGCCTGGTTGCAAGCCTTCCTCTCTGACAGGTCTCGGTTCGTGCGCACAGCAGATGGTGATAGTGCCAACTACTCTGTGCATCGTGGAGTTCCACAGGGGAGCGTCCTCAGCCCGCTCCTGTTTAATGTCATCCTGGCGCACCTCCCTTCTTTTCTGCCCAAGCATACCCATATCACGACCTATGCTGATGACATTTGCATATGGACCTCTGCAGCGCGCCGTGATGCCATCCAGCAACGTCTGCAACATGCCTTAGACCTTATTGTGGCGTATCTTGCTGACCGTGGGTTGTCTGTCTCGATGGTGTAGACAGTAGCTGTGGCATTCACGCGCCGCTCCTTCGCCAAATGCCCCCTACTGCAAGCTGGCTTTAGACTGAACTACGTCTCGCATCATCGGTACCTAGGCATAATCATTGATAGGGGACTGACATGGTCGCGGCAGATCAACTCCCTCTCTGCTAGCGCCCGCATCTACTGTAATGTGCTCCTGCACCTCTGTAGATCCACATGGGCCCCGTCCTGTGCTGACCTCCATCGTGTGCATTGCTCCCTGTTGCTTGGCGTTATGTACTATAGCCTGCCTGTAGCGGGAGCTGCTCAATATTCAAGCCAGAAGCCTCCGTCTCTGTGTGGGAGTGCCAAAGACAACGGAAACCTTCTCTGTTTTGGGCGGAGGCACTCGAGCCATCGGTGCTTATTCTTCGCGATAGTGTCGCCTTACACGCGCACACACGTTATCTTGCCCACCATCCAGCCCATTACCTCTGTGACATTGCGCAACGTTATCCCGCATATGCATTCGGTCAAGCTATTTACCATTTACAAAGCAACATCCCCTCAACCTCAACCTTGGCCCGGACCTCATATGCGCCACCCGTGTGGACACTTCACTACCCCACTGTACAAACGTCAATTCCGGGCCTTAGGAAAAACAAGGTTCTGCCAACAGTTGTGGCCTGCCAACTGACCTCGCACCACATCTACAGTCACGACCGGCATCGAACCCAAGTATACACCGATGCTTCAGTTTCTCTAGTTGGGTCGTCTGCTGCCTTCTGCATCCCAGAGGATGGAGTTGAGCACGGCTTCAAGCTCCCTCTTATGTCATCTGCTGAGGCCGAGGCATTCGCACTACTGGCCGCTTTGAGACATGTCTCCTCGTTGGCGCCCAGGGCCTGGACGATCCTCACGGACAGTAAAGTGGCTCTGGAGGCGCTGGCCTCTTACTCTGCTGCAGTCATCAGTGACACCTATACCACGATCATCGCCCTGCACTCTGAACTTGCATCCCTGGGACACGGCGTGGTGTTCCAATGGATTCCGAGCCATGTCGGAATTTCAGGCAATGATCGTGCTGACGCTCTTGCTCGGCAAGCCCACGACACTGAGCAACCAACTGTCCTTCCCCTTGCGCACTCTATGTGCCAGCTGAAAATCCGCCGCTTCATTGCCAACCGCACACAGCTCTTTCAGCAAGAAGCTATACGAACCAATGCCTTTCTTAAATCCATTGACCCTTTAATGACATATGCTGTGCCTGGCCGCATCCCGCGCATCGAGGAATCGTTGCTTCATCGGCTGCGGCTGAATGTGGCACGAACTCCACTCCTCCTATTTAAGATGAGTCAGCATCCATCGCCTCTTTGCCCCACGTGCCACGTAGAAGCGGACGTGCCACACATACTCCTTGTATGCTAGCAGCACGAAGATCACCGGTCGAGTCTCCGCCGCCGCCGCCTTGCTCATCTAGGCTACCGAGAGCTTTCCCTCGCGGTGCTACTTGGCTCTACTCAGCACGCTGAAGTCACGTCTGCGCTGACACGATTCCTTCGGGAATCTAAACTCCTGGGCATTCTCTGATACGTCCTATGCGCAACAATTAGTGAAGGAGCTGTTTATTCTGTTTTTCATAATTTTCTGTGTCTCAGCTGCTTGTATCTCCCTTTGTTAGCTTGATAGCTTTTGGGAATAGCAAGCCTACACCGTGGCTAACCTTCTCTTTTTTGTTACTTTACATTAAACATATCCCCCCCCCCCCTTGATATGCTTTAACGAGTTTGTTATACTATGTTATGGGATGTTTCCTTCACATGCAATGGCAAGGGGTTTCAACGAAAGTGTTATGCAGTAGCTGCGATATCTTCAACTTATGCTCCTTCAACATGCTAAAGAAAAGCGGCATTGTATATCGCACCGACCCGAAAGTGTTGTCTCATATATATTAATCAATTTGCAAGTTAAGACGCAGGGCCACTACACCGCATCCTGATATCACACGTGCTGTTCCTGTAATGGTGCATGCCAATATTCTACTGTTTCTTTCTTTCTGCCGCATTCCTGTTCTGTGAGAAAATGTACGTGCCCTGAAGCTTGCAAGTCGTCACAAATTATTTCATAATCAAGTGCACCCAATACATACTTAGTTATAGATCGATCAGTATCTTGCACGCCCCTCGACGGCTTTTGAATCATTTGCAAGCGCTTATGTTCCCATTTGAAACCTACCACTGGTGAAACACAACATGGATTTCCGGGCAGGTCGGTAAGCAAAAACATCGTTCGTTGCAGTACCAGCCGTTCACTCTGGAGGTCAAATATCTATTTCGGCGTGTGTAAGACTTTCAATACAGTATAGTATCCTAATGACACATACTATCATATAGGGACACATCACAAATAAAGCGGACGAACGCCTTTTCTCAAAAGATGCACAAAAATTAAATGTGAGTGAAATAAAACATTAAGCCTCGATTTCTTTGCAGGATGGACCCCGCTTTTTAGCGCACAATCCCAACATGAGAGCAGACGAAAAGGATGCCTCATATGTGCGCTCGTGAATTCACAGGTGGGATTCCCCTTCATAAAAGTCCGCCGTAAAAGCTCACAGAAGGAAGCTAACACATTCCGGCTTCTTGGTCGAGAAAAATCACCACCTTAATCAAACGCGCATGAGGGGATGCAAACAATTTTACGCGTAACACCCTGCGATTGTAATTCCAAAGGCCTCGCCGTGCGCGCGCGGCCACAAGGACTGAAGGCAGAAAAAAAAGTGTCATTAGAGGGAGACGGCTGATAACGGCCTCAGAAGAAATGCAGCTAAATAAAAACGGTCCGGAAATTCGTTCCAAAGTAATCAGGAACAGAAATTACGATGAGCGCAACGTAAGGACGGAAAAGATAGATGGGCCCCTCGCAAGAAAGACACGAATATCACAACGAGAGGCGCAACCGCGTTTTGTTTATTTGTTTCACGATTTGAGCAGCAGGTTTCTCAGAAGGAAATGGGAACCGGTGAGTTCATTACGGTTCGCATTAGCTTCAGTCGCATTACGTGGAAGACGTAAGTGGCTCTAAGCGACGAGAAGTATGTACAGGTCAAGACGCGCACTGGATGAGCCGTTAATCCGAAACGCTACGTTTCACGTGTTACTAGGATTAACACGTGGTGGCGGTAGCGTTTCTCTTGTTTCCGGTTTTTGTTGGCATCGCTCGCGAAGCAGTTGGAAAAATAAAGCCCGCATTTAACAGCCAAAACTAGCGTGCTCTCTCTTTGAAACACAGCTGATGAGTGCTCCTCGGGAAGGTGTACGAATAGCAAAGGGAGCACAGTTACACATTGTTTCAACACGTGTTTGGGATTGCGAAACTACGTTACTCTTTAAGATCTGTATCTTTTCATAAATACGCAGACGAGTCCCCAAACTGTATTCTATGATAAATTGCTAGAGGTGATATTTGTGCTCCAGCGGCATATGTGTAGTCTACTTGGCAAAGTTGTTTACATCATTAAAAGTTTACTCACTGCGTAATGTGTAATATAAATTCACGAAGTGAACACTGTTTTCATGAAATATACAACTCTGTGAACTAACAATAAGCATAACTATGCCTAGGGTGTTCATTTTTATCAGTTAAATATTTTTTAATAAAAAGTTATGAGAGCAGCATAGTTGTTCTTGCAGTCTTGAGTTATACAGGCAGGCGAACATCATCTCGAAGAGAGTATGTAACTAGAGATGGCTTCTTACCTAGAATTCATTAATTAACTCTTTAATTAGGGGATATCGTACAAAAGCGAGAAATCAGAATTGGGAGACAATCCTCGTTGAAAGCCATTCCATCTTTAAAAAGTCCTAACACGCATGTCATATAGCCATCGTCGAATTTTGCGATGCAAATGAGACGAAACCGAAACCGTGCCAATCAGGAGCGCAGCGAGCACAGCCCTTATTCCACGTCAGAAGGCCACGTTCTTTCGAGCGATTGAGATGATTAAGTAGGTGCTCATCTGGAGGCCAGGTCAACCCATTTGCGGCTTAGAGGTAAGTCTCCTTCGGCGAAGGTCATGCGCTCCCGTGGGGCGCGATTTTGGTTTCGGCTCATCTGCGTAGCGAAATTCGGCAATGGATCCTTTACGGACCAGCTCCTGTGGTATGATCGCTTTCCGCGCCGAGACTGGGAGGTGACACGGGTTCGAATCCCCACACCGGTTGTGCTGTCTGAGGTTTCCAGACGAAATGTCGGCACAGTTTCCCTAAAGTCGGTGCAGGGCTCATATTAACCACACTTGTCCCCCTCTCCTTCCTATTGTCCTCTGTCGATCTGTCCACGTCTGCACGCCGTTCATAGCCATAGTTGCTTCGCGGCGCTAATGCAAAAATCATGGTCGATCAATCTGTGGATCCGACGGGAATGCGTTAGCATTAAAACTTAAAAATCATTTGGGAACTCCCCTTGGGAGGACCTCGATATTCCCAGTCGCGCAATCCCCAATCTCGAAACTCACGTTCTCGAGAATTCACGTTCACGTCCGAATTCACGTTCTCGAAACAACGAAAATCAAGGAGAATGCTCGATTGCTTCGTAAGATGACTCCACTCCACTCCACTGACTATCGACCCGTATTTAACATCGTTCATCACCTCATCATCAGGATACATCTCATCCTGCCCATTGTGCCTTGGTGTAGTGGGCCGCACCTTATGTGGCGAATTTCTCAATTCATTATCATTAATTTATTTGTTGTTGTTGTTCGTAAGATGATACGCCGTGTTTAAGAACGTAACATCACTATTTAACCATTCAAATTCACGGGTTTACGATGTCTGTCCAAGTCGTATTAGCGAACGAAAGCCACATTTTAGAAGCCGTTAGGCTTAGCAGGGCGGACACGACGGAACGCAGCATGTTGGTTAGTTTATGATTAGGTTAGTCCAAGTTCGGTGTTTACATTCTTATGTCCATGTTAGTCTAAGTTCGCTGTTGGCATTTTCCCGTGCGCGACTGTGCATTTTATAGTCAGATACAATTTATTTACAGTAGTTTATTTTGAAACTTGGATATCGATCACTTTATTTCACTTCAACGACCCTTCACAAATGCTACACAACCCTTCACACGACCCTACACAACGCTAACGCAAGACAGCATTCACAGCCAAACGAGCCTTCCTGGCTTGCTCCGATTCAGCTTGGCAGCGCCGTCTCGCAGCGTACTTTCGCCTACGCTGCTTCGCACAGCTTTCATAACCCATGGCGCGCCCACGTAGACACATCTGAACCTGTCGACCACCACAGCTGCACTGCCGACACGGGAGTGCCGAGTGCCGACGCGCCCTTTCCTTCCCTCTCCACTCACCGCGCATGCGCACCACGCCATGGCTACAGACAGGCCAGGCCGCGATTCTTGCGTAGCCAGGACTATAATGCTAACGCATTAAAAAACATTTACGCACCCGCTTCAGGATTTTAAAAAGATAGAATGGCTTCCAACGAGGATTGTCTCCCATTCTGATATCTCGCTTTTGCACGAAATTCTCTAATTAAAGAGTTAATGAATTTTGGGTAATTAAACATCTTGTGGGAACATACTCGCTTCAAGAAATATCTGAACACTCCGCATATGTCAAATAGGAAATGCTGGGGGGTGTTCGCTTGGTTTCTTCTTCTGCATACATCGCGCAGGTGCAGCCAAAGCACGCTTTACAGGACACCGCCATGGATGCAACCAGACACACTTGCGTCGAAGATGTTCATGTTGAAGTTTTGTAATTTTTATTCACTATTTGTGAAATGTAGTCTGCACTATTAAAACTGATTTTCATCGCATAGCACACTCCTAGCCGACCATCGTCAGGGATAGCATCGTTCTGTCCACTAATTTGTCGAAAACTGGAGGCGTGTGCCTGTTTTGTTACGATTATGTACTGCATAAGTGTCACAAAAAAGGCGTACGCCTCCCGTTTTCAGCATATCAGGGTCGAGAACGACGTCATTCGGGATGATGGTTGGCTAGGAGGTGCTATGCGGTGAAGCTCTGTTTTTAAGAGTGTGCAGTTTGCTCACTCATTGTCAGTATATGTATCTTCTGGTGTTGCATTAAAAGGGTATTATACGTATGGGAGACCTGGGAGAGTTCTCACACGGGTCAGTTGTCACACTCGCTACTTAAAGAAAACGAAGCAGAGCAGCTGAGCCATTTTCCCACTCTTTGTTACTAGCACTAGCAACCACTAACTGAAGAAACCTTCATTGTCATGGAAAGTATGGCAAGGTGCAAACAGCACAAGACTTGTTTCTGTCAGGAGTAAGTAAAATTTTCCCGTTCTTGCAATTTTCAAATATTGCACGACACACACTAAAGCTCAAAAGAATGCACGGGCTCCTAATGTACATTCAACTTTCGGACAACTTTTCACGAATTTTCAGCGGAATACGCTTCACAATTAAGTCCACTGCTAAAGTAAAGTCATTGCGGGTGTCATAGGGGTCAGTTGTCCCATACGAGGCAGGGTAAGTTGTCACGTGCTTCAACTGGTACAGCAACTGACATTGCAAACTATATCCGCGAGAAAGTGCTTCAGTGGCTTTTTTAGTACATCTTAGAGATCGTGTAATAATTTAGTGCCGCTTTTTACATTTACATTGCAGGTCTACCATCCGGTAATGGTTAGCTTACATGAATCCTGTACAGCTAGGACAGACGTGGAAATATAAAATGTAAGGCTTAAGATAATGGGTTTTTCTCTGCTCGGTTATTTTGTTTTTCATGTGCACTTTGAATGGTGGTATTTCATTCGGTACACCTCCACAATACAGATTACGAGAAAATGCAGCCGAGACAACCTGCCCCGCTACTGGGGCGTATTGTCACACATGACGGCCTCCGCGCAAATCTCTTTTAAAAACTGTTTTTGGAAGCCAGCCTTAGTTTAATATGCGCGTTGTGTAGCCAAAAGATCGCACTAAAATCCAGCGTTGGTTTCATCAGCCTGAAGAACGCACTTTCGTCACAGCAAAGTCAGAAGTACAAACTGTGACAACTCTGCCAGGTCTCCCCCACAGGGTAGAGAACAAAAGAAGAAATGTCGCCTCTAAGGGAGTGAGTTCGCCACGTTTTGCTGTGTCCAGTTGCACCATACGCAAAATACGTGTTCTTCTTTTCTTTTTTGTCGTCTGTAGCTGCACCGTTTCTACGTTGTCGTTGTAAACTGTGAAATGACTGCTGCGTATATGATATTCCGCAATTCTGAGGTGGTTAAAGCTCGTACTCTGAAAGTACTGACTATCATACACAGCATACCCGTTCACACTTCTGATGTAATGCATTCGATTTCGTAACTCAAGGACTGTGAGTCACACTTTGCTCCTGGCATAACCACAAATACTTAATGGTAGTCCTTCTATCTGTATTGTGGTTGTAAACTGTGAACGTGTTGTCGTGTGTATGTCTCACACTCTTAGAAATGAACTTCACCGCATAGCACGCTCCTAGCCAACCATCATCAAGAAAGATATCGTTATCTGCCCTGATTTGTTGCAAACGGGAGGCGTACGCCTTTTTTGTGACAATTATGAACAGCAGAAGTGTCACACAAAAAAAGGCGTACGCCTACCGTTTTCAACAAATCAGGGCAGATAACGATATCATTCGAGATGATGGTTGGCAGGGAGCGTGCTATGCGGTGAAGTTTATTTTTAAGAGTGCAGCTCTGGTGCGATTCGAACTCAACAAACTTGGCAAAACCAAACAAAAGGACTCATGTCCTAGCCCAGCCCAGTGCAATGAAGACGACGTTCAGGGGTCAAGATCTGAGTATGACGTGCTCACAGGAAGCAAGAAGAGATAGCTGAAAGCAGAACCTCATTCGAAGTGTGGAAGCCTCAGTCAGTACAGACAACGGGTAGACAAATGTTCATAGTACTGTATTTCTTCATGGCTTTACTGATATGCATTTATGCAGTTCCTTCTTTCGTCTTGATTTTGTTTGATGTGGAAGCGCCGGAACAAAGTGAAAATTTGGGAAAGAAAGCTGTCCCAGAATGGAAAAGGCCACAAGAACGTCAACACTTTGACGACATGGCTGACTACCAACGGAACGCCACACTGATCAGCACAGTTCACGCAAGATATTCGCGCACTATGAGATCCAGTAAGTTTTAAATATTGCACAATCTATTGCGCTTTCCAGTCTGGAATCAGTTTCCACATACGAAAGACTGCAATCTGTGCTCGACCTTAATCGCGAGTGTAACGATTAACGTCGGATTTAACGCCACGGGAAGAAGGCTTTTCCTGAAATGAGCTCTGAATTATCGTACTCAGTTTCCCTGCTCGCACTTGGACTAATTTGTCCAGCGCAGAGGAAGAACACAAAAGGCGATCCTAGCTGCACAAATTGCATTTTAGCCAGCCGTTCCTTTGCGGCCTGCTCTGTAGCTGTAAATCTACAGGTCCAATTAACCAAACACAATCTGAGAACGAACGGAGTAATCGCGAAATCAGAAAATCCAATTCTCTTCAAACGCGCTCTCCTTTCGTTCGACTGTCATTAGTGCGAGCAGCTCGAACTGTCGTTCCTCCACTCTAGGATTATTAACGAATTCTCTCAATTTCTGGAACGTTAATTAGAAAAAAAAAAAAAGAAATGGAAGAAAATGGGTCTTCGCTTGTCTTTTTCCTTTTTTTTCGACTAGCGGTATCTCAAAAATTTGTGCCTGTTTTTTCCAATCTTGCAATACAGCACATCGACTGTCTTCGTCTTTCGTTTTTTTTTTCTTTTTTTGTTCTGGACATGCTGGAATAATAAAACGAACGAATACATTTTCACCGATGATGAACCCTTATTTCCACTATTATTTTAGTTTCAATGGACGATACGGAGTCATTCAGTATTGGTTTAGTAGTATATAGTTTAGTAGTATATATACAGGGTGTTTCAGTTAAATCCCCGGGCTAAATAATTCGCGAACGGGTGCACCAATCCACGAGCTTTCTTTTTTACAAGTATCTGTCTGATACCACCTACAAGCTGCACACCGTGTGAATTAGTGGGAGGCGCTCATTATTAAAATAAAAATGCAAATGAGTTAAGTAAAAAAGCGTAACTTCTAAAGCAGGGCGCTGTCGGCATTAAAATGGGTACTACCCCTTTTGGGAACTTCAGTGGACACCTTTTAGAGAAAAATCTGCCACCGAAGCGGGTCATTTGTTGCAGTAATTAATTGGTTTCGGTTTACGTATTTTTTTCGCGGCTGGTCGCGGCGAAGCGCAAAAGGGCGTATTTCATTGGTGTAATTTATTGGTGTAATTCATTGGTGTAAGGACGTAATTCATCGATGGATAAGGGAGTGAAAGAGCGTCCTTTTGTGCTTCGCAGCGACAAGCCCCGACAAAAATACGTAAACCGAAACCAATTAATTACTGCAACAAATGACCCGCTTCGGTGGCAGATTTTTCTCTAAAAGGTGTCCACTGAAGGTCCCAAAAGGGGTAGTACCCATTTTAATGCCGACAGCGCCCTGCTTTAGAAGTTACGCTTTTTTACTTAACTCATTTGCATTTTTATTTTAATAATGAGCGCCTCCCACTCATTCACACGGTGTGCAGCTTGTAGGCGGTATCGGACAGATACTTGTAAAAAAGAAAGCTCGTAGATTGGTGCACCCGTTCGCGAATTATTTAGCCCGGGGATTTAACTGAAACACCCGGTATAGGATAGGCGGCAGTACATGAATGGCAACTGGGAGTAGATTTACAGGTAAAGTGAGTCGGCCTACATGCGTGTGGCGGGAAGTGCAGCAGGGGAAGACGATTATTTCGACCATATGAGGCCCTCTAACGTGCGCCTTAAAATTTTGACACACCGTGCTCGAAGCAACTTTCACCGGCAGTACACAAAATATCGACTCTGCTGGAAGTTTTTACGAAAAGATACTATACCAGCTGAAGAAGTTATTTCCCTCGGTATTTCACTGGTTGTTTTATAAAGAGAAGGCGATGGAAATTTACATTGCTCGTGCATTTTCTTTTGCGAAATAGCAAGCCGACATACCGTTTGGCTGACGTTTCCTCCTTTTTTTCCTTTGTTCTAATAAATATACCCCCCCCCCCCCCGCACACAAGGAAATTTGATGAGACGAAGACGGGAACAGTGCGTATTAAGCCACTTTCGTATCGCATCAAAACGGTACAGTGGTTCTGCACACAGAAATTCCTTAATGGAGGGTACTACATTATCCTGTCAATCTCGTATGACGTCTGGAGTGGTACGGACATGAGCTATTGGGTTCATTACTACAACAGTGTCATCCACAGGTGCGTTTTGTACCAGGAAAGTGCGAATCGTTGCAGAGACGTACAGCACATGCAGGTGGGAAGAGGGAAAGTGGAAAGGCATAAAACGCTGAGAGTCCCTCCCAACAGTATAGCGACGGCAGCAGCGTCTCTGGACATGATCATTTCTCTTCCATATAAGTCAGAACATCCATAAATCCACGGCGCTATCCACGCTCATCGGGCAGCGATCATTTGTTGGACTGCTTATCGGGAAACACAATCTGAGCAACAAACAATAGGCATGACGTCGGCCAAGACGGATGGGGAGCCTCCCGATAAAAACACCTCGGTGTGCATCACTCATCTTGCAGAAAGCCCGTATGCCCCGGCCAGATAACCCCCGCTCGACAACAAAGAGTCGCACCCCACAGGGGGATCTTTTCATCGCGCTGCTCGTGGGGCATCTCCTGCATTGCCTTACAAGCCCCAGTCATCCGCTAACTGGGTCTTATACGGCTCATACACGCTCACTGACGAGTCTTTTATATCCCCATTTATTGCCCTGCAGTCGATACACAACGAAAGGTTCTCAAGATGCTCATCCTCGGAAGTATACAGTGTTTGCCAAATAACGTTGTGTGCGTGTTCCAGTTTTTCCTCAAAGACGTACACGTCACAGAAAAGGCGAAACCTCTTGCGAACGTACAACAATTTTTCGATTATGTGTTATCACCGCGAAGCAGCTATGGCTATGAGCAGCGTACAGACGTGGACAGATGGAGAGAGGACAGCAGAGTGGGAGACAAGTGAAAGTAGTATGCGTCCCAGGCCGACTTCACGGGGAGCTCTGCTGGGATGTCTGCTCGAAAAAGACGCCGGGAAACCCAAGGAAAACCGGTTGAAGGATTCGAACCCAGCACCTTCCAGTCTTCAGCATGACCTTGGAGGTAGCAAACGAGCGAATGGTGTATCCACTGGGTCATGCCTCTGGCACACTTCACCGCATCAACAGCCATTTAGAATCAAGATATCGTTCACTTTTCTGATTTGTTTGCAACGGGAAGCGTGCACTTTTGTGTGACAGTTTTCATTTATGGCAATGCCCCGGTCTCTCCTCAAATCGTATTAGCGATCATTCTGTGACAACCTCTCCTGTCCACAGACGAACAGGATACTGCTTGAAATGGCGGTGCTATGTTGGAGGGAAGTCAGTATCCGAATGGCAGTACCGTAGCAATGCTATTCGGCCAGCACCCTCCACAAGTGCAGGACAAGAAATACACAGGGAGCATTCGTTGTTGCAATCTTCCGATAATCCGGATTACGCCCCTATCCGGTAAACATCGGGAATGATTCGCACGGCGCTCCCATCTTTTTTCCGCGCACTCAGCCATTACTCTTATCAAAGAGTCGATATTGGCGAGCTGAGGTGAAACGACTTCTGACTCTCCCATTTGATCGCGCGTATCGCCAATATCATCCAGAGCTCATTTTTGGGCCCAGGATTGCGCCCGCTTCTCAATTACGCGGACCAGAGAAGCTATATACGGAAATCCGAAAGGGATTGCCTTCTGCCTTGGCTCAGCAGAACGAATACAGCGCTCCGCATAGAAGACTTCGTGCTTACGGAACGAGATAACATCATGCAAATCCAGGTTCCAACGCAGACAGGGATGACGACGATGGAACGCCTAAGTTGGGCGGCTCATCGTCATCGGAGAGGGATCCAGTTGAGGAGAGGCAGGACGCGACGGGAATATAAATATGATGGGAAATCCGCCTTTGTTTTGGAGAATTTAAATGTCACTACATTCGATTATTCTTATCTGCATGATCGCATAGTACCTGTACGTGTTTTGATCTAAGCATTGGGGCGCTGGTAAAATATCTCTTTGTGAAGCGTCCAATCAACATTAAAGCGATTCGACATGTCATAAAGAAACACGTTGTAGTGAAACAAAAATGCCCATGTTTGAGAAACCAAATACACAAAGAATGTCTAATTTTCTGTCTCAGTCTGTCTTTTGGCTCTGTCTCCTGATATACTGTAGGCAAGGGGCGTACGCCATTTTTCTAACACTTTGCATATGTGTATAATGTTACAGAAAGGCGTACACCTCCTGTTTTTAACAATCACAAGACAGAACGATATTATTCTGAGTTCTGGCTGATCATGAGCGTGGTATGCGGTGAAGTTCTTCTTTTAAAGTGCATATCAAACGTAATAATAGTTTGTTGCAATATTGCGATACACAACGCAAAAGCAAATTTAAGGTGAGATGACATACCGTGCCTCCTTTTCGTTAGGTATATTTCGCTATGCTCAATCTTGAACCTAAGGATAACCAGAGGTGTGATTATTCTCGAAGTTGGCTTGCTCCACACATCACGCAATGAAACGTGGAAGCACCTAAAAGCTCCGCCCTCAAAATCTCCGTGCTTTTCCCGCCGATTGCTAACCGAGCAGTGTACATCAGGTTTATAAGAAAAGCGCCGCTAAATGTGCATTCATAGGGATACATGCCGTTTTCATCGCTTCCGGTTTGGTGCCAAAACAACATCCGGTTTCACAGCAAACACACTCTGCGCCAACCACTGTGCCGATTGATACAGTTATCGCTTCTGATTTGAGGAGAGAGAGGGTCGTATACGCCTTTTTGTGGCAATTAAAATTGCCACAAAAAGGCGTAAGCCTCCCGTTTTCAACAAATCAGGAAAGCGAAAGATATAATTCTGCATGGCGGCTGGTTCCGAGCGTCCATAGTCGCGGAAGGACCGGAAGTCTTGGTGGCACCGGAAGTTGTGGCTGGGGCTTGTTTATGTTTACCCGAGAATGTCATGTATACTTTTATTACCAATGTAACATCAGGGCCCGACGCTCAACATTTCGTTGTTCCGTAACGCGCGATACATCACTTCTCCGTGATTCACCACATGCGCCCGCGCGAAGGCCAATCGCAACGTTTACTTCGTTACCCTGTTAAAACAGAACTTCACCACATAGCACGCTCCTACACTCTTAAAAATGAACTTCACCACATAGCACGCTCCTAGCCAACCATCATCCCGAATGACAACGTTCTCGCCCCTGATTTGTTGAAAACGGGAGGAGGAGCCTATTTTGTGCCATTATGCACGGCACAAAATAGGCTCCTCCTCCCGTTTTCAACAAATCAGGGGCGAGAACGTTGTCATTCGGGATGATGGTTGGTTAGGAGCGTGCTATGTGGTGAAGTTCATTTCTAAGAGTGTAGCCAACCATCATTCCGAATGATATCATTCTGTGCATTGATTTGGTAAAAATGGGAGGAGGCGCCTATCTGGGACAGATTATCTTGTCCCAGATAGGCGCCTTCCCCCCCCCCCCCCCGTTTTGAATAAATCATGACACAGAATGATATCATTCGGTATGATGGTTGGCTAGGAGCGTGCTATGTGGTGAAGTTCTGTTTTAACAGTGTAACGTTTATTAGAATCCCAGGCTACACTCTAAAAACAGAACTTCACCGCATAGCACACTGTGCGCCAACCATTGAATCGAATGATTGTATTATCGCTTCTGATTCGAAGAGAGAGGGGGCGTACGCCTTTTTGTGGTAAGTTGGATATATGAAAATTGCCACAAAAAGGCGTACTCCCCCCTCTGTCTTCCAATCACAAGCGATAACCCGATCATTCGTGGCAATGGTTGGCGCACCGCGTAGAACACTCCTGGCAAACCATAATCCAGAATGACATCGTTCTCTCGCCTGATTTGTTGAAAACGGGAGGAGTACACTTTATGTGACACTTATGCAATTACGTTAATTATTACAAAAAGGTGTACGCCCCGTGCTTTCCACAAATCACGAGTGATTACGGTATCATCCTGTGCGATGGTTGGCCTTCAGCGTGTTATGTGGTGAAGTTCTGTTCTGAATCTTAAATTTCGGCCGTCATCATTCCTTCATCTGTTATCACATCCATCCTGGCTCATCCATCCACTCATCTCATCCTGGCTACAGTCGTGACGCAGCCCACGTACGTGAGGCCAACAATGGCAAGCCGGTTTTCGTCACCACCACCACCGCCACCACCACCTGTTTTAAGAGTGTACCGAAGCGGCTTCCACGTGCCGTCGAGTGGCGTTCGGAGCGTGCCAACTTAAAAAATAACGATAACGAACGTTATGTTCAGTTCAACATCGGACCTCAGTAATTTCATTGAGGCAGAGTGGAGTTTCAATTCCCGTTTCGAAGCACGTGCTGACCAGAGTAGAAACCAGAGTATGTGAGCTGACATTTCGGCGGAAGCACAACTGCCAACAAGTGCTGTGATTAGTCGGAACGCAACAACTCGCGGCGAATCAGAAGGAAGTGATATATTCATCGTGCGGAAGGGGGAATATCCCCATGTCAAAGATCAGGGTCCTGCTGAAATGCTTGGCGAAACCTCAAATTTCCTTTCATCCTTTTCGTATCCATCCCCCCATGCGAGCGCGTCTTTTGGGCGCAGTGCCAAATGTGGTGCTTGTTTCCTAGTCGACTGCGCTGCTCAGTTCGTAAAGAAAGAGATACAAATAGCAACGAACAGCCATCTCTCTCCGCACTTGAGAGCGAGACCTGCGCAATTGCTGTTCATTCTTGAAGGCTTCTACCCATTGTAGATGGGACGAACATTCCAACTTTTTGCCGTGTAGCACTTTTAACCAGGCAGCATTTTAAAAAAGCCGCAAAAGTGTATCGTGCACACAGACACCACAATGCAGCAAGAAAAAAAAAACAGACAACTGAATGTGGGGAAAGTAAGTTACTTGCCATTTCCACGATGCGTGAACTCATCACCAGGGGGCGCGTGTCATGAGAAGCAGAAACTGCGATTTGGAGTTGCGCTTAGTCCCAGCAGGATGTTCTACCGTACAAGTTGTATTGTAGAAAGTACGAAAAAAGTCGCGGGCAACAATCGTGTATAAGACGAACGCCGAATACGGAGGTCTGATGAATTGCGGCCGCGTTCCAAAAGGCGTCGGGGTAAAGGAAGCCCAATGTTATTTGGAGCTGAGTGTCTCTTACAATTTCTTCGTTCTCCGTCACGCAATGGAACGCGGTGCTTCGAAATGCTGTGAAGACCTGGGTTTACGTGCGTCAAACATGTAAGAAAACAAAAATAAGAAATACTGAGGCTTCTTAAGGTAACCCCAAATCTCAGCACACTGCACACCGTATTTAACAACCTTCGCTGAAGATGACGTGTCTAAGGAACTCGTGTCCTGCCACCAATTTCGTCTTCAGCCGGGTTCGGACCCACGACCTTGGACTCCCAAAGACAAGTCATTAGCCTGGTGTTATGCCGTGAAGTTATGTTGTTACAGGGTGTTGGAAACCGTTCTCGTGTGACAAAAAGTGAATCCACCTATTGATAACGCTTGAACTCACACCAGCATAGTTTGGTAGCTTCAACCGCGTGCCCAGGAACAAAAGGGATAATATTGCGTCATCGGGGGTCATCACCAGGTTAAGAATCCTTTCACGGGAGGGACGCAGGCATAGAAAGACCAATTCGCTAACAACGTGCAAAATTTTTGGCTTCACCATCAGTTTTGCATATAGACATCATTCGCTCAGATATCTGGTTGCCTGACCGGCACTGCCACGCAGTACCCTATAACGATGTTCTCTGCCTTACAGTGCCCCGTGTTACGAAGGGCTGGATACACTGAAATTAGATAACCTCGCTCAGAACGAGGGACCATAATCTCTTTAAACGAGCCTGCGCGCACCACACCCCCATCGGGAAGAGATACGGAAGCCAGAATGGAAACCCGCAAAGCAATCACTGCGAACCTTAAAACGTGTCGCATCAACAAAAGAGGCCGCTGCAGCAGCTCGTTTTTATTTATTTATTTTTTGCCATTTTCTTATTTCTCTTTTTATCTTTTTTGTTTTTGCTTTTTGGTGGTTTGTTTCCTCTTCGATGATCATAAATAAATATTCCCAGTGAGGTAGTCGTATACAGCCGCTATATACATATACGCGCGGCCAATAAAAGCGCCTTTCTTTAAGACTGCTGCCTAGAGGCAAGATCTGAGCTTAAAGCATCCGACGACGACAAGCGCACTTTCGCTTAGCGTACCTCCTTTTTTCTTCTGCTATTTTTCCCTTTCTTTTTTCTTTTTTTGGCATTCAAAAGATCCGGAATAGGCTCGTGGAAGATGATAGTTTTTAGATACATCTAACTAAATAAAGACTATAAAAATGAGAGGTCTTTTGTGTTTCAACACGCAGACGCTTGAAAGGGCGCCACCTGCTGCGTGAATTTTTAAGCTCAGTCTTCTTCCTGGTGACGATCAATAATGGCGCAGAGTGGTTTAAGGCATAAAAGTCTTAGACGAAGAAGAAGTTAGCTCGGTTTTTCAGGATTGCTTGATAACTTGAGAGAGAGAGGAAGAGAGAGAGAGAGAAAAAAACGTGCGTGTGTGAAAAAAAACCCGCACCTTGTGATGATAAATTTTTGTACAACGCGCTTTCGTTGCTGGAATCCCCGTCATCTTTTAAACGCCGTGAGGGTGGAACAGCGCGACTTAAAAAAAGAAAGAAAAGCTAGACGACCCGCATGCACGCAAAAGAGGCCATTTTGCATGTCATCTCCATACCACAATTTTTTTTTCTTTTTTGTTTTGTGTTTGTGTTATTCGTGCCACACTACTGGAAAGGATGTTTCACGCAGTGCTTTTTTAGGAACTCTGCCGTGAGAGTGAACATAAGCTAGCCCTGGTATTTCATATCGTCAAACGATCAACAAAAGTAACACTGCTCCACGGCTAAAACGTTGCTCCAAATCACTATATATAGTTTTGTACTGCAATTTCGAAGTCCGTCTTTCCGCCGTCTTCTTCCCCCTCTAGCTCACCCTGGGCTTTTTCATGCGCATCACACTCTAAAACTAGAACTTCATCACAATGCACGCGGTATCATTGCACAGAATGATACCGTTACCACTGGAATAACGCTATCACTCATGATTTGTGGAAAGTGTAGAGCGTACGCTTTGTGTGACAAAAATCAACACTGCGTAAGTGTCACAAAAAGGCGTACTCCTTCCGTTTTCGACAAGTCATGGGAGAGAACATTGTCATTAGGAATGATGGTTGGCTAGAAGCGTGTTACGCGGTGAAGTTTCATATGGGTCACCCCCCGGGTTCGAATCCGGGCGCCGGCTGTACGGTCTGGGTGTTGTCCTTGGGTTTTCCTCCGACGCTTTAAAACAAATTGTCGGCACAGTTCTCTGTGAAGTCGGCACAGGACGCACCTCCCTCCCCCCGCCCCCACTGCGATAGTCGTGACGTTACCCGCATAAGCGTGGCCGACTACGGTTCCACCATCATCATCATGAATAGTTCATCAGTTCAGATATCATCATCATCATCACCGCCACCACTTCTATTTTTAGAGTGCACTTACATTTAGGCCGTGGGCAGCCATACGCAACTTTCGGTTGTCATATAAACATATTTCCGTGATGAACCATTCGGTCGGTAAATTATGCTCGAAGTCTGCCTTTTAAATGAATCACTTATTGAAATATGCGTTTTTTTTTGTCACCAGTATTTTAAAACTAACAATACGAAACTAACTAACACGCGTGTTAGTTAGTGGCATTGTATGTATGGGCGATATTGATGCACCGGAACAATGTGGTATATATACTACTGAATTCTTTGATAATTTGCTGCACATATTCTGTTAGGTAAATGCAAAAATGGTCACTTTGCAATCGATCTTAAAACGCTGACCCACACCGAACAGAGAAACGAGCACAGCGAAAAGCCCCAGATGGCAAACACTCTAAAACGAGAACTCCACCGCATAGCACGCTCTCCGCCAACTATTGCTACGAATGATAGCGTTATCGCTTCTGATTCGAAGAGACAGGAAGGCGTACGCCTTTTTGTGTCAATTATCATATATCCAAATTGACACAAAAGGCAATGGTTGCTGCAGAGTGTGCTATGCGGTGAAGTTCTGTTTTTTAGAGTGTAGGGTATCTACCTCTATAGAGGTAGAGGTAGAGATCGCAATCGCAAGGGTAGAGGGTAGGGTATCGCAGTGTACACTGTTAAAACAGAACTTCACCACATAGCACGCTCCTAGCCAACCATCATTCCGAATAATATCATTCTGTGTCCTGATTTGTTCAAAACAGGGGGGAGGCGCCTATCTGGGACAAGATAATGTGTCCCAGATAGGCGCCTCCTCCCATTTTCAACAAATCAATACATAGAATGATATCATTCGGAATGATTGTTGCTATGAGCGATCTATGTGGTGAAGTTCTGTTTTAACAGTGTACACTCTTAAAAATGAACTTCACCGCATAGCACGCTTCTAACCAACCATCATCTCAAATGATATCGTTATCTGCCCTGATTTGTTGAAAACGGGAAGTGTACGCCTTTTCTGTGACAATTATGAACAGCATAAGTGTCACAAAAAAGGCGTACGCCTCCCGTTTTCAACAAATCAGGGCAGATAACGATATCATTCGAGATTATGGTTGGCCAGGAGCGTGCTATGCGGTGAAGTTCTGTTTTAACAGTGTAGGGTATCGCAATGTAGGTTAGGGCAGTGAAACACCGTGTGTAATCGACGTTGCGTATGTGTGGTTGTTTGCTGAACAGTAAGAGATGTAGATTTCTGGAGGAGGGAGAATTTGAATATAGGAAAATTTTTGAATGGACGGCTGTTACACTGTAATGAGTTTCACGAGTTACTTAACATCGTTCTGATAAGCGTTATCACTCGAAATTTCCCTGATTATAAATTGGCACCAGTCAGGTGGTCTCCGATTTGTTCTACGCTCTGAAACAGAACTTCTACGCGCAAAACACACTCCTAGCCAGCCACCATTCCGAATGATGAACGCAGACCTTGCGGCTTATTGGTATGACACGGGGAAAATGGGAGTGCAAAACATTGTACAAGGGACGGGAGAAGAAACAAGCAGACGATCAGTGGTTTCCCCAGAAATCGACCTGGGGGAGTAAGGGGTGCAGAGCTTCCAGGGGGGTATATGTATGTATAGCAGAGCTGTACTGGGCAATCTCGGGGGGGGGGGGGTTGCAAAAAAACACGGAGACTGTACACCCCCTAGATGGTGGTGATGGTGGTGGTGGTTGGGGAGGTAAATCCCTGCTCGTCTACTTGTTTCGTCTCCCATCCCTTCTCCAGGTTTTACACTCCGGTGTTCCCCATGTTCCGAATGATATCGTCCTCTGTCGTAATTTGTGGCACGCAAGAGCACGACACCTTTTGCAAACGCACTTTGCATTATGTTAATTGTCACAGCAAGATGTACGCCTCGATCTCTTCTCAAATGACCAGCGATAACGGCAGAGGTTGCAGTGGTTAGCCTTGAGCGTGTTAGTGGGTGAAGTTCGGCTTTTAGAGCACTTCTGTGTGGCCAACACCAGCGAGCCGGTCCTGATTACCCCCCCCCCCCCCATCGGCTTTTAGAGTGTCGTCACACGACAACACCTGGAGGGAATTCACAGAGTAAACGTAGACGCAGGTTTTTAAGGGCCACTAAAGCGCAAAAATTTCTCTTCACTGGATGAAAGATGCCGTTACCATGAGAGTAATAGGAAAGGAATGGGATTCATCCGTTACGTCGTTCGTGATTTATTCGCGAATGAAACCATAATTTACTCTTTCCCTCTAACCTTCTTCTCAAGAAGCGCGGTAATGCGGAGCAGTCTCTCATTGGTCTCCTCAAACGATCTCCACCGATGATTGGACAAATCGTTTGCGGAGACCAATGGGAGCGCGCTCCGCATTGTCGTCCTTCTTAAGAAAGAGAGGAAGAGGGAAAGCGTAGATTGTGGCCCATTCCTTTTGCATTGCTGTCAAGGTAACGGTAGATTTCATTCCACGTTGAGAAATTTTTGCACTTTAGTGCCTCTGTAAGCTTATAAGCCAGTGTCAACGCGGTGATGTTATGTGGGACATCCGAAATCGCGAGAACGGCAGATCACTCTTTTCACACCCCCTAACGGTGCAAAACGGGCGTATTTTAGAGGATCACACCCATTTTGCATCCTACAATTTTTCTTTGGAAGTTTTTAAGGGTTGGTTGGCTAGCCAAAGGTTGGTTGGCTAGGAGCGTGCTATGTGGTCGAGCTCATTTTTAAGAGTGTAAGATTTTCGAAGTAGTTAAATTGCACCCAATAAGGTGTGTGCCCTGCACGTTTTTACAACCCTAAAGGTGTGAAACGATTAACAGTGAGCGGCCAGGTTCGAAAACGAGGACGAAGCGCCCACTTGAAACCCGACCCCATATGCGGCGTGCGTGAACGCGACTGCCAAGTGCTGTCATAGGGCTGTTGCAGTGAAGTTTGCACAGCGCCATTTCGGGCCCAAACGGCCACAGATCCCAACAGTAGGTCGTTTCATCAGCGTGTTTTGCATGGTGTTTCAAACGGTATGGTGCTAAGGAAGCTACAAAACCTGTAGGAAATCCACAGAAAAAGCGGTGCTTCTTGAAAAGTGCGAACAACTCGAGACTGTGTATTTGAAAGGGCCGCGTCGTCTGCTAAACGACCGCGTGTTGCACAATTTGGGGCGCTGACGTTGCTGCTCACTCGCGCCACCTGGCCCAGAGAAACAGGTATATTGTTCCTTTTGTCTGAGCAGATCTTAACAGGAATGAAAAATGAGTAGTGTTTTCAACCTTCTATCTTGCTCGTCTGTTTTCCTGAGTAGACGAAGCTCATTACGAATGAATAACTTTTGCGCACAAATTAATTCATACACGGGCTCTCCTTTTCGGACAACGCGCGAGAGAATTAGCGCTGATGTTAACGAGGTAATTCATTCGGCCAGTTGGTGTTGGATACCCATTAAGTAGCGTACAGTAGCACACGCGGCTAAGGCGCGGGTAACAGCAGAAGAGCTTTACTCCTTCGAAATTTTTCGCGCCTTCCTAATAACGATCCTGTACGCCAAAGCTATTAACTGTGTAGTGATAGGAAAGCACGCTCACAAACGAAACTTCACCACATAACACGGTCGCGGTTATCACTACGGATTTGTGGAAAGCACCCGGCGTACACTCTTAAAAATGAAGTTCATCGCACAGCACACTCCTAGCCAACTGTCATCCCGAGTGACATCGTTCCTTCCCCTCATTTGCTGAAAACGGGGAGCGTACGCCATTTTTGTGGCATTATGCAGTTCATAATTGCCACAAAAATGGCGTACGCTCCCCGTTTTCAAATCAAGGGAGAGAACGTTGTCATTCGAGGTGATGGTTGACTAGGAGCGTGCTATGCGGTGAAGCTGTGTTTGTTGAGTGTACGCCTCTTTGTAACAATTAACATGACTGCGTAAGTGTCACAAAAAGGCGTACATCTCCAGTTTTCAACAAATCAGGGGAGAGAACGATGTCATTCGGGATGATGGTTGGCTAGGAGCGTACTATGCGGCGAAGTTCTGTTTTATGAGTGGAGTTCTCATAACTTCTTCAGATTCATTTTGTATAAAAACGGTGCACTGCTGCTTAGGCGGTATCAAAATGATAATTCTAATCCACAAAAAAACAAGAAAACAGTTTACAGGCAGTGACGTCCACCGAGGTAATATATCTATCACGCTGCGTATGATAATACCTGCATTATGAAATTTTCGTGGGATGACTCATCTAATCTCTTAAAGCCTTGCATCTGTAACGGTAGACGATGCCGATAATCGTTCCCCGTATTTAAAATCTCAACGCAAATATGTTAATAAGGTGGCTCACCCCGACAAAGAAGTCAACCGTCTCGCCCTATTCCGCTTACTCACCATCCGGGATATTGTTAAAAATATAGCTCTGACGTACTGGCTTTTTATTTCATAAGGAACGATTCTGACATCTTTCCGGACTCTTCAAAGGCATGCGGGGGATGCATTGTGCGGAAAGATGGCGGTTCACTGCGTTGTCAAGAGTTGTTTTGTGGAAACACGCCTTAGATAAACCACACCCAGCGATTCTAGACTACCAATATGTTGGATGCGTCTCGCGAAATACTTTCTGCTTTAACAATATATTCTATAATAGGTAACATTTCCTCAAGTATAAGGAGAAGACGCGAAGGGACATGTTCGTGGCCTTCTCTCAAGGAAATGTTACCTACAAGTTCATTACACCAGCTCGCTTGCCTCTTACGTCTTTGCTCAACGTATTGTAACATGTACCTAACATGTACTACATTTACATAGCTTATGCAAGCATTCATTTCACCATCATGTACACAGCAACATACTTTGTGTAAATAGTGCTTAGGAACATTTCGCCCTCATGTGACCACGTTGTATTTGGTGCCAAAATACCATTACGTTCAATAAATTTCTTCAAACTGTACCTCGAGACTAACTAAAACCCCGAGCAACTTGAGCAATCTCACTGAAGAGAGAAATATTAAGATCTTTTTCAGGCAGTTTAAAATTTTGCTTACCCTTTCATTATAGCTTGCCCGTTTAACGAAACTCCGTGTACTTTGTGCGTGTATGACAAACACAAAAGACACATAAGAATGCGAAAAGATAACACTTTATTTGCTGTGTATACACTAGCGGAGACTTTTAATGCTGATAAAATATACATTACAAAAGGACAGAACATCAGCACACATCGCTGTGCATATAGCAGCACCAACGTGTCCTCTACAAACAGAGCGATGTACAAGTGGTTGGAGCAGAGCCAACACGGTTCCGCTATGCGACTATCGAATCCCGGGTAATGTAAACAGATGGTGACTACCAGCATTCGCCCGGTGGGTGATAGTATCGCATCCCCCGAAAAGCAGGAATCAAAATACAGAAAGCTCCGGAGTGGATTTCGATCTGGTTATGAGAGGGGATTTGGGATAAATATGCAGGGCCGAAACCGTAAATTGATTATGGATGAGGTTTAGGTCCACCGCCATAAGCGCTGCCAGAGCTGACAGTGCGTCGTTTTTCTTTGGGCGTTTGTATCTTCCGACGTATTTCGGATACATGATATCGTATAAATGAAATTTCCTCGACTTCATGAGTCGGTCACTGATTGATGGGTTTTCCGGAAACGTACTACGTTGTGAAATGTTTTTTCTTCGGGCTGCCTACTTTGGCGTGTGGTGATAATAAATGACGCTGAAGATATTTCAGGCGACGTTCAATTTCATGTACTTGCGACAGCCACGAAATCAAATCGAAGCAGTGCTGAAAGCGATAAAATTCAATATCGGGTTCGGTGTGTGTGTGTTTTTTTTTTATCTTTGTTTAATCATCACCGCTTATGCATTATACCATTGACAGTATCGCGATGACCAGTGACTGTTCTGGCACTTTCGCATGAAGCGTAAAGAATGAATAGTAGTTGGGCTCTCGATGGTCTGTTCGACATCACTGCATTAGGACTAGGCACAACTTAGGTGATACGAATATGCATTGTCGCGACATTGACATCTGCTGATAAGTCATCTTGTTTTCTTTTTTTTGATTGCGTGTTAGCGCCGCGAAGCAACTGTGGCTATGAGTGGCGTACAGATGTGGAGAGACGGAGAGAGGATAGCTGGAAGGAGTGGGGGACAGAGGGATTAGTATGCGTCCTGGGCAGCCTTCAGGAGGAACTGTGCCGACGTTCGTCTGGAAAGTCTTCGGAAAACCCAGGGAAAACCTCAGACAGCACAGCCCGCGGTAGGATTCGAACCCACCACCTCCCAGTCTACAGCACGACCTCGGTTACCACCAACGAGCGGACGCCTTAGCCCACTCGGCCATGCCGCTGGTGATAAGTCATCTTGACGGATACGCATCACGTTGTAATGAATCTTCCACGTGACTTGAATTTGAGTTTCTTGCCTCTAACGCAGAGACGCCACTGTCTGCAGTTTCCATTACATTCAAATAATTCACGTTGCGTTCCGGCTGTTGAAATGTCCAGGAGAAACTGTTGAAAGGTCGTAGTTCGTATCTGAGATGCAGCGCAGATTATTCTCACGCTTACAACTTGCGTAGCGCAAGTCGTAAGCGTGAGAATAATCTGCGCTGCAGATGCTTGCAGATAACGCCTTCCTACTGCCTGCACGCCATTGGCTTTCTATTATTCTCCCGCGTTACGTGAAGGGCGTGGTATACGTCACGCGCAATGTGTCACGTGCCCATCTTTTTGAATTTCCCGCCACTCGTTAGCTCGTAACGACCGTGAAGCGATTAAGCCCCCAGATCGGTTAGAACTCCTGATTCACTGCTTCACAACAGCCTTCAGTGTGTCACGATAAGCTGAGTTGATTTTACCTAACCTCCGAGTTAACGTGCCACGCATTGGGGGATTGGAAAGCGATTGAATTTGGATGGAAAATAGAAAAATGAATATTCATACTGACACATCTTCCAGTATCTCCACGTTGGTGTGGTCAATTTTCTCCATTTTTTTCTTTTTCATTCACTCACTCACTCACTCTTCCAACATCTTTCAGCACAGCAGGCATACAATATTATTCATCAACTACAATTTTAAAAAGAACAGTATACCACGTTCAATAGAGCATATTATTTTAACTTCAATGATAACCATCGTGGGTCATATCTAGTGACACCCATGCCACCTGGTACCATAGCTCCAGTTATGCGGGACATTGCTTGTGAATGCTCTGTTGTGGTCTCCACATTACGGTCAGTGCTCCACATTCGCCGGAAAGCCTCATAGACTGACTCGATTTTCCCATCGACCGTGTCTTTAACACAAGCTCCAAGTTATAGACACGCAGAACTGCATTACTTCTGGTAAGGTGCCGGACACAACGTACATCGTGCTACATGGCACTCAATGCAAGTCTGCTCGGCGACATCTACAAGCTCTTTAGAGTCCGGGTACTTTATCTTTGAACGTACCGAAAATGTTGTGGTATTCACCTCCTGCCTCGATGCAACCTACGATCCGCGCAGTCGTAAACTCCCTCCAGTATTGCAGACACAATGTTCGGTTTGAGTCAAACAATTTTTAAAGATATAGGGCGGTGGGCCCTCAAATGCAGGAACTAACGTTTTGATTGATTGATTGATTGATTGAGAAGTAAACATTATAGAGATGTGAGACCCGACAAAGTCGGGTCAAGCTACTCGAGAACTCGCGTGTAGAAAATAAAGTAGAAAAACCAACCTAACGAATGAGTCCAAATGGTCGTAGACTAAATTAAATGAGTTCAAGTGAACGTAGACTAAATACACCAATGGCCCTCATCAGACTGCACTATATACTCTGTCCTTGAGACAGTACATAGTGCACGGAGACTCCAGAGGGTGTCGAGAAGGTCACAGGATTGCAAAAACTTTATAACAGCGTGTATGGCCGGTACTTGGCGACCCACAGGCTAGCATCCTAGAACTTTGTCGGTGCTGAAAGGGCGGTTATCGAGGTGGGCCAGCGGCGATTCTAAGATACGGCGATGGGCTCTGTATTTAGTGCAGTCTTGAATGACGTGTGCAGCGTCTCTGTGACGTCGCATTCGATACAATTCGGCGAGGGAACCTTTCCGGGTTTAAACAGTAGACGGCCCTTGTAGGAAACATTGAGGCGCACCCGATAGATGATGGATGCAAGTGGCCGAGGCAGTCCTGGTGGCATTCGAAATCTCTGGGCCAACTCTGTGCAAGAGGGAGGCATGTGGAATGCTTCTTCGCCAGTGGTCATAACATACACTTTTCACAAGGGCACCAATGGTTCTCCTTGTGTCACCTTTAGTAAAGTACGCGTAGCTTAGCTATGCGTGTTCTTTTGGTTTTCCTCAGGTCGCTTCTATTATCAAGAAGAATAAGGAAAAGAGTGCGACATTCCTGCTGTGACATATAGTATACGCCATGCCTTCTTTATCCATATGTAAGGGCAGTAACAACATTTCTATCGACTATTTCAAACGGTTTAAGAGTTCAATTTTCGAAGGATTAGTGGGGCTGGAAGCAACTGTTGATTCTTTATATTGAAACCGTCAAATGCTGCATTCACAGCTTCCGCAGGCGACAGTTTCACATGTTCGCGCGTACACTGAATCAGAGCAATTTCTCTGCAGCCAAATGTAATCACACAATCTGAGCACGGCTGAATCTCGTCTTTCAAACTCCATTCTTATGCGGTCATATGTAGAATACACAAAACAGAAACGCAGACATGAGGCCGACGAAATCAGGATATATTTTACAGCATGCAGCTTTATTCGTAAAGCGTGCTACACCACATATGGATTTATAGCTTGGAAAAGCACGCTTCTCGGACACTTGTATATGACACCTGCATGGGTGCATGGTGGACGGACCTTCGGACGGACCGGTGGACGGACATTCTGGACGAACACTTCCACGGGTAACAGCTATTCCTTTTAGATTCGATATTACACCCGCTGCAGGGTAGATGGGAGTAATGAGGGCGGTAACATAAGGAACTGAGCCAGTTGGTATCATGTTTAATGACAAACGTGGTTCACCGTATCAGAAGGCCATTAAATTTTATTACCATTTCTGGGAAGAGGTGAAACAAATTGAGCTCAAAAACGTTTACTGTACGTACATGGAGCGAATCAAAATGTGTTACATGATGTCCAAATTGCTGTCAAGGAACGTCTGGATTGTTTTCTTACCACTTGAATTCTGTGTATTGTCGCTTTGACTGCAGCAGCTTTGCCTTTATGGCCATAGCTCTCGGCTGCAAAATATTCGAAATTAAAACGAAAACGAAATACAGTTCTATCCTCATAACGTCCCCACTGCATTTAGGAACATCTTGTGTCCACATATGAAGCGGTACGAGGAAGCAGTGAACTCACCGCCACGAATAGACCTTTTTTGGAATGTCGCCCGAAATAAATGCGTGTGCTGGCGCTTACAATCCATTCACTGGGGGTTTGAATAGGGATTTGGCCGCGCTCACAAAAGATCTGCGGAGACTGCGAAATACGGAAACCGAAAGGGCATTCGAAAATAGAGAGCGAGGCAACAAGTAACTTGTTGCCAGGTCAAGAGAAAAGTTCCGGGAAATACAGGAAACAAAAAGAGAAACGTACACCGTATGTATGATGAAAAGGATAAGCGTATGGAACAGTGGTCCTAGCATTGCGTTTCTCGAGAGAGATGAATGACGGTAGTGATGCGTGATGCGATGTGGTATGGGAAGAGAAAATTGGGGACGTAAGTCACGACGAAGTCTGACTGGCTACTCCAGACCACTTAGCCACATTTAGTTGAAAAAAAAAAAAAGAAAAGGAAAATGGAGAAAACGCAGTAGATGGGGGTGGGGGAGACAAACATCCCGAACCAGTGGGAACACTTGTCACAAACGAGGGACCAGAAAGTGTCACAAAATGTCGACCAGATGCGTTTCTTCGAGGAAACGTAGGGGCGCTTTCAATGCAGCAGCTTGATGATTGAATGACTGAGGACCCAGGAGTTTTATAAGGTCAAATGGTCGGGCGTCCAGACGTGCCAGACTTGCTTCTAGTGTCCTGCGACTGTCGGCATAGTTGGGGCGGCTTGTGGAAGATGTGCTCTGTGCCCTCGACAACATCCCGCTTTTGTTGTGCTGTAGCTCACGCAGAGCGACGTATACTTAGAATTGCAACCGGTCACATTAAAGACCAACATCTTCCAAGTCCAAAGACCAAAGTCTTCTTAGTAAGTCTCTCTGTCTCTGTAAAGTCTCACATTAAAGTCTATGACATCGTTACTGCTCTCCGCCTGGTACATTACGCCCATTCCTGCATTTCTTTGCATGACGCAGTGCAAGAGGTGATGGACCGGCAATTCGGGATGTTAGTGCATGAGCCAACTATGATCACTGATGACTAGAGACTTTATATGCGCTAAAAAGTAATGAAATATGCATGCAACTATGCACTAAACCTGGTCACAACATGCTGTAAAAATGTGTCATATATGCGGTAAGAACTCGAGCCGTATATGAAGCGATCTCGCACACCGCAGCCGAGACGAGTGGTTTCCAAATGTAAATGTCCTTTTTATTTAACCGGATATGTTGGGGTTATAATGAAAGATAACGAAAAGCGGGATATTCAGAAAAAATAATACAAGGCCGTGTTTCAATGATTGGAACTGTTGAAGAAAATGTTTGCTACCAGATACCGTTCAATATTGTCTGGAGTGAAATTCTGGCGCCTGTCAGTCAAAACGTTCGTATAGTTCGAAAATGACCTCTCTACGTCGCACGTTGTGAGTGGAGCATACTTGAAGGCTGAAAGTAGGTGTGCGGGCACAACCTCCGGTAGGGTGGCGTTAGGAACCGGAGCAAACAGATCGCCGACTACTCGTAGAACGCAAATCGTGGATTCTTTTGTAGCACGGCGTCAAATTTTCTAACAACCTTTGCGCCGACTGGGCTGGTAATTTTTGCAAGCTCCTCGCGTACACCTTTCACCACATCCAAGGATTCCACGAGCAGGAGGCCTCCCGCTTCAAGCTTCCGGATGGCTCGCGCAAGGAAGACGAAGTGCGTTTTCACTAACTGTACCTCCACAGCTAGCACTGGGTTTTCAAAGAGCGTTTGTGCTTCTCTGACTGCACTGCTGTCCTCGGAACTGAACGTGTTCACCACGTCCTTGAAGTCGTCGAAGTGAGTTACATAGAAGTCGACTGCCTCCAACCAGGTGCCCCATCTTGTGACAACAGGTTCAGGGGAACGTCTGGCATCATTGCTCGGTATGTTTCTCTTCGACTTGGCGCCTTCACAAAAATTTTCTTCACTACAGACACCATCTTGTTGACGAGTGGGTAGAGCGCCCCAACTTCCTCTGCCACGCGGTTGAGGCCGTGCTCCAAACACGTTACGTGCACGAGGTTTGGATAGGAAACGTTTAGGTTGTCAGCAGCCTTTATCATGTACGCAGCTGCATCTGTGTAAAATATCCTAAAGTTCTCTCCGCCCCCATCTGGCCAGAGTAGCTTGAGAGCATCTTTTACTAATCTAGCTACAGTGCCGTGGTTTGTTTTCTCAAGTGCTCGACTCGCAAGCAGATAAGGCCTGGACCTTTGATTTTCATCAAGTTTTCCAACAACAAGATGCGCTACGTAGCGACCGGAAGCGTCCGTCGTCCCATCTGCAGCAGCCCACATTGGGCCGTTTCCAACAGAAGACCTTTTTTCGTTCACGGCTTTCTCGTACAAAAGTGGCAGGTAATTCTTGCGGAGAGTTGACTCTGCTGGTATCTTCCTGTGAGTATACTTCTCAAGGCATTTTCTTAGCGTCGGGTTTTCGAGTTTGCACCACGGAATATTAGCCGCGACAAAGGCTTCAGAGAGGTCCGCACAAAATTCGTCAAACTCAGGGCGAGAGCTCGCAGTGTGGGCAAGTAGGGGTTGTGAAGTCCTGCTCCTCTTTGCCTTTTCAGAAATGTGGCACTGCGACCTCACATGCTGGTACACTTGGAACTTCCTCTCTGCATTGACCTATGAGAGACAGAAAAAGAAAATTCAGTCAGGAAACATAAACAGCCGTGGCAATGAATTTCTGTGAAGTAAATACTAAAGAACGACCTTGATTTTGCGTCGTTAATAAGCGTATTTGCGCGTACATTGCGTCGCAAAGCGAGCCCCATTTACGCATATTTGCTTGACAGATTCTAGTTCGTAATCCTCCCCAATGCGTGAAAGCCAATGCCTTGTAAATGTCAAGGGATGAGGAGGGGATATATGTTTGTTGCGGAAAGGTCAGCCTGACCGAAGGTCGGCTTGCTATTCCTAGAGCAAAAATATAGCAAGAGTTGAAATAAGAGTTGAAATATAGTTGAACGTTCCATGTACGCTCCTTTCTTACCTTCTTCTCGTAAATCCTGCAGAATAATATCTTTCCGTCGGTGCACAAATCTGGATTCTCTGTCGTTCATCTCTTGTAGAGGCATGCAATTGATGGCTTAGGTCTCGGCATCGTAAGGAAACTACGTAAAAGCGGCAGACGCACGGCAGACGCCAGAGAAGAGAACGCGTCATATACTCTCAGTGGCAGCCAGAGAGGGCACAAGCTGTGTTCGGCGCAGCCAGAGTGGCGTCGGCGCTCGCAGGGAAGGAATCACAGCAGTCGGCACGATGCCGAGTGTCTAATCGGCGGCTTGCAATGCGAAATATGGTTCAGATCGAAACGTCATATCTGACGAGCAGGGAAATATGCAGCAAAAACGCAAAATATGCAGCAACATATGAAATATGCATTTACATGCGCTTAAAACATACCGCAAATCGTTTGGGACAAGGCTCAAATGTGCTTTCATGTCACCCCCAATGCAAACCATGTTCAGGAAATATATGCATTTGCATGAAAATCCGGTCTCTACTGATGACTAGAGCGCGGATAAATATGCACTTAAAGCTCTCGTAATATGCATGCAACGGTGCACTAAAATCTTCGAAGTATGCAGTAAAAACTCTGAATATATGCAATGTTTTTCGTTGTTTGTGGTATAAATGTAAATCATCGAATGCATATTTGACCGGATTTGTCGGGACGGACACACACGGGTCCGTGGGAGACAAAGTAAATAAATAAAAGACAAGCACCATAAACTTCAGTGGAGCAGTAGACGAACAGGTTTCCAACTACATAGGTCGCTTTTTACACAGGATCGGAAAAGCAGCCTCTCCGAACTGTTCCATGTGTGGTGTTGTGGAGGATATCGAACACATTATAGTGACCTGTGTACGGTACACCGAAGCTCGTCGCCTTCTACGGTCAGAAGTGACAGTAGTGGACGGCCGTCCGTTGAGCGTGTCAAAAGTACTCGGGCCCTGGCATCCTAATGTAAGGCACCGGGCGTTCTCCGCCGTGGTGGATTTTTTTCGAGACCTTGGTGCACACACAAAGTTTTGAAACTTTGAGTGTTTGCGGCTTTCGCTGTTGAAGTATTTGTGCGTTTTGTGACAACACTATAATATGGTGAGCGCAACATAACAACACGTTTTCGACGGGATCATCACCATCTTCATCGTCATCGGTCCGAGAGGTTTTCACCAATGTAACTGGTGCAAGTGATATGGAGTTGCAGGCCTCACGCTAGAAATCTCCATTTTATTTTTCCTTGAAATCAAATCAGGTTTCCAACTAATACACCCAGGCCGGTCGTAAGCAAAGTGTCCTGTAGGTGTCATCCCCCCCCCCCCCCTGAATAAGACTTTATTAACAGTGCCTACTTAGAGTACAGAGGTTACTACAATAACAATTTTACGCTAATGGTAACCTCTCTCTATTGTTGTTGCCATCTCAGATTAGTGTCTCTATTGTTGAAACCACTCCTTGATACCTCTCATTTGCAAACAAATCTGGAGAGAAACCGAAGTTAGCATTCTCTCCCGGCGTTAGGCCTCCAATCTTTGGGATGACTGCACGAATATGGCTTGTGGCGGCCCGTGGATGACGTCGTACACAGGCTTCTCTAGAGGCTCCATTGAGCAGCATAGGCCGGTACTTCCATGATAATGATAATTGGTGGCTTTACGTTGCGAGACAACTATGACCATGACCGACGCCACGGTGGTCGGCCTCTGGATTAGTTTTGCCCACTTGAGGCTTCTTTAATGCGCGCCGAAAAATCTCAGCACATATACATCGCAGAAGATAACGTGCCTAGTGTTTGAATAAGGGATATCTCGACACCCGAAATCCCGTGATCCCCTCTGTTTTTCTCATCTTGAAATCCCGAAATATTCTTAAAAAAAACACAAAAAACTCGTGATATACCACGACCCCACTGTCGGCGCAACTCGCGACGCAGAACTCGCATCGCGCACAACCCTCTTATTTGAGAACGTAAGAAAGCCCTTGTAAGGTTTTCTATAAAAAGAGCCTCGTATTAAAAAAAGAATGAAAAGCATTAAGTTGTGGCGAATGCCTTGTTTGACATGTATAGACACACAGCGCAGAGGGTACACCCACACTCTTAAGACTGAACTTCACCGCATAGCACACTCCTAGCCAACCATCATCCCGACTAACACGACTACGCCTTTTTGTACCAATCATGTACGCCCTTCGTTTTCAACAAATGAGGCAAGAGAACGATATCATTCGGGATTACGGTTTACTAGGATCGTGCTATGCGGTGAAGTTTTGTTTTAAGAGTGTGGCACCAGCACAGGAACGGAGTTCTTCCGCTGCGTCGCCGATTTATGAGCGAAAGAAATCGCTTTTTATTAAATTCCGTGTTAGCGCCACAAAGCAACTCTGATTGACGTACAGACGTGGAGAGATGGAGAGAGGACAGCAGGAAGGTGTGAGGGACAGGGAGATTAGTGTGCGTCCCGTGCCGACTTCGGGTGGAACTGTGCCAACATTCGTGTGGAAAGTCTGCTGGAAAGCAACGTATAGGCAACGTCGCCCGACAATGCGGAGAGGCCTCGGGCTGGTCTCCTCAAACGATTTCCCGCGATGATTGGACAAATCGTTTGCGGAGACCAATGAGGGTGCGCTTCGCATTGTCGATAGGGTTGCCACCTTTCCGGATTTAACCCGAACAGTTCGGAAATTCAAGGCTTGCGTTCGGCGTCCGGTGAAGGTATAACCCGGACATAAAATGTTCGGAAATTGGCGAAGTTGGAGTCAACACCTTACGACCTGAGCTTTTCGTTTCGTCTTCGTCGCTAGAGGCTGACTGATAGCTAAAATGAGCAATCAAAGCTATACATTCAGCCACATGAAGATACTGCAGCACAAGTTCAACCTCTCCGTATTATTTTTAGTCCGTCCAACTCCAACGCCAAGATACTGCAGACAATCTCTCATCTATTATTAGAACCCTCCGTACCCAGCGCTCAGCTTTCATGTCTCAAGAATTTGATACGGTCCCTCACAATCCACTTCATGTAATCCAAGAGAGGGCAAAAAATGGAGGAAGGTGTAGCACGGCACAACAGTAAGAGATCCCCATAGAACCCATAGATTGAGCTAGTACACACAGCACTGGGCACAATGCAAATCAAATCGACTTGACCAAGATGCGCTGTTATTCCAGCCGAGGCCTTCCTACTTGTCTCTCCTTTCGGCGTGACCTGGCTACCATCGACTTGTACGGGCGGTTTTCTGCCTGTCGACCAGTTATTTGTAGCCTAAAATAACTAAAGCAACTTTTGGTTAAAAAAAGACGTTTCATACATCGTATTGTTTCAAAGGTATACGTTACGGAGGCCACTGTATTGGGCTTGCTACCACACGCACTGTAACCATGGGCGTACCAAGAGAGGGCAAGGGGGGCCGTGACCCCCACCCTTGAGGTCCAAGGTCGCTTGTTCAAGTAGTGCGCTCTTTAGTCATAGGTCATAGGTCGTAATGATTATTCTTAGATGTCATAATAGGAACGTCTGAACAACCGCACAGTCCGCAATGTCCGCCTCCAGAAAGAGAGGTGTGTGTGTATGTGTGTGTGTGTGTGTGGGGGGGGGGGGTTGAACGCCTGCGCCCCCGGAAGCACTTTGCCCTCCATTGGAAAAAATCCTGGGAACGCCCATGACTGTAACCAAGTCCGAAGTTGCAAAACGAACACGATCTCTAATTCCTAATAACAAGCGCGTCTCATGAATGCATACGACTTCGTGTTGGGCATCTTATTTCGCTGCTTCCAGCAGGGTGTCGGAGCGAACCGAAAACCGGAACCGAAAACCGAAAATAACCGCTATTTTGGTGCGAACCGGAGCGGAATCGAAACCGTATACGTTTTTTTCGCTCAGGAGGGAAACCGAAAAATATGTTTAACGGTTTTCGGTCCAAGAAAAAACTTCATCGGTTTGGACTACGGATAGGCGAATGAAACAGACGTCGTGTGCTCTGAAGTCATGTCATGGATACTATACGAGGGTTACGGTTACGGTGGAATGTATGTCGGTATACTATGACCCTTAGGCTCCCTTTGTAATGGTTTATCGTTCGCGCACGCACACAGACTTAGAGGTACATGTGACTCTCTACCAATGTGCCGTAGTGTTCGTTTTAATTTGATCCCCGCAAACTCTCCTCAACTAAACAGCGACCCCAGGGGACTGCATAACGGCTTCTTTATCGGTAATGTCGCGCAACGCGTCCCTTGTTGGAGAGCAGCTAAGTTGAATACGTTTACGTATACGCGAGGGCAAGCCCGTGCGAAGTGGCAACTCTTTTGTGGACAGGACACGAAGAAAATAAAACGGAGCCGTCGAGCGCGTTTGTGAGGGAAGGTGTTCCTCGATTTGCGTCCTACTCGTGCGGTGGTGCTTGCTGGCTAGACAGTAGCAACAGACATTCGGATGGGACGCGATCGCTCCAATCCAGCAAGAACGTACTACTTAAGTATGACATCACGACAAACAAGTCCGTTTGTAGCATGTGCTTCAAGAAAGGAGAAAGCCCATTTGAACAGACAGTAACCTACAGGAACCAGGAGCTACCAATTTCACAGCTGTCTATTAATATTAAATGCCATGTATGCGGAATAAACGGGTTTACATTATGTAACATTGGTTTTTTTTGTGGGGATGAATATTCCCAGTAGAAGCGGAACCGGTTAAAAACCGGTATGAACCGTTATTTTTTTGCTCCGGAGCACCGGTACCGGATCGTTTATGATGTAACCGGAACGAAAAACGTTTCGGTTCGACACCCTGGCTTCCAGTGCAACATACATTGCAGCGAAATGGAAAGCGGTTGAGTCGCACGCAGGGTCGACCCCGATCTACGCTTCCAGTTACCTCCGTCGTTCCCTCGCCAAGCAGCGTGTCTCCTGCATAGGCTCCGTCAGAATGTCCCGTACAGCGGTCGGTTGCTCTACAAACTGGTCAAGTCACCATCTCCAAACTGCAGTGAGTGCGATGTCGTCGAGTACAGCACATCCTCCTCAGGTGCTCTAAGTATGCCGACAGTCGCAGGACACTAGAAGCAAGTCTGGCTCGCCTGGACGCCCGGCCATTTGACCTTGTAAAGCTCCTGGGTCCTCAGCTACTCAATCATCAAGCGGGTGCATTGAAAGCGCTCCTACGTTTCCTTGAAGAAACGCATCTGATTGACATTTTGTGACACTTTTTGGCCCCTCGTTTGTGACAAGTGTTCCCACTCGTTCGTGATGTTTGTCTCTGCCTCCAAAGTACTGGGTTCTCTCCCCCCCCCCCTTTTTTTTTGTTTTTCAACTAACTGCGGCTAAGTGGTCTGAGGTAGCCAGTCTGACCTTGTCATGACTTAAATCCCCATTTTGTTCTTCCTCTATCACTTCACATCACACATCTATTCTACAGTGATATTTCGAAACTATGCCGGAACCTTCACTCCAGGTGAAGGGATCGATCGTTTTTGATCACCATCAGCGCCATCTCCCCGTGGTTCGGTATTAGCCGACGGAAAAGGTGGCCACCCTAATAATCGACCTTCGCGAACGAGAGGCGGAAAATGTAAAATGCAAGCTCGTTCGCGCGGGTCACAAAAGTTGCTTCGTTCGACAGCGAGCCTGCGACGTTATAAACAGTCCGTGAGAAGCGCGCCTTCCTTCTACTTTCTTTCTTTTTGCAGTTGCATTTTGTGCCGCTCCTCCCTCCCGCGTCTCGACTGGTCGTTCTCGCTAGCAGACGATTCTCGTCAGCCAATAAAAAGCGCTGACCGACATGATGTCACCACATGCCAGAAGTAGCATGGGCGATATCGCCGCCACTGCGCATGTTCTTACAAACCAATTTTCCCAGGAAATTCGCACTTCACAAAGGAAATATTTTGCGTGACGGTTCCTGAAGGTAGTACGTTCATATCACGTGGTAAAAAAATGTATGTTCGAAGTGCCTTCTATGCCCCTTTAAGTTGTAGTATTCTTCATCAGCTAGTTTGAATGTTGGTTGCATCGGAAGCTCTAGAACGGGTGCCACTGAACGTGCAACTTTGCGCGTGTATTTGTGTCACGTTGTTAGCCCGGAAATGTTGGGACAAAGCCGCAACAGATGCGGTAATCCGAGATCCCCATCGGAGATCATTACCGCGCGGGACACGTGCTTGCTTTCGACAAGCAGCCGTAATGGTCGTGGACAGTGGTCATTTGTTCTCTAATTTCTAACGATGTCGAACGGCAGAGGGAGGGTTGACAACCTGATGATGAATTTATAGAGATGCTTTTATGAGCACGCTTATCCCCCCGACAGGGTTACACTGCTTCTCACCAGTACGTCAAAGTGCGTGCATGCACACACACACGCACACACAGAGACGGACAGGTAAACTCTTAAAACAAAACTACATAACACGTTGAAGAAATCCTGATTTGTACGCGTCCGCCTTTTTGTGACCATTAACATAACAGCATAAGTTTCACAAAAAGAAGTACGCCTCTCGTGTTCAAAAAATCAAGGTAGAGAACGATGTCATTAGGGAAGGTGGGTCGCTATGAGCATGTAATGCGGTGAAGTCCTGTCTTTAGAAGTCCTATTTTTGGTGTGTAATCGGCAAGAAGGCAGCAAGATATTTCGGTAAACGAAAACAACGATACCTTGGCTACACATGTTGTCGCACGCATAATTGTTCATTTCCTCCCACCACTTGCCGAAATTCTACGTGCTAGACTTTTTACGTTTTTGACTTCTTCCAAACTCTCTACGGCCGCGACACAGGCTAAGAACACTTTGCATTCCACTTACACCCGTTGCTATAGAGTGTAGGCACTGACAGGTAACGTGTAACGCCTCGCATAAGAATTTCGTTGTTTGTATTTTCTTACAGGGTCTTTAAAGCCCCAGGACTTCCAGGACTGATTTCTTCTTCATGAGGTAAGGAAGACTTGACTGACGCGCGTGAGCACGGGAGAGGGCAATCAGTGACCGAATGAAAACAGCGGGAAAATTAGAGCGCAGTGAGCTCTCTATGCTATTCAGGGGTAGGGAAATGCAGAGATAGCTGCGCCTCTCAGAAACTGTGGGCCCGAAGTGCTCCTAGTACGCTCACTGTCTTTTTTTCGATTTAGTCACCGATCACAACTAAGAGGCTGAGCAGAGGCTCCCTTGATTTGATGAAAATGGGGGCGTACGCCATTTTTGTGGCAATTATGAACGGCATAATGCCACAAAAATGTCGTACGCCTCCCGTTTTCAGCAAATCAGGGAAAAGAACGATGCCACTCGGCATGATGGTGGGCATTTGTTAGAGTGCGGTGTTATAGTTATCCATTGCGATTTGAAGAAAGAACGAGACGTACGCTTTTTCGTGACAATTAACGTGTATCCAAATTGCCACAAAACGCGTACGCCTCCCATTTTCAACAAATCAGGAATGCGAACGATATCACTCTAAATGGTGGTTAGTTCAGAGCGTGTTTTGAGGTGGAATTCTTAGACGCGTCAAGACAAATGCCGGCACAGTTCCCTATGGAGTCTGCACAATCCCCCCCCCCCCCCCCCCCCCTGCGATAGCGGTGACGTTGCCCGCCTGAGCGTGGCGGACTATACGGCAAGCAGTTCCGTCACCACCACTCTGTTTTTAGAATATGTGAATGGTCACAGAAAGATATACGCTCCGCTTTCAGTGCGGCAATTGCTTCGGATCAGGACGCAAAGTGTAGTTCCTGCTCCCTAGAGCGCACGAGAATTTGAACCCAAAAGCCTCAATGCTCCAGACCGCATGCAATCGTCTATTTTTACCATCCACGCGTGCCCTTATGCCTTAGTTGCGAGAGACACGAGCGCAGGAAACATAGTGGTGACTGCTAGCGAACACGCCACAGAAAGCAAGTTCGCCTGCGGCATCATTTTTCAAAGAGACAGAGGGGAAGTCAGTTAGTGAAGATACGCACCAAGAGAAAGAACTAAAGGAAGGGGCTACAAATAGTCGTTTTCATCTGGACAGAACCACAGGTGGGCGGAGCTCAAACCGTCGTCCAACTTAGCCGGGGGTTCGGTCCCCCTGAGCAAAAAATGAAGAACAAGTGCATCGCAATGTACCCTGGGGGAAGAGACGTTTAAACAAGGCCCCTGATTAAAAACGAATGTATGTCGTCTATAATTGCCCTCTGCATAATTACTACCACATAGGACTGCATCTGGAAGTTATTAATTTTGAAGTTGACTGGAGGCTCTGGATGGCACATCGTATTGGTTCAGCGAAGTGAGTGAAATTAGGAGTAGCGGGTCTGAGTGGGCCCGTGCATAGACAGATACTTTTTTTTTTCATTCGATTTTGCCCAAATTAGTTCCTTATGTCACCGGGATCATCTGTTACACGAGGTATGTTGCTGCCTTCTGAGTCACGACAATCGAATATGCAATGACTGAGAGTTCACTGGAAACCCGCCTGGCGAACGCTTAGAACGCTGCAAGCAGGAAAAAATAAACTGAGTTTCAAGGAGAGTGGTTGCTGTTTTTAAAGAAAAGTGATTTGAAATGTTACCTATGCATACCTATGCCTGAACCCGTGAGCATGAGAGGTACATGGCCCATTTGACCACGCAGAAATAAAAGACAAGAAAAGATAGAAAAACTCGATTTTTATTAGCGCCGCGAAGCTACCGTATGTCTTCCTTTTTGCGGCGTAGCGCAGCCAGGGGAGGACAGCTCAATTGTTGTACTTGTGCGTAATTTTACCTTCTTTCTCATATTTCACGTCTCATGTTTCGCGTGGAATGGGGTAATGTACTGCTCACGAGTGGTGAATCACCCCATGTCATAATCACGATTTATTTGTTGTTGTTGTTCCCCGTGGTAGCGAAAGGAACCCATCCCACTCCAAAGAGGTTAATATGAGAGGATGAATTAATGGTCAGCGCGAAGTGAAGACAAGTCGGAGTTCTGTTTAGAGCTCTAAGACGCATAGACGCGTGAATGTAAAGCAACGTGAATGTGAGTACTTTAGACATGCACGCATCTTGTTTGCGTGACAGCTAATCTTCAACAATGCTGAGCAGTGATTGTTCACTCCGGCTCTGTCACCCGCAACGTGGCGCCCCATCTATGGATTTCCGATGAGCCCGTGCCCTACGTCCCTCTCAATCGATGACCGCTGCCTTTCTCACTTCCTGTTGCTGCTGACAGAAGTGTTGCGCGGGCTTCGGCTACGCGTCAAAATATCATCAGCCGGCGCTTTCTAAACCAAGACACAGGGCTGGCAGCCCAGCCTCTGTTCGGTATCTGCGTCAATGTGGTACGTCTAGCGGCGTCTTATTCTACTGCGAATGACCCGGTCCCAGTAGAGAAAGGGTAATCCCCCTTCATATACCTTGCTGGTACGCTATATATGTTTTGCACTGTGAAAATACGTAACCTCGCGTCACGTAAAAAAAATTACGCTGAAATTGTCCACAATTCAATCATCGATTCAATTGCTTTTTGTATTATTTTTTAGCTGTCGATAAACAATTACCTTTTATTTCCATGGCGTACCTGGCCATAAAACAAAGTGACTCAGAATTGCGTGTGAGTACCACATCTTGTGGAAAAAGGTCTGTCACAAGCGGCCCGACTGCGGGAACCGAGAGCAGGCTGCGCCACCGCCATCACAACACAGTCCAACACCACGGGGCATGAAAAAACATCATTTGGACATCTCGTTGACATTGACGACAGTATTTTACGTACATTAGTTTCACACGTGTGGACGTTCAGTTTCAGTTTCAGTTTCAGTTTAGTTCAGTTTCAGGAAACTGAAACTGAAACAGAAAAAACTGAATATCACAGCCACTTCTACATTTCAAATAACAACAGCAACAGCAACAACAACTACAACTACAACATTTCAAATAAATTGGCAACACAGATATTAAAAGGGCACTATAGGTATTACATTGAAAGTATTAGTGTTACAGTATTAAATCGCCTCCGACAAGGAGGTTTACGAAAAGATGAACGTCCTGAATGCACCAATTGTCATGACATCTGGGTCTATATGGCAACTATGAAGTTCATTAAGTAAAAGAGATGAAGTGAAACTTATCATTTGAGTACCATAGTTAGTTCGATAGTGAGGGACCTCTCATCTTGGTGTAACACGAGCATATAGTAATGAGGCGAATATGATTAAAGGTCGCAAAGTGATAAGAACTGTGTGTCTGAAAGGTTCCGATGAATGATATAGTGTTTACTGAGTAAGTAGCGATAAAGCATTTCTACTTTAAATATTCTGTATTTGTTGAACAATTCCTTAGTAGGATGATCATCCCGCACATTTTCAATTAAGCGCACTGCCTTTTTCTGTAACAAAACAAGAGAAGTAATGTTACGCCTAAAAGTTGTAGCCCACACTAAATGACAGTAAAAAAATGTGCGACATAATTAAGGCATTGAAGATGAGCATCTTAACAGACGACGGCAGTATACATTTGAAATTGTACATAGCGCCTAATACTTTGGATATTTTCTTTGATATGTGGCTAATATGATCGTCCCACATCATTGTATCTGACATGATGACACCAAGTATCTTCACAGTCTGTTCCTGTGGTATAGACACACCATCCAAGTAAATTCCCAATGGGGCATCAAAAGGTGTGTTCTTGGAACGAAAAATGATTGTTTTTGTTTTGTTTGCGTTAATCACTAATCCGTTACTCTTCGACCATCTGGACACCGCCGATAAAACAGAGTTTGCTTGTTGACTAAGTAGTTCTAGGTTATGACCAGATAGGAGGATACTTGTGTCATCCGCGTATACGATAAAAACACTTAGTGCTGAACAATTAATGATATCATTAATGCAGATATTGAAAAGGAGAGGCCCGAGGATGCTACCTTGTGGAACACCGTTTCGAATCAACAGCTTACGGGACTGATATCTATTGAGTTCCACATATTGATACCTATTATTGAGATAGGAGGTGAGGAGGGCAAGGGCTAGTCCACGTATACCACTAGGGTTGATCACACCGCGCAAGTGTTTCCACACATCTGCTGGGTTTGACATGCAACTGGTGAATAATGAATGGTAGTGAGACGCCTTAGCTACCTTAAGTCTGCGAACAAGAAGGTTTCGATGTTTCTTAAATAGGTTCAACGTTTCAACATTTCTGTGTTTTACAAAGCTGGCGTATAGTGAATTTTTCTCTTTTATCATGCGAAATAATTCCGGGGTAACCCATGGCTTTCTAATACGACGGGGCTGTTTCACTGACTTCGTTGGGAATCTTGCTGAGTACAAGGGTTTGATTATTTCTAGGAAATTATCATAGCTATCACTTGGGTTGCTTGAGCGCAAAACTGGCTCCCAATCAATTTGAAGGACCTCCTCTCCGGAGGCGTTTAGTTCCTCGGGTCGAACAATTTGATGCTGCATTACATTTTTTTTTCTTTTGCTTTTCTATTTCATTAGAATAGCGAAGATAGGCATGTGATCGCTGAGACTAGATGTGATGACGCCAGCAGTGATATCTAATGCGTGGTTATTAGTAATGAACAAATCTAGTAGAGTGGATGATGTCAAAGTTAGACTCGTGGGAGACGTGATTACATTGGAGAAGCCAAAAGATTCAAACAGTGCGACAAAATTTCGAGCCTGCGGGACATTGCTTATGATATCAATACTGAAATCTCCTGCAACGTAAGCAATGCATTCAGACTCAAAAACATATTTCAGGTATAGTTCAAAACACTCAAGAAATTTCGACATATCACCCTTAGGTGGTCTATACACAACAGAAAGAATAGTGGCTGCGTAGGGATCTCAATATCCTTACAAATATAGGAAAACTCGTCCACAGTTACGGGTTGCAAGGAATTTTTGATCAGCATAGCAACACCTCCGCCACGCTGGGTTGTGCGATTACAGGAAAAATGCATGTAGCATGGCAGGGTAACATAATCGCTATCGTATCTATACCATGTCTCGCAAACCATTATAATGTCAAACTGATGCTGGAAGCCGTCTAGCCATAATGTTAGTTCATCTATTTTGTTTATTATTGACTGCGCATTAAAACGCAGTATCGATAAAGCATTTTTCTGTCCAAGCTTACAAGAAACGTCATCAACACTGTAATACATTTAGATCAAAATGAGGGAGTTAAGGATGAAAGATGGAAGAATCCAATTTACTGTATCTTCAGGATGGCATCCTGATTCTGGATCAGAACAATTGGATACCTCTCATGTTCACGAGCGAATATCTTTCCGTCTCGGACCCATACGAATTTCCAGTTGAGAGATTTCTTTTTTGCTATTGTTGCTTCTAGCAGCATTTTTAAGTCAGGGCACAAGTGTTCATTCACGAAGGTAGGGTTGGAAGTTTGCAAACCAAGGTCACAACACTTCATGCGTTTCTTTTTAGCTTTAGCAATGACACTGTCGCGTTTATCACGTCATATAAATTGCACGACAATGTTACTAGCAGTATTCTGCTTTCGAACAGGCACACGGTGGCAGACGTGTATATCTTCAGACATGATAGGCTCCCCGATCAGTCCACCTATCCTCTTGACAAGTTGAGTGAGATTTTCGTTATCGTTTTTCGGTACGCCTTTTATTTCTATGTTTCGATTTCTGCTATATTGCTCAAGCCTTGTAATTCTACCTTCATATTCCTGCATCTTTTTCTTCAGATCGATATTTTCCTTTCTGAGCGTTTCATTATCCTTTAGCACCCGATCCATTTTTCCTTTCATGTCATCGAAGGCAATGGTCATTGTATCCAACTTTTTTTTTCATGTCGCGATTATCACTTCTTAAGTCTCTTTCAAGCGACTCTTTAAACTTCTGAAACTCCTTTAGCAGTAGGTCTTTCAAGTCATCAACGCTCGCCATTGTTAAGCTTACAAAAGCGACATGCACATTGCAATAAATACTATAGAGTACTACACAGAGTGTACAGTTGGCGGACGACCGTGGCAATGAATAAGTGGTCTAGAAGGAGTATAGGTACAGATGTACACTAACCTGAAAGGATTAACTGTTCGTCATTCAACGAAATTCACAACACCACTGCCGCCAGCCAAATGAAGAGTCTTGATCCTTAGGCTGCGTTTTAATAGCGTAGCTGGGTGGGGGTGGTTCCTTCCCAGGAACACCGACGATACATCTGTTGACAGTTTCCGCGTGTGTAGTTGCTTAGATACCAGAAACAGGATGGGAGAGGAGGGGCTCACGCCGAGATCGTGGTATCTGAAAGGATTAGCTGTTCGTTATTCAACGAAATTCACAACACCACTGACGCCAGCCAAATGAATGAAATGAAATGGAATGGAATGGACGCCTTCCTCGCGTTTGACGGCACCAAATAGCCAATCTGTTAGTCACTGGGAAAGACAAAAAAAAAAAACAGGAAAATAAGAAAGACAAATAAACAAATGCCGAGAGACGGGACGGAGGGAGGAACTGCGTGGAAACCACTCATCATTTCTGCTGTCAGGAAAACGAGACGACTTCATTCAGCGTTCCGTTTCATTGAGCTGGACACGCGACCACAACAATGGCGCCCAATCACGGAATTTCTCTCGGGTACGAATAACCAGATACATAGACAGATGAGCAGGAGTGGAGAGAACTTGAGATGAAAAAGATGCGTCTCCGTTCGCTTATCGGACTCATTAGGCAAGGGAGGGCGATTAGCAGCGATGACGACGACGGGTGTGCAGAGCGGAAGAGAAGGGATGGAGGGTTGCCGACCGGACAGCCATTTGTTGCACGGGGCAGGGGAAATAGCCAGGATGCTGCAAAAGATTTCATTACGTCTAACGAGGAGAGAAACGTCCCTCCGGCAAATGAGGGGCACGCCTGGATAACAGGGAGTTTCAGATCAGCAGCGCAGTTTGTGCAGGACGTGGGAAGAATCAACCCGCTTTCGTATCAAGTGCGGCTGAAGATAGGAAGCTGTACCCTATTGGCTACGCATCGTACTCGATACGGGCGATGGATTACCAAATGATGACGGTCACGTGCAGAAATGCTCACTTGTACCGGCGCGTAAGAAGACACAGCGTGTGACATGCACGATCCTTCGTAGAAGAGGGAAAACTGGAATTTTGAGCAGCGCATCCCGGGGCGGTATCACTGTGCAAAGTGGAAATTATTAAACTTGACAACCATAGCCTGAATGAAGTAAAGAGTGAAGTCAGTGTTACGTCATGCAAACAGGAGCATTCACATTCTTACTAGTTTCTTGATTCACACTACACTGACAAGTGTAGTTGCACGTTGCGATGCGCGAATAGTTTGTACGTTAGATTTGGTCGGGGGGGGGGGGGGGACAACACGCTGTCATTCTCTGCACTCCATCTTATCTTTCGGCAGAACAACACACTGTATCTAGAAAGTAACGGCTGATTGTTTAATAGTCACCTTCATAATTGACTTTTTTTTATATTCGTGAAGGTCATTCCAACGAAAGAAAAGAGTCCGAATATTGTTTTTGAAACGGCAGACGGTTGGCTAACGGGTCCTGACAAGACCTGTAAAAGTTAGTCAGAGGTAATTTAATTACGATTACAAACATATGAAATTTTGATGTATAACTTTATTCCATCTTCTTCTATAACCTCTTCCCTGAAGAACGCAGCAGAAATATGTAAATATTAAATGAGAGGGTAACTGAAATGACTAGTGCAGTACGATGACTAGAAATTTATGCTTACCAGAAACAAAAGAACCTGTCTGAAATGAGGCTGCAAAAGCATAACAGAAATTTGGTGAATGCTTTAAAAACGCAAAAGTAAACTGGTGAAAAAAGGACCTTTCGCACGCAAAGCTTGCCGACATTCGCCTTGGTGTAGTGCGAGTCGTGTTTCGGCGGTATTTGAACAGATGACGCAGAGAATGAAAGCGTGATGACTCAAGAATGCGTTGTACTGTACACAGGAATCGGCCTCGTCATCTTCATTTAGTCGATGGCGTCTTCCTCGCTGTGTTTCGGCGTTCTTCCTTTTGAATCGCAATGCATTGGTCTTCCCGAGATGTGGACGTAAAAAAAGAAAAATAATAATAAAGAAAACGAAAAAGTAAAAAACCGAAGCCCTGCTGCACTATTATCACACTCCATCACAACACCGCAGCAACATTACGTCTGCTCGGTAAAAGAACCAGAAAGACATAGTGTTTCGTTGCTTCTCCTGCTCCTGCGTACACCCTGTCAATGCAGTGAAAGCACGCTTCGCAGGAGACCGCCACAGTCAGACGGACGGTCACACACTTTAGCTGACTTCACTCTCTCTTTGCTGAAATCATTCTGCATTGATATCAATCGGAGGAATCACTTCAATGCAGCACGGGGATCGGATTTTTTTTTTTTTTTATTATTCTGTTCAGGTTCGGATTTCGATTCAGTTTCGCCACAGCGGTTTGAATAATTTCGGCGAAGAAGTTGAAAGTCAGCTAAGTTTGTGGCGGACGTCAAGGTGTTAATGGCAGGTTAACAGAGCACAGAGGTAGAGTACAAGCAAAGGGAAATATTGCCAGATTTCGTGGCACGTGTAAATATTTATAGGGGATTGAAGTTCGTGTTTGAAAAACATAGTTTCAGGAATGGCGGCACTCTTCTATGTCAAGAAAAGGAAAAAAGAAATAACCCCGAGAAGCAGGACACGCCTGTGTTATTGGACCTGCCATATGGTATTAGTGAACCTTCTGGGACGTTTTGCTGCGATTCGGGATCCTACAATGCCGGTCGAGTGAATGGGCCAGGGTACAAAGGGCATCCTTGTCTAGTGAAACCTAAAACGCTGTTGCTGGTTCAGCCTGTCAGGGTTTTAGTCATATGCCAACAAGTTCATCTTTTGGTATCACCGAACAGAGAACCGCTTCATATTTGTTTCGGTTTAGTTCCGGCACGGTTTAGTCACCGGAAAAATAATTTCGGTCCGGTTCAGCGTTGGCTGCCACGCCTGATATGGCAATGTCCTGGCCGTGTGCGACGGAACGCTGAAATGAACACCAAACGCACTTGCCATTTTGCTTCTCACATTTCATTTTTAACATTTCAACGTGTATTCAGTTTTATTGGTACACTGAAAAGTAGGCGTTAAAATAAAAATCATACGTCAAATACTGCTTAATTGAAACAGAACGTTCCGTAAACAGCCACGTTCACAAAACTGTTACGGGAAGTGCCTCAGGACGAGAGCCACCGATATTTCGAACAGAGACTGTTCTTCTTCTGGGCATTGTCCTCATCAGTGGCATGGTATTTAAAGGGTTAGGGATGACATGTCAAGGGTTCACAAACAGTACCGGAAAATCTGGAACAGGCAACGCGGCGGCCGTAAATTGACGTGAAATTTCTGAAGTTTGGCGTGAACTTTGTGAGGGAACAACGACAAAGATGAGAATGAGAAAAGGAAGAAACGACGAGAATAAACGTTCTCAAATTTTGGAGACGGCCTCGGTGGGTTAGTCGGTAGCGTGTCCGCCTGCTGATCCCAAGATCGCGGGTTCAAACCCGGCCGAGAACGGTTGCAACTTGGTGGAAGGGTATAAGTTGCTCAGGGACGTCGTCTTCCGTGAGGGACGTTGAATGTGGTGTGCCGCGTGTCGAGATTTTGGCGCACGTTAAAGATGATGATGATGATGATTCGGGTTTTTATGGCGCACGGACAACTAAGGTCATAGTGCGCCAAAGCTGTGGGCACGTTAAAGAACTTTCAGGTGGGCAAAATTAATCCACAGACCCGACCACAGTGGCGTCGCTCATGATCACAATTGTCTCGCGAGGTAAAGCCCCGAATTATATTATTATATCAAATGTTGGCTGGACTGATTTGCTTTGTGTGATATTACGAACTCTCTGCAGTAAAACTAGTAAATGTTGCTTACAAAGACGCTATGTTGAGATAAAGAATGGCGGGCGATGTATGAGCGTTGTGTATCTCGAAGCAAAATCGATCAGTCACATCTCAAGTTAATTTTTTTAAACTCCGTGTTAGCACCGCGAAGCAACTGTGGCTATGAGCAGCGTACAGACGTGGACAGATGGAGAGAGGACAGCAGGAAGGAGTGGAGAACAGGGGGGTTAGTATGCGGCCTGGGCCGACTTCAGGGGGAACTGTGCCGACATTCGTCTGGAAAGCCTTCGGAAAACCCAGGGAAAACCTCAGACAGCACAGCTGCGACAGGATTCGATCCCGTGTCACCTCCCAGTCTCGCCGTGGAAAGCGATCATCCTAACCACTATGCCACGGGAGCTGGTTCAAGTTAAATGATACTGACATCGGTGGTTTACGTTTATGGGACTGCATGAATAGGCTTATGTGCAATTGTGCGCAAAATATGTTCGACGCCACGATGAAAAAACGTTTGGACGAATGAAGCTTGCCTCTGTCCATCCTCTCGGTCGGTGGATAAAACCATGCAGTTCATCCCCCGGCTTGCTTGCTTGCTTGCTGGCTTGCTTGGTTTTATGCCATCTGATATGTTCGGCTCGTTAGGTTTGATCGTATTGCGTAATTTTCCTCAACACTTTCCAGTAAAATGCCACATAAGATACCCCACTGCGTAGACTTCTTCTACAAGCAGTAAAGCCTGACATCGGGACTAACATCTCCATTTCATTATTCTTAGCATCTCTATTCAATTTCATTCTGAGGGAGTTGCAGTGCAGACCGCTGCTTGAAACGTCGACTTTACAAAAACAATCTAGTGCTTAAAAGAATTAATGATGCGAGTTCTGGGCACAGTTATTGTTTACTAGCACTTCCTGTCACTGAGAGAGGCACCGTTTCCAAGTCAGCAGAGACCATAAAGAAAAAGTAAAATGACTCCGACATGAGACTCTTGATGCCAGCCACGATGGTATTTCTTAAGGAACCCCTCAACGCTGCTACACGCCGTGTGTTGCTCCCTTTCAGCATAGTTTTCCAGCCTGCCAGAATTAATTAGGGAGCACAACACCGTCCAGTAATTAATACAGATGATTAATACGCTTCTCACCGGCAGTGTGCGCCTATAAAGCTTCATCCGCAGAATGCCTCGCCATGCTCTAACTTCTTAATCGTCTCCGAGGGAATTTCGCTCACGATGCCTTCTGTGCCAGTGATGCGTGTTTCGTTGTACTTGTTAAGGCTCTTAGTGGTTCGGAGAGGTATGAAAAGACTCTTATGCATTCCGAACCAATACAGTTCTTTTTGCTTGTCGATTTTTCTGGGCTCATGGAATGGAGGACTCACTTAACAGAAGGAAGATGCGATGTTTCAGAACGCAGAATGGCGTTTTTGGCGCCTTCATGCACGCTAATTTGTATAGTTATTTAAAAAGGAAGCTAGTACATTTTTGTACTTCTTTCAAAAATTTATACAATGTCGTTCCGGTATGTCCCAGAAAATTAACTGTCACAACTGTCACTATCATAACGAACACGCCCATCGAACTTACAAACTATGTGACTACGACAAGTAGTCAGCCGTGTAGTCAGCGTTAAATGTATGACTGTTTCTTCAGTATAGCATAGTATATGGGAAAACTCTTCGGGGCGTGGTGTGCTGTAAAAGTACAGATGGCTTGATATCAGGATATCAGCGTTTCGTGGGCGCTGCAGATGACCAATACTCGTGGTCGTCTTCAATTAGTCGCTTTACTTACTATACTGTGTCGGCAGGCTTTGTCTTTGCGGCTTATGTAAAAGCTGTTCCGGTGAAAATGTAAATAGACAAATCACTACGTTGCAGCAACTCGAGCGGATCGCTAGTCAGACAAGAGTCTTTAAACTAAACATAAGGTTGTTCGAAAAGTAGCATGACCTTGTTGTTCATGAAGCCATAGAACAAGGGAGACGGGTGTGTGACCTGTCCATTAGCCACTCTTCATGTCATGCAGTAACAGTAAACATGGTAAAACGCACAAGAAGCACAAGGAATACAACCAACATGTCCCTGCCCTCTTGCACGCAGTAACAGATAACATTGCTAGTCGTGCAGCAACCGATAAAAGAGGCTGCCTATGACGCAATGCACAACGACGACTTCGGTATAGTGCTCCCTCTGGAAGTAGTTATCCCAAGAAAATCTGGAGAAGGTACAGTCGAAGTAATTTCAAGTATCATTATGTGAGAGGTTATCAGAGTTCTAATTCCAGCACCACCTTTTCTAGCTGAGTGTTTCACCCTGGTTTTCCTTGACCGTTCCGAAGCAAATGCCGGCACAGTTCCCTATGAAGTCGGCCCGTGACGCACGGTACCCCTTGGTCAACATGCCACCATGTCGGCAAACAAATCGCTCGGCAGTCGGACGCCACAACAAACCAACCCGTTTATATTCCCATTCATTCTACTACAACAATATTGACCCCTCTTTCGTGTAATTCACAACAAGCGCGTGCTGTTGCCCTCGCCATTTCGACCTCTGAAGTGGCACCTAAACACTTCCGAACAGACTTTGTACAGAAAGTCGAAGTATCGAATTGACAGGCAGATTTGATGACGAAGGCAACTGTCCGATAATCGTCTCGCAGGCAAACGGACGCGCAATATTTTGCCCAGATCAGCGATGTAGCTGGATGGACATAGTGGGTGCAAAGTATACACAGCCAACGCCACCTACAACCTATGAAGTCGGGATGTCGCCTGCTTCGGGCAATCGTCGCAGACGTTGTAAAGCTTCAGGCTTTCTCTGGCTACAAGTGACTGATGACGACTCGTCTACACAGCTATACGGCCGCCAAAAGCAACTTAATGATTACGTCACATCGTTCAAGCAATCAGGGTTTGTTTATCCAGATGGTGTCCACACAGTGCACTAAGTGCGACAAAAAATGAACAAAATGGAAAAGTTGAGACTGGGGCTGTGGGAACTGAACAACATGAGGGCTATCGATGTACTTACGCTATCTCGAGACCAGCGATGGTACTTGTTCTCTTTCGCCCTTCACCTCAGACGAACGCATCAAATCGGTCGCTCCTCGACTCGCTCTCCCCTTCGTCCTGTGTCGCAGTTCTTCGCTCGAAAATTACACCATATTCAGTTTTTGAGTCGCTGTCCATGCCTATAGACGTCTTCGCTGCGCACGCCCCTTATTGCTCCGCTGACATTTACGCATTCTCAAGTTTCTTTACAGCACACATTTTGCGCATTACCTAAAGTCACTATTATCTAACGAAGATGCTATCGCCCACGACTATAATGTCCCAAAAGAGGTCCAAGTGTTACGATAGAACATTTGTAAAAAAAAAATTGTCATCTTATGCAGAACGCTGGTATCATGGCCATATCAACCAGAGTCTTCCACATAGAAAGTGGTTATACAACACTCTCAATAACTGAGCTGTCGGTCGAACACAATAATTGCTGCCCCTTCCTGACAAAACAGCTTCTTACGGTGAAGGGTCTGTCCAATTTCCGTCCCACCAGAATTCCCTTCCGGTTTTCGTCCTCAAAGTGTTCCCCGCTGGAGGTTGCGCTTAGCCTCCGATATACGCGTGGGCAATGGTTGGTTCTGATGGAGAATAGAATGCGAGATCATACATCGTGATGGTAATCTGCACTCCTGTTACGAAGCACCACCGAGACACTATACCCATAATCAAAAGGCATAAACTTGATTAACGAAACTGCGAGTGATAGATACGACAGCACTCCTCCTATACAGTATGCTAGGAGGGGAGATGTATATAGAACTACGTTATGAATTATCCTCATACACGACGTGGAAGTGTGGCGAGGCTAAGTGAAATTTTATAACATAGCACTACCAGGTGTTCTGTAAGCGCGGCTGTTCAGAACGCCGAAGCTCAGGCTTGGAACAACACAACAAGGCATCCCCCTAAGCGTGTCCTATTGCATACACTTTACGTTCATCACAACTTAAATGTGTGCCTCGCCAAGATTGATTTCAGATGTGATGCATCGGACGTCCGCTTTTTCAGATCAGCAAACAGAAGGCGGTGGCTGTGACAGGAGTCAACTATATGACTATATCAGGTATGTGACGCATATGACGTAACTATATGACGTAAGTGGTAGCTCGCTCCCAATACTCGTTGTTGTCGGAGCTGTTTTTATCGTTTCCTATCTCCGTGCATTGTTTACAAAGGCTTTTTTTATCCACAACAGATTAAAAAAAAAAGCTATGAGAGCAGCATACATGCAGTTTTTGCACTTGAGTTATGCGGCCAGATGGACATCCTCTCGAAGAGAGTATGCCTACTAGATGACTAATTACCAAAAAATAATTGATTAACTCTGCTTAGGGGGCCTTCGGGGAAAAGTGAGATAGCAGAATGGGACACAATCCTCGTTGAAAGGTATTCATCTTACAGTGGCAGCTGTTAACGGGAAGGTTTCAGGAGATCGCCGTGTCTGTAGAACAAAGAAGCCCTCGCCTCTTCGCGCCAGAGTGGAGGAAAAACAGAGAGTGACAGGTGCGCGCAGGTGCGGAAAGGGAAATCACACATTAGGGAGTTTTAGCACATCGGAAGCGTTCCAGGGAACACAAACAGGAAGCTTTCAAGCCCAAGATCAGCAACGTGATGCCACGTCAAGGGAATGAGGTAGTTGGCGTACCATATTTTCGAAACCGCTATCGTAAAAACCTTCCACTCTGTAAATCTCTTCTAATCCTTGCAATCATTCTAGACGTCCCTACTGTACCCGCGCCTCGATAAGTAAACAAACCAGGGTGAGCAGTGCGACGCCACAGGGACACCGACGCTCCAAATGTACGTTTTTCGCATTATCTTGATTCCCCGACGCTTGTACCATTACGATAATTAAAAGTTGAACATGATGGGCTGCAGAAGTGTAGAAATGAGAGGAAACTACATTCGGGAACCAGAGAACACACTAAAAGGACAGCACACCGAGGAATCCGATCTATCCGCGAATTCCGTTTATGCAGATCCGGCGCCTCGATCATGCCCTCATGCACGGTGGAGGTCAATACAGCTTTAAGGAATCAGCTTTATTAACCCTGAAGGGGAGATAAGACGGAGGTTAGCTGGTTGTCCATGATGAACATGAACTCTGAGACAAGGAAAAGACGTACGAAGAGACGTTGTTCTGTGTACGTCTCTTCCTTGTCTCTGAGTTCCCTTCAAGTAATTAATGACCTTCCTGCAAACACATCATAAACATTGTACAAACAAATTTACAGACCGTCACGGAGAGTGTCGCGACATTTAGCGGCAATGCCAAACGTTTCGTCAGCGTCAGGAAAAATCATTAACAGCTGCCGCTGAAAATCGCACCTTCCGTGATAGTCTGCAATGTTTTTTTTAAATCCTGAAACGAACACATAAGTTGCAATATCCATCGCCCAATTTTGCCACGCAAATAAGACGAAACCGAAACCGTGCGCCTCAGAAGGGCAAGGAGTATAGCGCTCATTCAACGTCACAGGGCCCCGTGCTTTGAAGCGATGGAGATGATAGGAGAAGGTGGTGATCTGCTGGCCAGATCAACTGCTTTGCGGTCCAGGTGAGTCTCCCACGGCGCAGCTCATGCGCTCCTGAGGCGCGCGGTTTCGCCTTCGGCTCTCCCTTGTGCGGAACTTTCTACATCCCAGCTTTGCGAAGAGACTGGGCAGAAGCGATACATGGGATGCCATCGTCCAAAGACGCTGAAATGATCGCAATCCTGGCAGCACTAAGCGCAAAGGAAGGAGCAGATGTCGAGGGCGGGAGATAGTCTCGTAAGCGTGCAACAGCATTGGCAAAAACAGACGCGGGGCACCTCACAGCAACCTGGCGAAGGGAATGAGAAGGTTTGGTCAGACAGCGGGCGTAGACGCGTAGGGTGGCTGAGTCCCGCAGAGTAGGGACAGGCTGTTCCCTAGCTTCGGCAAGTACGGAGTATGTCTCCGTTGTCAGAGGGACTCCGAGACAGACACGGAGACTGCGGACTTGGAGATTGAGGAGCTCTCGTTCTTGGGTGCAGCTGAGAGCATGAAGGATAGGGTATCGCAGTGTGCCCAAAAGAAGAGCCGTACGAACCCTGTGGATGTCCTGGCAGGACGGGCCAGTTTGACGGCGGGGGTTTGACATACGTTTGAGGACGTTGACCATGTCGGAGGCTTTCGTAACAAGCGTTTTCACGTGGGAGGACCATGTCAGGCCTCGGTCAATGGTGAATCCCAGGTAATCGCAGGTTTTGACAAAGTTTAGGGGCGAACCGGCGATGAAGAGTGGATGTTTGTGGAATGATCTCCGTGAAAAGGCCATGGCTACAGTCTTGGTGGGTGAGATAGCTAGGCCGCGGTCGGCAAGATAGTGGGCGATTGTGTCCAAGGAGCGTTGTAGACGACGTTGGATCGCATCGCGACGAAGAGCAGAGGTCCAAACACAAATGTTGTCTGCATAGATTGTGATATGGGTGTGGCTTGGCAGCTGTGCAGGGAGAGAGGCCATAATGATGTTGAACAAGAGGGGACTGAGTACGTTTCCCTGTGGGACACCTCGGTGAACTGGATACAAAGCAGTATCTCCGTCAGCAGTGCGGATAAAAGAGAACGGTCTGCGAGGAAGTCACGGATTCATGATAGGGAGCATACCCCTACATTGGCGTCTTGGAGTGCCGTAAGGATTGCGTTATGTTGGACACTGTCATAGGCCTTCTTGACATCCAGGAAAACAGCAGCGGTCAGGATGCCGTCAGCGCGAGCCTGCTGTGTCTCGCTGACCAGAGTAATGACACTATCAAGTGACGGACCTGGGCGAAAGCCCCTCATTGTTTCCGGGAAAAAACGAGCACTCTCAAGGTGCCAGACGAGACGGTTTAAAATAATTCGTTCCAAAGTTTTACCCACGCAATGGTAAGGGCTATGCTTCGAAGAGATAAACTATAAGGTCGATTAAGAAACAGCCTATAATTTACACAAGCGACCTACACTCACCTAATTCTTCTTGCTCTGGCAGGAAAGTGTCGGCAAGCGCTAAAACACAGTCACACGACCTCAAAATGTTGTTATCTTGGCTAGGTTCCTGGGATTTATCCGAAGAAATTCGCAAAACATACACCGGTAAAGTTTAAAGCAATTCGGATTTATCCGAAAAACTCCGCTTTCGAGGTTTCCAGTAATAGAGACCTCACGAAGGAAAGTCATGCACTGATGACTGTTCGACAGGGTTTTTCTTTTGTGTCGAGGTTGCCTCGCATCGTGGGTTAGCAGCCCTCATCCCAAGGAAGGGAAGATCTCTTGACGCAAATCCGCTGTGCAGCGGTCTTGCCACTTCACAATGCACGAACCATCCGTGCAATGCGGGTGAACTCCATCCTTGCCTAGAGACACCTCGACATTCGTACCGTGTTTAGTGACCCTAGTCGACATGAAGGCATTAGAGGCCATTTGGGCCATTTCTTAAGTTTACTTAGAAAATGACCAGCGCCTAGGGTTTTCCTTTTTCTGTGAATCATGCTTCTCCTCCCGCTCAAAGTGCACAAGGGAGCACAGATGGCACGGACGGCAAGATGGTACGCAAGCGAAAGCTGCATTGCGGATGCATCACGGAATATGCGGACTTCGAGATGTTCGCGCCTCCAAGGGATCGTGATACAGATCTTGCCTGCAAGTTGTGCCACGGCGCTTCGCAAGGCCGCTACTAATTCGTTTTACGAGTATGTTGTATCACAGCCATCGCCTTTTTTCCGAATACCACATGTTAACCAAGGTGTAACAAATAAACGACGAAAAACTACGCGGTAAATGATGACCCCAGAGAAACACTCTACGAATTTGCCAGAAATAAACTGTGAAAACCTGGAACCTATGACGTGTGATTTCGACAGGATGGTGACTTTGCCAAAAACGACTGCTAGAGGGTGGCTGTAAAAATTGCGGGTTATGCGCACCCCTGTGTTTATTCCAAATTGCCATTCATGTTCACGTCAGCACGTACAGTCTTCGAATAGTCAGGAATAGAGTTTGTTTCGTCCTCTTCCAAGGAGTACCCTCATGAGACATCGGCTGAGGGCTGGGATCAAAGTAACGAAAATTTGATCATATTCCGTCTGGGATAATTTTTGAAACGACAGCATTCTTATGGTACCACCGAAGATTTTCTGTGCGATGTGAGCGTAAACGCACCAGTAGCGCTGAGCGGCGACATATACCGCCACGGGTTCTGCACTGGAGTAGCGTATGCGCGGCGCAGCACGGCACGGAATGCCGGCAAGTGGCGCAGCCTGCTACTTATTGACGTGCCCACTGTCATGCTCACTGCACTATGTACATGTTCAAGACGTGCGGAGACCGGAGAGTGAACAAGCGACGCAGCATTTGAAGTTCAATAAAAAATATATATGGCATAATTACATATCGCGTAGTTTCTTGACGTGAAAAAAAAAAAAAAAACGTAACTTGATATTCTCTTTGGCACTGCAGCGCAACTCAGTGCGATTTTTCTACTAAATTTCAGCGATATCTACAGACCAGTGCGCGGCATTCTAATTACTCAGTATCTTAGCACTTCGTAGCATTAGTAGCAATGCTGTCGCATTATGCCTGGTTGCATCAGCAGAGAGACCGACATTTTACACCCTCACAATAAACGCGGGTCAAAGTACTGCAAAATTGTGATTAAAATAAAGGACTAAGTACCTTGCATCACTGGTGGTTTAAGTGCAGCACAAAGTACCACAGTGCATATGCACTTAAAGTAAGGTGCAGAGTGCATTCAACGAACGGGACAGTCACTCACTCGCGTCACAATGCCCACTGCAATATTTCAATCTTTAATGTCCTTAGGCAAATTGAGGCTCGTGTTGTGCTCGTCAGTTTGTGTGTTCCGCCTCAAAACATTTACGTTCAATACTTTGTAGCACTCGTCAAGTACGCTGTAGTTTTGTATCACTCCACGTTTCAACGTTTGCTGGCGACCAAAAGTGAGAATGTAATTCAGTTTTGATCGACAACTTTTTTGGCAAGCATTTTTGGCAAGCGCTTGATATATAGAAGAACTGAAACCGATGACTTAGGTTGCAGTTCTACGCGCATGAGCAAACAGTTGTGCTGTAGTGCAAAATTCTGGTATTTATATATTTATGTATTATCATTACTCTACTGCACCACGTGAGTGGCACTGTGTAGAGTAGAGGGTACATAATTGTTTCAAACGAGAATACAAAACAATACGGGTAATACATACACAAACACGTTTCTTAATCTTTATGCACTCAGATAATCGGATAAATTAGCAGCAAACGAAACGTAAGGGCAGGAGAGCATAAGGTCACGTGGGAGGCTATTCCATTGGTTTATTGTCCTTACAAAAAAAGAATTCTGAAACAAAGATGGCCAGGAACGATACTTATTCTTTAAGGGGTGGTCTAAATGTTGCGCGACAAAGGTAGGCGGTAGTACATAGTGGATTTTGGTATATCGTACGCTATCACCTTTGCGTACGTTATACTAGAACTCACTAATAATCGTTACGGGGGATACCTGATTTGTTGAAATAAATATCTCGAAGAAGTTTCAATCGTCTTTCGAGTTGGGGCCATCCCAGCATGTATTTTAATTTTTAAATCAGCAGATAGTGTGCACGATGATTAGTTATTCGTAACGAAACGTGCGGCTTGGTTTTGTATTTCTTGAATTTTTTTAATCAAACCTATTTCAGAAGGGTCCCACCTTGGGCCAGCATATTGTAAGATTGGGTGGGCATATGTCTGATACACTAATCCCTTAATGTCTTTAGGTGCTGTTTTAAAATTTCGTCTCATAAAGCCAAGGGTTTTACTAGCTTTAGATACAATCGTTTTTCATCGGCAACGATCGGCAACATGTTTTTCCTATTTCAAATTTCGCTTAATAGTATATTGAACTAAGAAGGGATGCTTTCAGATGAACCAGGCAGGGGGAGGGCGGGGGGAATGGAAAGACAAGTCAACAGAGATAGCATACATTCCCGAGCATTCACCGCTACCTTTTGACATATCACATGCATAATATAATTATCATGATCAATGATAAAAGAATAAAACACAATCAAAAACTGCCTTTTTCTGCAACCGTGCAAAAACATAAACCACTATCCTGTTTTTTTCTTTCGTCATATAATAATTGAAAGTCAATCAGGCATTTTTAAATAGAATAATTATTGCACATTACAACCGCTAATGAAAGTAACAATTTAAATGAAACATAAAATCATGACTCGTGAACACGAAAGCTACACACACAGGTCGCTGCGCTGCCTGTTGCAGTGCATATCATGTGTGTATTAACTATATTTTGTGTTTCCAACTTTCAACTGTCGATATGAAAGTCTCTTATACACCGTTTTTCAGCCGGCCTCACACCCAGCGCTTTTGCAGCCAGCACAAGCCAGAGAGGAGGAAAGCGATACCAGGGAGGAAGCATGTGCATTCCTTCTCTCTTGCTTGGGCGGTAAACCGCTTTCAACGTGTTTCCCCGGCTAGACGGCGTTGCGCCCTCAATATGGCGGCGTCCGCGGGAAAACGGTGTTATCGGAACATTTGAAGCCTGTCACCACCGCATTTTCAGTTGCAATGATGCCCTTTCCAGTGTAAAAAAAAAGTTTCAAATTTTTCAATTTTTCATTTTTGATGGGGAGTACTCAAGTACTCCACATCACAACTTACGATCGATCACGTTCAAAAAGGGCCACATGTGGCGACCGCCACATGCATCACGCAGTGCTAGTCAATTTACGCTCGCACCACTTGAATACACAATCATAGGTCCAGTAACTGTAATTTTTGGCAGTCAGTGATAATTCGAGCATTTCAGATGCTGTGACATCAATGTGTTTGCGTAGCTAAAACTGATTATCGATAATGTCGTTGCAATTTCCAATTTGTACTTGCGTGTTCGAAATTAACCAGTAGCACCGCATCAATCCCAGGAATATGTAATAGGATTACGTTAAAATGGCAATAGCTACCCCAGCAAAACGTTTGCCGGGTTGATGCTTGAAAGAGCGAGATTGCCCTCATCACCTTACCGGAATCTTTTCTTCTATAATCCAGATGTGGGAGCAACAGAAAAGTTGTACGGTTACCTCAAACTACCATCTGTCCCACATATCTGGACCGTACAAGTAGTTCACAGTGCATTGTACATCTCCACAGAGGGAAGACATTATCGTTACTTGCGACCATCAGTCACGGAGCCACGCACAATGTCGCGGAATTCACAACAGCAAACAAGACGTCCTCGTAAAATGCGTCCCCCCCCCCCCCCCCTCTGTTCTTAAGTTGCTCCTCGCCTACAACAGCTTTCTCTATGACTTGCCACGCAGAAACTTTCAGCCCACAGAGCGCCATGTCGACAAGTGCACCTCAATGAACTGACGCTTGGCCGACAAAAGTTAGGCTGGCAACAATGATCTTGCCAACCGGATGTTTTCCGGCCAGTATTTCCTGTTAAGCACAACAAGAGGAGATGTAATGACACCTTCCCAAGTAACAAAGGAAAAAAAAAGTGTTTCAGGGGATCTTCAGCAGAAAAAGCATAAGCAATAAAAAGGGTATAAAGTGAAAGAAACACACATGGATGACAGCAGGGTTCGCTGGAGTTTTCGAGCGTCACAACAGAGAAGTTCACGCAACGAGAAAATAATGAATTAAACGTAGACGACGAAGGCTGGCGCTTGAGAGCTTTCTTGCGGAACAGTGGCTTAAAAAGCGTGTGTCTTCCAATTCCTAAAAATGATGAGGACAGTTAAGAAAGAACAACGTTAGCCGAACAGCTATCGTCGCGAATAAACAAATACGATAAAGGAATTAGGGGCATAGAAAGTTAAATGTTAAGGCAAACAATGGCAAAAGTGGGGTGGGGGCGGCTACAAGAAACCCCCAAATTTTTCAAAGAAGAAAGCTTCAGGACGATGAAACCCGCGCAAAGAAAGTAATTTCAAAATAATAGAAGCTCCCTTTTGTTCACGTAATTTCTCTCTTCTTATACGCGTCAAGACGAGCACAATGAACAAAGAGCAACCGATGCTGTCAGTGGCATAATGCCATGAGGCGCGAATGGAAACCGTGGGGGTAAATGAAGATGCCTTACGGGCGTTTCTGCAAATGAAGCCAAAGGACGAGCTCGACAAAATTGGCAGTCTTCTTTAACCTTCCTGAAGTCGTTATCAGTCAAACTTGGTCTAAAGACAGCCTCTCACAGACACAGAAATACACGATCTCACTTAGCTGCAATATTTAAGACACTGATTAAAAGCACGACCTAACATAAGCCTTTTCTGTATTCGCTTTCTGCACCACAGCATGTCCCGTCAAAACGGTTTTGACATGAACAGGAGACTGTAAACAGAAATTAGAATTACTTCAAATTATTCCTAATGTGTAGTGATCGCTCCGGGACATGGAACGTTCGTTACAGCTACTCGTATGCACAACTAACGGATTAGAGTATGCACGGACTTCAAGGGACGGTCGCATCAGGAAACCCAGCGTTGCCTCCGTGGTGCAGAAGCTCCAGCGGCGTGACGTCACTCCGTAAGCGAAGGGGTGACAGGCCGGCGCACAGAGAAGGAAAGGCGCCGTCCAGACGCCCCGTAGCTCTATGAGACGCCGACACGGCCGTGGCATTCCTTTTCTCAAAGGCGTGCCATCATTGGCCGGTTGGAGAATGACGTTTTCTCATTTCTCCAGTGAGAAAGTTCCGAAATACTCTCAACACACGGCGTCAGCTTTTGTCATGTATTCCGTCGATTAACAGTGAAACTACACCAGTAGTTCGCGTGGATTTTTCGATACCATGGTCCGTGGTCCGCGAGGAATTAAGTGACACGACAGTTTCGAAATCAACTGGAACGGATGCGACCGTCCCTTTAAGTTTATCGGCCCGACCCGAACCCGATCAGAAGTGAAGAAAAGAGCTTAAAGGAGCACTGAGGTGGCTCCAAATGAGGTGTTCTCCAACGAATAAAATGAGTTCCTGCGAAAGAACGATGAGCGCAGGTGACCTACAAAGCGAGCGCGAGGGCGCACACATTTGAAAAATCCTTCTCCTTGTGAAAATATCACATCCCAGAACGCGAGGACGTCGTGCGAACTGTGACGTACGGCGACACAGCTGTATAAGCGGCGCGTGACCTGAGAAGAAAAAAACAAAGAAATAAGGCTCGGGGCATTCTGCCCGTCACGTGAGGATCGTGCCGGCCGTCAGCGGCTGCTTTCTCCTACCTTTCTTGTAAATTCGATTGCACATCTATAACGCAAAGCAGAGCGAACATATTTTGCATGGTGACTCCTGGTGGACAGCGTGACACACGAGGCAGGATTTCGAGCGATGTTAAATGTCACCTCATTGCTCCTTGAATCGCTTGCACGTCTAACGAGGGTTTGGGCACTCGTCGTGAAGGGCACGTGATACTGCACGGCGTCTTTCGCGTGAAGGGCGTATCATACGCCACGCGCAATGTATCACGTGCCTATATTAATACCTCGTCGCTCGTTAGACGTGTAAATGATTACGCCTAGGCAGTCGAAGATTCAGCACGGCCAGCGATCGCGAAGCCACTCCCTACACGAGCTCGGCCCGACAGATTTGTAATGTGTCCGTACAACTTGTCCGATTCAGGTACGAGCCCAACTATTCCGAACTGGACCCGAGCCCGGCCTGTTCCCGGAGTCAAAACAACTTTGAGACAGCACGGGGCTGTACTGATTACGTCACAGCTGCGGCGTAAAATACATATTGGTTTTACCAGTGTCCCTCGACGCAAAGCAGTCATCTTTCCTTTCGAATTTGAGTTAAACAGCGCTTCAGGGCTTCTTTTTCTCTTCTTCCTGTACGGCTGTACTCCGCCAGCAGAAAATGGCGCAACTTTCGAGGAGCTGCCTCAACGACCAGAAACAAAAACCTGCAACCATTGAATTCGTGACCTGCTGTACCGTGACAGAAAGATCGAAACCACGAAAGCATAATACTCCATTACTGCCGACGTCTCTGCCACATAGTGACGCAAGAAACTCGCTACTGAATTTTCCCATCGCTCCCCTTTTATGAAATATGTTGAACTACGAAGTTTCAACTAAGAGCAGCGGAAGAAACCGCTAAAAACAGAAACTGCTGCTTTAGGTCACACAAACAAGACAAGCTGCAACAGCAACGGCGTAGAAGGCGTAAAATATTGATTTGACGTCATTCAATTGGGGCCCCGGCAGTAACAGGTCGTCGTTTCAATCGTTATTCCGCCCCTCGCCCTCTCAAGCTTTTGACACCCTGATAAATATGAGGGCGAAGAACAACACCTCTTTTATTGATATCTCTTTTTCTTTTCATCCACTTGCACGCGGGATCGTCATAAATTGTCCGTTCGATAGCAAGGAAACATTGTAATCTTGAAGCAATGAACCACGACCCATGTTGCCTTCCCAATGTGAGGGTCCATGTGTTTCATGTGTGTATATTACTGCACAAGCCTTAGCCTTACTCCATCAACTTCATGCCACAGGAACAACAAAGAAGATCATTAAAAAAATACGTGTCACTTGCGCAAAAAATAACCTGCAAGTGATCATACTCGTAGGCATAAGTACTATCAGTCACCGTAATCCAAAGCGACCCTTGGCGTAAGATACATCTTGTGCTAGAGGTCAACTCGATTTAACAGGAAGGTATTACTTGATTAAAATGACCAGACGTTCCGATTTAGACGGGACAAGTCCAGCTGTCATGGGCGTAGTCGCGCTGTTCCATCTGTTTGCATGTGGGACGGCGTTTTGCCCCTCCCCACGAATTGCATAATATGCACATGCATACCTACCTGCATCCCATATAGGAGTGCACAGAATCGCGACAACCAAAACAAGGGACAAGGGACTCGACAACACATGCCTAGCAAGTGGGCCTAAATACATTGCATCGACAGCAAAACTTACTAGAAAGTTTACAAGTGCCGACAACGCTGCCGTCCCTCTTCATGGGTTCCCAAACACCCAGCACCTTTACCATATCGAAGGTTCTATTGCCCAAGCAGTCGAGAGCAGAGTTCAATGCAGTCTTTTGGGTGCCTATCTTGTGCTCCGTGTTTTCCACCCTTGCACACACTGAACAGTTTGCTGAACGAGCCCTTCCGGCCTTACGGAGAAACTGTCGACCGCACGGGACGTTCAGGCGAAACCGGTGCAAGTTTCTGAATAGGTCGCCGTATGCTCAACGAAACATGAAATTTCAGCTCCGGGTCTATCTGGTGCAGCAGAGATGAACGAGTTGAGTTGAAAGAGAGAAGAAAAAATTGGAGAGAGAGGCACTCATTACTAGAGCCGGCTACTGCAGATCACTTAGAAAAACAAAAATGGCTAACTACAATAAGAACAATGAAAGGCAGAGACACTCAGTCAGTCACTCACACAGAGAGTCACACTGTGTCCACTAACTTAGAGTCTGCGCAAAATCGCATAAGCGCCTGCATGGCGTGGAACTGATGGTCCGGTGACCAAGGGCCCAGAACCTTAACATCCAGCCGAGCTAAAGAAGCCTGTAGACACAGTCGGTGCTGCTGATACCGTGAATAGGATAATAAAATGTGTTCACTGTCCTCAACAGTCCCACAGGTGCCAACGGTTAGGTGAATCTGCGTTCCCAAGCTTGTGAAGAAGACGTTGGCTGTAGGGCACATTGAGGCGGAGGCGGTGGTAAAGTGACGCCAACGGCCTAGGGAACGATTTCGGGAAAGTAGAGGTAAGCTCCGGGTCAACGCGGTGTAGCAGCGAGGCGCGAGCCCCGCCAGACAGCCATTGTGCCTCAGCCAGTTAGCGGCGCAGAGCAGTCAACATGGCCCCAGCGTCGGACTTGCAGTAATAGATGAGTCGTGACGCACGCTTCTGACGTGCTCTGGGTGCCGCAGCGTCAGCCGCATCCTGCCCAGGTATGCCGCAATGGCCTGGGATCCATTGAAAAAACATGTCGTGTCCAGCAGCCACCGCATTTGGTCCGTGAGTGAAATCAACGACTCTCGGCTTGTAACCATTGCTTTCTGCATATGACTTCTGTCTGCGATTTCAACAGGTCTTTCACATCTGACTTGGAATATGTCACCATATGTTTCGTTGACGATAGATGTGCTATATCTGTCACTTCATCTGTAGCTTCGTTACCCTGTATACCTGCCTGTCCAGGAATCCACTGAATTAATATGCCATGGCCTACATCTATTGATTTCTTGTATGCTATGACGATGTCCCGTACTATTGCCGCCATAAAGGCACTTCCCAGGAATGACTTTATGGCTTGGAGACCGGCCTTTGAATCACAATATACGACCCATTGCGCAGGCAACTGGCGTGCTGCTACAAACCGCATCACCAGCTGTATGGCTACTAATTTCGCTGTTGTCGGCGATGTTTTATGGGATAGCCGTGCCATTCCTTCCCTGATGTGCTGTGGTACCACAAATGCAGACGCACACCCGGACGTTGACGTCGACCCATCGATGAAAATTGTTGTCCTATTATGGTGGCTCTCCATCATAGAGAGACCGCACTGTTGCAGCACTAACGATGGTGGAGCTGCCTTTCGGTGATGTACACCATTCACAGCCATCGAAATACGAGGAAGTTCTGGTGTCCACGGAGGATACATAAAAAGTAGGACATTGAAAGCTAGGCAATTGAAAGTAGCACAAGGTATACCGAGGCAGACGTTTTGAACTTTTTGATAACACGCTTTGCAGCGTCCTCTCTGACGTGTCGCTTATCCCATGCAGTACGGGCAGATGGTAAGCCATCATCTGCCGAATGAGTGCTCTATGTATGGTGAGGAAGGAGGCTGTCGACAATCCCCAGTGGGAGCTGGTGATACGACGTAGAATGTTGGCACGTGCGTCGACTCTTCTCTTGAGATGTTTAATGTGTGCAGCCCATAGGAGCTGCGAGTCGATTATTACTCCCAAGAATCGCTGACGAGACACCCTCTTTATTGGTTGGCCATCAAGTTTCAGTTAAAAATGCTTTTATTGTCTTTCGTTTCTTTTTCTTTTTTTTGCTAAAGACGAGAAACAGTGTTTTCTCGGCTGATATGTCCATGCCCCTCTCCGTTAAGAAGATGGTCATACAATCTAACGCATTCTGACGGCACTGCCGAATGGGGACAACTGCATTCTAGAATACCGTGTACTCGTACATATGTCGACGGCTACATACTAATGTGCACGTTCTTGGCAAACGTCGCGGTAGGTTCGCCATGACCACGTTGAAAAGCAGTGGACTCAGCACGCCTCCCTTGTGGCACCCCGCTTGATAGGCCATGACTGTTACTGTTCCCGTCTTCTGTCCGCATGTACACTGACCTTCTCCGGGGATAGTCTGCGATCCACCGCAGGGACCGACCTTGGATCACTCTGCTGTACGAGACCTCTTTCGTTACCGCTGACAAAATACCGTTCCATAGCCATCTCACCACTCATACCAGAGCAGTGAAAATAATAAAATTTGCCATTATCCCTGCTGCTCAGATATCCAAAATGACCATTTATCACGTTCTCTCTCAGAAAAGTAATAGATAATGCTAATGAAGAATGAATAAAACAAAAAATAAAGAACGTCCTAAGAATTTTAGAGGTTTTGAAACATGCTATTTGTCGGTATATCCACCATTTTTTAGCGTCACCTATGGTAGACGGTATATCAGTATACGTAGTCGGTAGGATTTCCTTGAGTCCAAGAAAGATTAAGGGCGCTGACACGGAGAAGTACATAGGAAGGAACATCGTGTCTCAGCATCAAGGGTAGTACTCTCAATTGTTGTTATGTTGGCTTTTGTGGAAAACGCTGAATACCATCCTAGTGTGCCATACAAGATCCACAGGTCAATGAAATAAGCTCAAATCTGGTCTTGATCGCCAGGAGAACAGAAATTTCGACATGCTGAAGATATGCGCGTTTGGGACTCTAAAGGAGGATACCACATTCTTAGCAGTTATGAAATTCAAAGGACACTGGACGAAGTATTTTCAATTTGTGAATCTTGTTTCTTTTAGTTAATTCAGCTTGTTTGTGTGTGTCTGAGTATGAGCAGCAGGATGCGTCAAATGACATGGTCAATTCCTCCCTAATGTTTTTCTCTTATGAATCAGTGAAATGTGTAGGAGCGCAAATGTGCATTAGCACAGACCTCGCAGAGACTTGTTGAAGTCCAACAATTCTGAACAAGGGGACTTAGGGGCTTCGCGCGTATGGGTCACGGATTCCTCGAGACTTACATGACGACCTTTTCTACAAGAATGACATTCGTATGCTTTACTAGTCGTCTGTACTCTTGCTAACTCTATGCACTTTTGTGTTCAAATCCCTGATTTGTTGCTGAGAGATAGCAACTGTAACTTTACGGTAACAGGAGCAGCGTAGGCCGTGTTTCAAAGTCGCGGAAACGAAAATGTACCAGAGGTAAAGGGTAACCCACAGAACACAGGAACCACGGCCACGCAATGCAGTCTTCAGGTGGCAGTGCAGGCACTCGACGAAGCCGTTGGCTACGGAATGGTACGCCATGGTGCAGATATAGTGCTCCCGAGTAGATGAGAAAGCGAGCAGAAGGGGTGTATCCCAAATTTGCGTACGCTGTCGGTGGTAATAATGGAGTGCAGACGGAAACGGGCGACCCACCTAGTGAGAAGAGCAGGGGTAATGGTCTCGGCAGACTTATTAGGAGGTATGACATATCTAGCCGTCAAGTGCATTTGCCAACACATGACAGCAGGTAATGGTTGCCCTTGGCTTGAGGTACGGGTTCAGTAAGGTTTATGTGGATGCGATCAAGTTGCATATCTCGCCCGAGAAACTGTGCAGGTGAACTCTGTGTCGATAGGCCATGAAGAGACCCAAGTGGTGATGTGGAGGGCCACAGGTATCCTGCCGGGACGATGTTCCTCGACGTGCAAACGCCAAGGAGTCATGCAAGGCGTCAAAGACACCCGCATGGCTCCAAGGACTGGGCGCAAACAAGCCTCTTTCAATGTCAGGACACCGAGTTCGTCGATTCCTAGGGTATATGTATGATACTGTCCTTCTGCTGAGCGGCCACAACCACAAAATTGATGGTGGTATCCATCGATAGGAAATAGACAGCCGCAATCAGTGTGCAAGATGACGTACGGGAAGTCTCCTGGAATGTGACTGGCGTCGTCGATAAACTGGAGTACGTAAGTCACGTGTCGGGCTTCACGAGGCAACAGCTCCTTGGTAGGCGACTGGAGGGCATACTTGAGCGGCATGCGGTTAATATAGAGAGTAAAAAGGAGGCCTTCAAGGACGCTAGCAGCTATTGCTCAACAGCCAAATATCGTGCTAGGAGGTCACGGCCAAACGTGATCAATTTGCATTCAGTGGATGCCAATTTGTGCGACGAACAACCCAAGACACACCTATGTACCGTCGTGTCGTTGCTGTAGAAAGTTCCAATGCAAGATCGATGCAAGCAACGCGGCTTCCTCGTATGGATGCCGATGTTGGAAGAGCGCTACGTGGGCAAGGTGTCGCTAAATGTCGACGAAGGTGCGTTCCCCTTCTATGGTGCAGCTCAACAGAGTGTTGTGGGCCAGCTTGCGAATGGTTGTAGTGAGAAGGGCATGTAAATGTACCAAAACAGCAGCGCAGTGTGGAACGAAACGACAGCAGAAACTTAGCAGTCCCAAGACCTTGCGAAGGATGCGTTGTGTTGGGGGTAGTCGATGATGAGCCTCAAGCGAATATGATTATAAGCCTGGTTAGTCAATCGCCTTGGGAGGACCCTTGACGAAGAATCAATAATTCGAGTATGAACTCAAATTCAGAGCTCAAACGGAGAGCTCCCTGCTCGCAGTTCACGCGGCGCTGGTGAGGGCGACTGTGCTTTACAGCCTTCCTATCCTGCACAGGATATCAACAACATCATTAAATACCCTTCGGACCCTGTTTGCTCGAAGCCTTCGTCGCTTCCTTGGAGTTCCAAGAATGGTTGAAACACGGCAAGTCTTGGCTGACGCTGGTGAACTGCCCGTTGAGGCTCTAGGTGAACGTGAAACGGCTCGGCACTTCCTACGTTTGCGTGCTCACATTCCCCGTCACCCGCTCCTCAGGAAAATTCGATACCGCATTGAAGCGACTTCTATCGAGTAGTGCAAAGGACACACCAGAGTCTCACAGGCTTCGTAGCTAAGAACGTAACACCGCCGGAAGCCCCATGGTCTCTGCCGGTACCACCGACCTTCGTAAGCCTTCCGAACCTTCTGGAAAGAAGAGATCAGGTTCCCCCTCAAGTCCTTCGAGCCCATTTTTATGCTCTGGTAGATAAGAAGGTTTCTACGTCTACAGCAGCATATACGGATGGCGCATCCAGAAACGGCAAGTACGCCTCGGCATTCGCCATACCATAGGCGCAGGCGTAGTGCAAGGACGACGCCTTTTACATCCAACCTCATCAACAGCTGCGGATCTCTATGCCATCCTATTCTTTCTGCAGCGCGTAGTTGATTTTACCCCGCGGGAATGGGCAGTCTTCACTGACTCGAAATATGCACTGCAAGCTATTGAAAATGCTGGCATACGAGGCTCATCCGCACCCCTAGTCACGGATGTCTTAATGACTTACCACCATGTGTACGAAGCAGGCCACAGGCTGGCTCTCCAGTGGGTTCCAGCCCATTGTGGTGTGGTGGGGAATAAGCAGGCGGACAGCGCCGCACAAGCAGCTCTCTCGTATCGGAAGCGGACCAGTATTGCACTGCTGCGAGGAGACCGTCGCTCCATTCTGCGACGCCCTTGACACCCCTGGCTTCCCGCCAATGGACAACCGACATTCTGCCCCCATCTATGCTGAGCAGAATTGATCCAACGCTCGCTTTCCGCATTCCACGAAACACCTCTCGTCAAGATGCTGCATTAATTCATCGAATGCGACTCGATGTGGCTTTTACAGCTCAGTGGCGTTACCGCTAGAGGATCTGGAGCACATTCTTCTTCATTGCCCACACTACCAACCTTCCCGAACCGAACTCTCCGGGTCTCTTAGTCAGCTGGACTCTCGCCCCTTCTCTCTATCAAAATTGATTGGTCCCTGGCCGAATCCAGCCCACCAACGCTCTGCGCTCAAAGCTCTTTTTTCCTTTTTGGATACAATAGGACTTCGATCCTTATTGTGAAGGGGCTCATTATATCATTCCCTACATCACCACCAGCAATGGGGTAGAGTATCACCCCTGGCGATGAAACTCCCCATTCATCATCTTAAAATAAACTTGTTGTTGTCAAACTCCTGCTTGGCGCCCGGTGCCAAGCGATGGGCGCTGGCGGTCAGAGGACGACCTCTCGTCACGGCGTGATACGTGACAGTGGTCTCGGTCTCTCAGTGGTACATACGTACGGAGCGGTTCACAGATGGAGGAATACCTTCTCAGGGAGATCACGAATATAGTGGGTTTCGGGAGACGTGAAGTGGGACTAATAGCAGCGTGCTGGTATGGTGCCCTACGAACTTGGGGGGGGGGGGGGTATGTTTATTGAAAAAAGAAAGAGGAAAGGTTAGTCAGCCACAGGCCGACTTGCTATTCCTTAGAGAAAGAAAAAGGAAGTTGGACCTAAAAAGAAACAGTGGCCTTAGGGGCTTGTCGAGAGGTCGGAGGCATGAAGGAAGCGCAGGAGAGTAGTCTTGACCGCACCCTGGTTGCGCGGGACTGGGCCGAGCAGAGTGGCCAAAAAGAGGTTGGGGTAACCAAGTTGTCGTAAGAGGCGTTGGTCGACGAATCGTTGAGGGAGATATTGGTTGCACAATAACATATAGTGCAGAGTGTTGCCTTCCGCGTAACAAGTTGTGGGAGTTCGACTGGCGCATTTTATGTAGTAGTGAGGGTTTGCGCGCAACATTCATTCGAAAGTGATGGAGAAGTGAGTCTTCTGCTCTATTGCAACGACAGGCAATAGTAAAGTCCTGCAGGGTGTCAATGAGTCTTAAGAAATGGTCAGAAGAAGTAGAGTCCGTTCGGAACTGTCGGGTACGGACACAGCGCCAACGGCGGATGTGCAGGGAACAGGCAGAGGTCGCTAGGGGTAGCATGGAGAGCTCCGGTAGATGTAGCGCGTCTCGCCATTGTGCCTGCGCGGGTATTACCAAGGAGGCCTACGTGTCCCGGGATCCATTGAAGCGTCACAGAATGATCATTGGCCGCGAGCTGGGCGAGAGTCTGAAGTATGAGAGCGTGGAGAGGGCATATGGTGCTAGGGTGAAAAAGAGGAGGAGAGCTAAAGAAGCCTTGCTGTCAGTCAGAAGAACCCACTGTGGATATCTTTGCGCTAGAAAATTGCAAATCAAACTCAAACTCAAGAACCCACTGTGCAGCCGGCAAGCCGAGCAAGTGCTTTAGAGCCGACAGGATGCCGAAGAGTTCTGCTTTAATAGAGAACATTGGGTAAGGGAGGGCAAAGGCTTGCTGAAGGTCACCGCCAGGGATATAAAAGGCAGCGCCGGATCAGTCTGCCATGAGTGACCCGTCCGTGTAGACGTGGCGGTGGTTGTGATACGTGGAGTGCAGAAAGTCGAGAGCGAGTTGAAGGGCTACAGGTGAGGGAATGTCACGCTTGCGCTGAAGACAGAGGATGGAGGGGCAGATATGGGCACCGGCAAAGTTCCACATTGCCGGCGCATATGAGGGAGTGCATGAGGAGGAGGGAAGATGACCCTTCAGGAGGGCGATGGCCTTGTAAAAGGCGGAGTCCGGGCAGTCATCGTTAATATGGCAGAGATAGTGATGAGGGTGACGGGTGAGGTAGCCAGTATATACTCGAATGGTATCAGCATCCCGCAGAAGGGGAACAGGCGTCTTGCGTGTTTCAGCCAGAGTACAGTAGGTCTCCGATGTTCGTGGTACTCCCTACAATGCGGAGGCCGCGGGCCTGGATGTTAAGCAGCTCGCGCTCCTGTGTTCGGCAGAGAGCACGCAGGACGGGGAGGCTGTAACGCAGTGTCGCCACCACGAGAGCCTGGTGGACGCGATGAAGGTCAGAGCAAGACGGACCCCAGGATGCACCAGCGATACGTCTGAGGACGTGAACTAAGGCTGTCGCCTTTGTAGCAATCATTTTCACATGACCACGTCAGGTCGGGATCACGTATGAGACCTATGTATCGGCACGACGTGGCAAAAGTCAAGGGGCAGCCGTCAAGGCACAGCGGATAACTGCAGAAAGATCGCGGGTTCGATCCCGGCCAAGGACGGTAGCAATGTGGGGAAGGTAAACATTGATTTCAGCACCGTGTGTCCGAGATCTCCGGCGCACATCAAAAGAACCCCAGGTAGTCGAAATTATCCGCAGTCCTACCCTACGGCACGTGCAACATGTCGCTGGACAGACAAACCTTACGTGTAACATCACAGCACCATTATTGATCGAAAGAAGTGACTTCCCTTCCGTCCTCGAGTTCCGCCTCTCTCACCATTATTGAGAACGCCATTACAACTGTCCTGGCCGGGGAGACCGTCAGGCCACGGGAGGCAAGGTAGGTGGTATTTATGTGTACAGAGCGTTGCAGTCGGCGCTGGCTCGTATCTCGCCGGGTTGCAGAAGTCCAGATACAGATTTTGTCGGCGTATATCGTGATAGAAGTATGAGCAGGGAGCAACGGGGTGAGGGGAGGCCATGATGAGATTAAAGAGGAGGGGGCTAAGGACACTTCACTGCGGGATCCCACGGGTCACGCGGTGCTTGATGGTGTCCCAATCAGCGGTGCGCACGAAGAGATAGCGACCATCTAAAAAGTCTTGTATGCACCGCAGAGGGCAGCCGCCCACTTGAGCTGAAGCAAGAGCGTCAAGGATGGGAGCATGATAAACACTATCGTAGGCTTTCTTTACATTAAGGAACACAACGGAAGTCAATAATCAATCTGCTTTGACCTCTTGTATCTGGCTGACCAAGGTAATGATGACGCAGTCAAGCGCTGACCGGCCCGGGCCATCACCTCCGGGACGTGTAAAAATCATGCGAACTGGAAGGACAGTGGTGTTGCCGTGACGCGGTGGCGGCGAACACTCACCAACAGACCGAACTGGTTTAGAAAATAAATCGGTTGCAAAGACTGCACTGGCCAATCAGTGATCATAGAACTTCGGCAGAATACCCTGCAGAAAACAAGATTCAAGTAGAGTACCTGCTCACGCATAACGATTTTCGATTGATTGATGGCTAGCAAGGTATATTCTGCCGCTTTTGGATGGCGTTTTTCAGCGGGTGTAGGCGGAAGGATGCAGACGTTGGCACTGGTATCGACAAGCAAACGCCATCGGAAATGTGACCGGTATTTCGAAAAAAAGAAAAAGCGGTGGTTATTGGCCCCAGTCATTCCTGCCGCTGATGGTTGGGGGGTGGTGTTTGCCGACTAGGAGCAAGATTGGCTATAGTTCCGGGCGGAATCCACGAAGGCGGAATGGTGCCAGCAGAATGCACTGTCCCTTGGAGATGGTGCGCAGGAGCATCACCTCAATGATGTGTGGCAGACACAGGAAGAGGCGCGTACCATTAAGCGAGCTTGATGTTGGCCGGTAGTGGCGGCCTGCTTGTCGAGGTCATTGTCTGTGTTTTTCAAGTTGTTGCACCCTGATACGAAGTGCCACAACAGCGAAGGCTACAGGCTGCTGTGGCATCAAGTATGCGGGCGCCGGCGAAAGAATTATCTTTCACGGAAGCGTTGGCTTTCGTTATTAGTAAGGTGTAGCGTGCGACATGCGAGAAGTCAAATTGTAGAGCAGCTAAGTGGACACCACGCCCTACAATGATAACTGCCTTCAATACAACGGCTTTGATGGCTTCGAGAAACCTACCTCCAGTGCGCGCGCCCTTACGGCCCTCACGGTTGATGAGACGACGTAGCTATTCTTGATGAAGATGAAGCTGTAGCTAGCTGCTACACGTCGCATGCATAAGAACAACGAGATGCAGTGGACGTTGAAAAATTACATAGCGACAGGATTCGAATCCACACGTCTTGACGACTGCTGGTCAAGGCGCTACCTATTACACCATACTGGTACGACTCCCTGCCGAGTAGCTATGGGCCTCATTCAGGCGAGCAGGACAACGCACAGACTCTCTTCCCAGCCTATCTTATATTATCCCAAATACAGACACACACACACACGCACACACAAAGAGCCAAGCGGGATCTGGTGAATATGGAAAGTTACCAAACCAAGAGAAGCACAGAAATAGACGAATAACGCAAAACCACCTCCAAAGCCTAAGGGCTATGAAATAAGGTAGTCGTCGAAAAAGCCAAACATTGTGCGTGCAAGGCAGAGTCAGTTTTCCTGCCCCTACGATTGAGAACATTGGCAAGTCGTCGCAAGTCGTGCAAACGTGGCGTAAACGTTAGCGCACTTGACACGCAAACAATAAGTGTGAGTTCGAGTGTCAGCCTTGGCTGCCATTTTCGACGAGGGCCTTATCTCGTGCAATGTTAGTTCTACCAATAACTCAGGCCACGTATCTCGCATCAAAACGCTTGCTGCGCTCCAACATTCTAACGTTTCGGTATGCCGATATTTGTTTTAGGTGAAACATGTCCGTTACCCTTTAGTTCGTTTTATTCAAGCCGCTGAGCACAGCAACATAGCTTTCACGGGGCATATTCTTCACGTTCAACAAGTATTCCGATATTGCGCACCTTATGTCATTTGTACAACGAAATACACAGGTGTTTGAAACTCATTGACGACATTTTTGTGTCGCTTTGAGGAATGAATACAAACTGCTGACTTCGCAGAGTGCAAATGTTTTGATGCCGCCAATGTGAAACATGAAAGCAGCGGCGCCATAAGGGCAGGACAAACAGGCGGCCGGTAGACAAGACTTTCCCAGAGATTGCTTCCGCTCCGTGAAGCCATCCCCGAGAATCGCTAGTGTTCTTACCGCCTTACACTTCTCTTCGCTCTCGAAACTTCTTTCCCTACAGCTCCATTTCCTCCTTTCTTTTTCCTATCGCAACGGGATGATGACGACGATGATGCCCGAGGCCAAGAGAGAGATGAAGCTCCCTTCCCAGTTTCTCCCTAGCAGCCTTCCCCAATAGCCTTCCGACCAGCAGCCGAAACACAGTAGGGAAAAAAAATGGCACGGAGGGGAGGAGTTGCGCATGCGCGACGTCCGGCGGCGAGGAGGGGATCGGTGAGGGGCGCGCTCCCGCTATAAAACTAAGCCCGAGGTGCGAACTCGGATTTTCCCGTGCCACCAAACCGAACGCGTTGTTTCTTTCCTTTCGTTCTTTTCTTTCTCCACAACACGCACACACACACATCCACACACGCGCGCGCGCGCGTGCGTGCACACAGATACCAGGACACAACTCGCCCTCTCCCGCATCATGGACTACGAGAGGCAAGAGGCCAGCTGAGAAGGCAGCATGCCACGGTGCTACCTCGTCAAGAAGGCGGCTGCCAAACACCCCGGTGGACCGGCGTCGTCGGGCCGCTGGCCTTACCGGGAGCCCCTAAGCCCGACCGAGGGCGAGACGGCGCCCAGCCCGCCACCTCCACACTCCTCATCCACCAACGACGAGCAACCACTGCCTGTCGTCCACGATGACCGGCCGGCCGTCATCACCTCGGCCGTCTTCGGAAATGCCGCTCCCACAGGTTTGTTACCTTTTACCTGTTGTCGCTTGACATACATGTCCATCTTGTTGCGTGCCGCTTCGAAAGTTACTTATTGGTCATGAAGGCTGCTGTACTTTACAATTAGTATTATATACAAACCAAACTGCTTTAAAAAAAAGAACTATATTAAACTTGGTAGAAGACTCAAGGATTCGAACCTAGATGCTCACACAAGCGCGTTATAGTCCATCATCTATCGAATTCTACTGATACTGACGTACGTAATAGCGAGTACCCTACTTCCGTACGCAAAAAACGTGTTCAAGTTAACGTGACTGCATATTTTGCTTCCAAACTTGACTTTACGTTCCGAAGGGGATCTCGTGTGTCAACGTAGAATTACCGCTAACATTATCGTGAATGGAAGTGCAATAGAAATGTGAGTGCAAGTGCACTAAAGCGCTGTCCTCTGCCTTGCTAACGTCCTGAACCGAGCTGACATGCCTGCAGCCCCAAAGCTCTGCTAATGGATTGCATATATCATCCACAAGCAAAGCTTTACAATCCTTTGTTTGACCGCATCGAGCCCCATTCTATTTCTGCACGTTCCTCAGCAACGGAAGCTTAAGAGAGGCCGAGGAATTGAAGGTTTACCTGGCAGAACCCCAGACCGTGGTAGATCAATTTAGGTTACTGTTCCCCGTTACCTGATACCATAGCGGCCACTGATTCTTTTGTCCACTTCTGAGTATGCCGGTCGCTATTCTTGGGGGGGAAGCGAGCCTGAGGAACAACGTGAGCAGTTTTGCGGACATAGGTTGGGCTTGTTAGGATTTATTGTACGTACTGCGCATGTTTCACAGGATTGGAGGCCCAGTGACTAACTACAGTCATTTTACCCATTTCCGTTTGCTTCTCTTCTTTTAGTTCTTGCAGTTTTACTTTGTGTGCATGATGTCTTAATGCCTAATTTCGCCTTTTTTTTTTCCACGTGCGTGTCTACCTCGATTTTTTTAGTTATCTGCTTTTCCTTGTTGAATGGTTCCAACATAGAGCTGTAACAGCACACACGGCACAGACTACTCGATCCCTATATCCATATCCCTATATCGATATCTATAGCCATATTCAACATAAGAACGGCATGTTTGGCTTTGTATAGACTTCATTCCAGTGCTCCTTTGTCCAATTACGACATGAAGATGATACTTTCGCTGAACATGAACAATAGCCTTTTCGTAGACTTGCTTCATATTTTAGCGTATACCGAGGTAAATAGGTCTACATGCCATTCTTGGATTGAACGCGACAATTTAAAACACATTTTGTAAATAATGTTGACGTGAGATTCCGTTAAATAAAGCACTGCGTTTTACTGCAATAATAAATAAGATACCTGCACACACCCTTATGAAGCTTGATTTGTACATTAAGCAGACACTGAGGAATAAAGGCGTAATCGTTATGTACCACCTGAGCAGAGCAGTGGATTTTTTTTTTCAAGTTTCCGGTATCTATACCTAACAATAGATATCGCCATACAACAATTATTTTTTATGCACTAAGTAAAGCAATAATAATAACAAGGATAAGCAAAAAACGTGAATGGCACTGTCGGTCTTATACGACATGTTCTATTCATTCGGAATATTATTAAATATTATCCTCATTAAACAGGATAATAACGCAAATAATGTAAGGTACATGGACATCACCGCGTGTTGTATAGGAACAAGTATGCGTTGTGAAACAGTCTTTATTAGTATCAGCAGTCAACGGTAGCACTTATCTTGTACGTTAATGCGAGACAGCCCGAGGCGGGCGGCGTCATACAGTAAGCTCATGGGGCTATCGTAAGGGACAGAGAAACGGACAGATGATTTCGAGGCCCTATGATCCTGCAACTCCAATTATTACCGCCCTCTGGCACCGCGAGCGAGCGAACCGAACGAGTCCCAAGTGTGTACGCTCTCACGAAGAAGTAACTAATAGCTCTTCGTTCCCAACTTGTAGCGGTACCTGTGCAGTGGGGATGCACCTGCATACGTCCCTGAATCGCTTAACCTGACACTCATATCCCATCTCTGAAGTAAGAATTACGAAGCGCGTTTAAGAGACCGTGTAATGAAAAAGATGACGAAAAGTGTAAAGTCGCCATAGTTGGCTACTGTCATTGCGTTCGTTTCCGAAAGCATTGTAATACACGTTCTGTAACAGGAAACAGGACACAGATGCACCGTATGCCATGAGGAGTATACGTCGCATATGTTCAGCGCTGCTTGTGTCTGTGTATCCATATGCGCACGAAAAAAGCTGACTACTAGTGCGCGAGGTGGGAATTCACTCGTTCGTGGGCATTAAACGATAGCTGGTTGCAGGACTCACCCAAATTTATTTGTACATTATTGGGAGATTATCAAACATAACTCTCAAAATTGACACGACCTTCCTGACCGATGATTGCAGGTACAGGAAACATTCATCTGCGTTAGCCTCAGCGCTTATGCGTAATAAAACAGGGGAGGAGCAATAACGACAGATACAAACATCAGTCGACACACACAAACATACAACAAAAAATAAACAGTAATGAAAATGAGCGAGAGAGAAGACTGGTAGAAAGCATCGTACGCTGATCACGCCACAATACAAAACATCTTACAAACGTTAAGTTACATGAAGCTGTAACATTGTGTGGAAATGAACATTACCATTAATATTATCGTTAAATGATTACGTGAGTTTCCGTTTTATCCAATGGGCCCTAGAAATATTTTTTATTGACTCTTAATTGATTGTCAATAAAATCGCATATCCCGTGAAGCAAGGTTGTGATCGCAGCGCATTCTTCCAGCAATAATTTCTTTGTAGAACCGCAGAAAAAAAAAAAAAAAATTTCTCCAGCCGAGAACTCCCAAAAGGAGTATGACATTAAGAAATGTCTTTCTGATGCACGCGGCATTACACATCATCGCAGTTCTCACTGAACCATTTCCGTGAAACACAGAAAGAGCTCCGACCAGGAGTGGAAAGGCGGAATTAAGGCAAGGAAATAAATGATGAAATATTACACAATAATAAAATGATTTTTAAAGGAAGCCAATGCTGCCGACTTTGAACCGCTGGTTATCAGTCGACATATATTGCAAACAAATCTCAACAACGATTCACTGGACCCGCTTCACAACGTACTTCTTCAACACAGTAATTTTACTGAATTGAGTATAAGATAGACAGGAAAAAATCTAAATGGGAAGAATCGCCACAAAGTCGGTAAAGCAGAACTCGTAGCATTATTTAGGTCCGATTCACTGGAAAGCGATCCTTTACGGTCTGATACCGCTAAGCCGATTGCGTTAAATCCGAAAGGCCAGCGAAGCGCAATGTCAGAGTCGATATCATTGTCCGCGGCGTCGTAGGTCCCCTGTTGCCGATTCAAGAGGCATCATCTATTCATGATGTGCCACTGATCCGAGCGGGTTACCGCACTCGTTCTTTGTTTGGGGTTACAAGGTACATATGTTTTAGTAAAACTTAGTAACATTCATGCATTATAGCTTCTGCATCTGCGTTGTATTGACGGCAGTGATGCATCACGAAATAATTAAGTGTCCTCATATGCTGCTTAGAAATCTAACAGAGCAGATTCGTTGTCTAGTCATTCTCACAATCACTTGTTGTCAACGTCTACAATAACGTCTATAATCATTTGTTAAATCACCAATCATTGGTCCACACTGCGAATCACATATTAATATTTTTTTTGTATATACAGGGTGTTTGCTCTAACGTGTCCAGAAATTATATTTAAAGCGAGCGATAAAAGAAAAGCAAGTGGTACTTTTCTGCTACTTGAGTAAGAAACAGGTACTGCTTCACTAGTAGCACAGGGTTTCTTAGTCACGTAGCTGAAAAGTAGCGCTCGTTTATCTTCTATCGCTCGCTTTAAATAAAATTTCTGGACACGTTAGAGCAAACACCCTGTATATAATACTTCTTATATGGGCAATGGACAGCGGAAAAATAATTATAATGCACATATCGAGTGAGGAACTCCGCATGAATATATCACAGTTCTATTTCATAACTATCTATTATTATGTATTTCATAATCTACCACTTCATTATCCATGACCATACTTCTGATGTAAGGAACAGTATTGATACAAATAACATAGTAATTACCGATCGCCGAGATGTAAAGTAAAGTAATATAAAGTAGAGATGTTTTCACACGTAATCCGGTCTATGTCGAAATGCCGAAACAAGAAGTACGCGCTGTTCGAGCACAGAAATGACGCGACCTACACCTTATCTGCGTCGAAGAGCGGTCTGTCTGGCCAATAGATTAGCGCCTATACACCAATCAGCTCCATCGCTGCAAAGCACGTGACCATGTCACGTGGATGGCCTGTCTCTCTTTCTGCGCTCGAAAAGGGCGTAGTTCTTGTTTCAGCTCATTTGCATAGCGAAATTCAGCGATGGATATTTCAACACACGTGCTTGTTTAAGGGTTTTTTAAACATGGAATGGTTTTCAACGAGGAATATCTCCCGTTCTGCTATCTGGCTTTTGCGCGACATCCCCTAATTAAAGATATAATTAATGAATTTAGGTAATTAGTGATTTTGTAGTTACATACTTTCTTCGGGAGAATGTTCGCCTGGTCATATAACTCACTATTTTGCTCTGCTAGTTTTTGTTATAAAAATTCTGCAACGAATATAAAAAAAAAACCTGTATAAATTTTTTTTCTGGTGGTCAGCACACTGTGATGAAGTTGGTGACTCACCAGCGCGTTATTACCAATTTCTGTGTATCCAGCAACAGTGATGGGCAAAGTACCTCAAAACTGTACTTAAAGTAAAGTAACAAGTACCTTGCACCGGTTGTACTTGAAGTACAGTACAAAGTACCATACTACAAATGTACTCCTCGCGACACGGTTGTCTGAAATTAGCGTCTCGCTGTTTATCCCATCCTAAATCTTCAGGTGTTGCAAGCCCACTCGTTTTGAGTAGTAAACATGTGCAACATATGGTCTACCTTTAAATACAACACTGACACAACATTTCGGAGGGCGACCAATGAAGCGCGGGCTGCGGATCCACTGATCGTCGATTTCAGACAACCGTGTCGCGAGCAGTACTTAAAGTAAAGTACAAAGTCCTAGACAAGTAAAGTACTTTGAAGTACTCATCAAGTACATTAAAAATTTAGATCGTATCGCTGTACGTTTCAACACTTGGTAGTGATAAAAGGTGAGGTAATTACGTGTCTACTGTTATCTTTAAAAAGTTTTCGCAAGCATTTTTGCCCAGTGCTAATTAGAAAATATGGATGGTTTACAACTGACTGATTAATATGAACCGAAAGAAATGATGCTGCGACCAAGTTTTGCGTTTAATATTGCCAATTGGGTACTTGAGTACTTGAAAGGAAAGTGCCGAAGAGAAGTACTTTAAGTAAAGTACAAGTACTGAGAAATGTACTTAAAGTAGTACTTGAGTACTTGGTACTTCAAGTACTACCCATCACTGTACCAGTAGACACAGCGAATGCACTGAACAAAATGCCAAGTGGCGTATGACTGCCTTAAGGGCAACGCACCATGAATGTAGCCACAAATGGCATGTGCTCAGACTTGAAATAAAAAAAGTTATTGACGCAAAAATCCTTAAAACATTTTACGTCGTTTTGCTAAGCCAGCCGTTGTCTGGGCTTCACCGCGCAACAACGTGAACATATTCCATAAGAGAACGATTCATACATCTCAGTGGATATTCAAAGAAAATAAACGACCGCAAAGCATATTTCGAACACGCACGGCTTTTTTTTTTATTCGTAGTAAAGTGCAGCAGACCGTGCAGCCCGATCGCATCGCCAAATTAATTTGCTTAAGCAGTAACTGGTATCGGTATGATAAACATTTAACCTATGCTCATTACGGTGTTAACGCTCTTGTAGGCACGACAGACCTATATATTGACTCTGCATCGTGGACTGCATATTCAATCGAAAACGATTAAATGCGCAATAGCTTCAGGAAGCATAGACCTATCAGACGCGCAACACTAGTTACGTGCGCTCAAGTATCAAGTTCTGAAAATTGAACGCCATTAGTATTCAAAGTCCACGCTGGACCACGGCTCACTTGCTCCTTGCGAAGTGTACCGGCGTCACAAAAACCTTTTTGCTTTAATGAGCCAGTGTCTATTACGCGGCAAAATATAGACACAAAGGTGGCTATAGCGCACTGAAGGACACACTTTTATCGAAGCATCCGAAACTAATAACCGACATGCAAATGCATGTCTCGCGGAACCACAGAGTGACCACCAACAGCCACGGTGCAGTTTACGCATTTGCATGTGCATCTTGTTTGCACCAAAGCGAATCTTCCGGTGTCTCGTAGTAAAAGGTGTGTTTGTTGAGGCTCACCAGAAACTCAAAGGAAACTATAGTCCGAGACGACTTTCTAGATGACCTGTGCTTGATGCAAATAATATTGGTATCACGAAAAAATAGTATATTTTTCGAAAGCAATCAATGGAGCAACAGTACAGAAAGTGGTGTTCTATTAAGCGAGTGTATAATGTCGCCAACTATTACCCTCGCGCACAGCAAAGAAAACGTAGTCGGGGGGGGGGGGGGGGGGGGGGGAGGGTAACAGGTGATGAATAATTCAGGCTTAAAATCTCGACTCTCGTTAAAATGGCCATCGCGAGCATGGACAGCTCTCAAGAATATTACGAAAGCAAATGACAATGGAGCTACGCTCTACTTGAAACAATGAATTTTGCGCTTCGTTTTGTTGTGGTCTATGCTGCGGCTAATTACGAAAGTACAGGTGGTCCGCGAGAGTAGATGACCCTAGTTGTGCGCTCAATTAGTTTACAAGCATCGTCGCTCATAGAGGATGACCCTCGTGCGTTCCTCCGGACTGCATTCGAATTTATGCGAGGAAAAAACCCCCTAAACGATACTTTAACTGTTAGTGCTTTGGACCATTTACAGGGATATTAAGGCAAATGGTACATATAATGCGTACGTAGGATTTTTTTTGTGCAAATTTTATTTTTGTACTATCCGATGTTTGTCATTTGCTAGTTTGAGCCACCGTCAGCGTTTTGTCATTTTTGTGTCCCCGTCCATCTTATTGAAGAAGTGTTGCCTATACATTGTCTGGGTCGGTGCGACATAATCTGAACGCAAATCATCAGCAAACACGTTACTCGCTTGCTTAGGCGCTGAGACGCGCCTTATAATGAAAGAGAAAATGCGTTGCTTTAAGAATACTGCTATTGAAAACGAATTTCCAACAAGTATTTCTCTACGGTACAATGCAGGCAGAAGAACAGCTCTAAGGCATAGAATGTCAATTGTGATATGTTCAGCAAAGCGTGACAAACGCGCCATCCTGCGCTTACGCCTCGTCATCGCGACGCAAATCCCTGCGAAAAGTACGGCAGAGACATTTGAAATCCATTTTTATCGTGCTCCATCATTTTTTCCCTCTTTCCGCATCATCTTCCCTGACGAGCCACATCTTTCTCGGACGAAGGAAGGAATCGTCGACAGGCAAAATTTGATTTGCGCAAACGTTGAAACGCCTGCCTTTTCGTTTTATTCCGCCCGTACTTTGGTTTATGCGATGTACTACTTTAGTTTTTGTTTGCCTATTTATGCACTCGCCTGTAATTCATGTGAATGTACATAAATCTTGTGCCGTCGTTCTCCTTCTGGAGATTGGTATTTTTTAGGATAGAAATAAAAGGTCGATTTCGGCAACGCTCCGTAGTGTAGGACGAAGATCACTGGTGGGGCAACTGTCTCGTGCTGATGGTCATGTTCGCTAGACGAGGGCTGAAACCGTCATTTGCGGCATAACGTGGTGAGGTGATGTGTGGAGAGGAAAATTAGGAAGATGCCTTGCCCTACAACCGAAGGACCAGCTACTCGAAACCGCTTGGAACAATGAATGTCTCCATGTGGAGTTGCAACCTAGTTATAAGATTTTAAGCATTGACAATGCACTTCCGTCGACGTAGCAATACAGTGCTACAGGATCAAATGTAGATGTTTGTATGTACATATTAAATAAGTTCTGACCTTTATAACAAATCGTCAAAATTAAGCAAAAGAAAAAAGAAACACGCACGACATCGCGATCGAAATACAAAGAAAGAAGTCACGGGCGATAGGGGTTCCCTCACACGACGAAAAAGATATGGGTCAGTCACCACATGATATCTGTTAATAGGCAAGATGTGCTTGCTCCTATATACGTCACAAATACTTTTGGACTCGCAAATACTTGGAGTATGTGCCACTAAATAACGAAACGACTTACAGGGCCGAATTCAGATATGCGGTGTTGCTTTCGAACGCAACAGGATACCGAATTCTGAAAGGCTGATGTGGGACTTCACAGCGCTATTTGACGTATTCACTGGTTGTAAAATTTATTCATTGTATGTGGGATCGTGATATTCAACGGGTTTATAGAGTTCCGAGACATCGCACGCGCTCGGTGGGTCCGCCGTTCGTATTTCTGCAGTGGCGGCCAGTCGTGCTCGTAATCATTCGGCGCACTGTAGTGGGCCAAGGACACTCTCAATCGAAGAGCGGCTCTTTAGTTTGCTTAACATCTCCATCCGGCCCTCCCTGCAGCAGACGTTCATTGTTGCGTCTCGACTTCCGAGAAAGGAATTGGGAAAGCATCTCTCCTCTTTGCGTTTCTGAAACTGGAGATAGAGAGGCAGGAAGCCATGATTTGCTAGCGAAGTAGATTAGCTTTTGAGTAAGTAGAGAGTACTTGGCTGGTAATTTCTATCACGTAGCCACAAAGTGTTCATTGTCATGTACCTCTTATAATAATTCTAATATATATTTTACGACGAGAAAGATAAGGACGGAAACAACGAGAAATGACCGATGCAGACCACAAATTAGGCACGACACAGACACGCAAGCCTCAAACGCCCAGAAATTAACGAATTCGAACAACTCAGGGAAAACAGGTGATGACGCCAGGAATCGAACCTGGAGACCTTTCAGATTCTGCGGAGATCAGATGACCCAGGTTCGATTCCTGGCGTCAGCACCTCTTTTCCCTGAGTTGTTTGAATTCGAGAACGGTAACACTATACCTACGCGCGAACGAGGTCTTAACTTGTAATACACGTGCTAAAGTGTTGAACACGAAGGCATGTATGAACAATATTGCAACACACTGGAAGGATCTGCGGAAACAGAAATGGTATTGCTGCCATACGTCGCAAGCTAGCGGTACGGTGTCACTCTCGACAATTCCCTGCCGTACCAGACGGTGGCACTAGGGAGCCAAGTGACACTTTCCTACTGCCACCCTCTCGAACTGCCCACGTAAGGCACGTTGAAGGGGATATGCTGATGAGCCAAGTTATGGGGAAAGAGCTGCCTAGGTGCGATGTCCGAATAACGAACACTTGCTCCGCAGTCCAGCAATCGAGTTTCGACTTATATATCTTCGGATACATTGTAAAACGGATTGCTGACATGGTCTGATAATAGAGAAATCTTCTTTTTGTGTTGAAGCAGCTGAAGGCACACATCTCTCACCCGTATCAACGTAGAAAACTCAAAACATGACACTGAAGATTTCTTTAGAAAGCTTCAGTGTCATGTTGCGAGTGCTCTACAGCCATCTTCGATTTGACTCACCATTGTATCCACGTCTGCCATATCAACGTACTCAAGAAACTCGTAATGCCCGGCACCACAGTGGTGGATTCCTGTAAGAACGCGAGTCCGTTGCATATCGCACTCTACATACACACTATTTCTTTTACACCTATGTTAGTGTAAGAGGGGTGTATTTTGCAATATACACCCAGATCACACTCATATTACACCCCTTCGAGGATGGGTGTGAATTGGGTACACATCTACACTGGTGTACTAAGGGTGTAAAGGTGTAGGAGTGTTTCGCCTTATTGTAAAATGTTTAACATTGTCGTGGAATATGAATGGCCTGTACACTCAGTCTTAATTTTCCATTATACCAAAACCATTAAGAAACACAATCGTTATCTTGACGGATACAGCAAGCAATTTCACACTTCAGAGTTCTTTTTGTTGTTGTTTTTTTGTGTGTATATAATCAAATTAAACATAGACACCTCACCCTTCGTTTTGACTGGAATGCCAGCAGGGCTATTGAATTTGCAGACGCTCGCAAGACAGGCAATGTATATGGTATCAGTTTTCTCTTGGAAAGGAAATGCCTTTCTAAGTAAGCTTGTGATGTTTCAAATTGATCTCTAAATCTAAGCGCGTATATCCTTATCCGTATTTCACGCCGTATATTGGTCCAATATGGCACCAGTTCGGAGTTGATATATTGGGAGAACACAATGCATTACATGTTCATGTTTGGCAGTTCCGTGGGACTGCCTGCCTAGCACTAGTTGATCCTGTTCTTCGTTTTTAGGGCGAGGGCAGTACTATTTTGAAATGTGATGTGGGCAAGCTTTCCCTTGTCCCTATCCTACAGTTGGCAATACGAATGCATTTACTTTGGCTGATATGCGTGATACACTCACTGTGGAAACAGAGCTGCACACGTTACGCATATTGCTTAAGGGTGTTGATTTGCACCAAAAATTGAATGAGTTAGGGTATCGTCCAGTTACCAGTGCAGACCAACAAGCCGCACACCCGCTAAGTAGATGTGACACCCTTTCAGAGGTAATGTGGATGTATAATAACTCACACGTTTTTAAGTGTAAAAGTTTGAAGGTGTGAAATACACCCTGAGAGGTAGGTGTATTTCATTACACCAACAAACTTTCACACAGAAAGTGGTGTGAGTTATGGTACACCCACCTTACGCTCAAAAGGGTGCAAAAAGTTTAGCGCGCACTTACATTTGCGTCATTTGAATCGCTGCCCTGAACGTCAGCATCGATGTTCGACCAGTAATTTTCAACGTGAATTCCGGAGGCTGAACAAATAATTAAGACAAACACACCATTTAAGCCTCACAAACGGCCAAGCAATGATCTGAAAGACGGCAGCTGACAAAAAGAAGCAGCAAGTGCCGAGGCCTTGTGAGTGAAGTGAACGAGTATGTTGATATATTGACGAGAGCACGATGTCAGCGTAGTTTCATTGGTTGCACACCTGACCGGTTATCAGAGAGGTGTGGGTTCGAGTCCCGCCACCGGTACTCGCTTACTTTTCGTCAACTGAATCCGCCAACCAAGTCGCTTGAACGAAAGTCAATCGGCTTATCCGCACGCGCAATTATTCTCTACCGGTACGCGCAAAAGCTATACAACTCTTCAGAGTTGAACTGCTATGCGAGCTAGGAGCACTACATGGGATCATGGTGATGTGGCTCGCATTGAGCAGTGTTGACGTAAAGCAACGTATTAAAATAACTGGACTGCGAAGGCACTGTTTTCTTCTTCTGTGTTATTGCCGAGAAGCAATTGGTGAAGGCACTGGTAGACGTCAAGGAAAAGCAAGGACAAACATAATATTAAAATGCAGAAAAAAAAACGCTGTTGGGACGACACTGAACTTCAACCAAAACGTCTTTATTTCACAAACAAGCCTTTCATGTCATGTTTTAGTTAAACTCTACAATTGTAACGTTACGTCTTGCTAAATACCCCAAATTTACCTTGTTTCACCACATAATATTTTCGTTATTTTCTATGAAGTGTTACGGCAGCTGCGTGAACTGGATGTGCAACTTCAACATGTCCATCTAAGCCGCTAGCTTCGAAATGACAGCATAGCAACATTTTTAGAACACGTAGCGAAGATTGCTACGAAACGTGCTAAAAATGATTATTGCTTATTTATAATTTTTCCCACCGCTTTTTGTCGGCATTATTACTAGACTGCAGACCTTTACGGGGTTCAGAACGGACACGAGTATATTCATTTTTCAACAATAAAAGAGCCACAATAAAATATCCAGAATTTGCCCGAGAGTTTCCAGCCGTATTCTAAATGAAATGCCCGACGTTCTTGCCACAGAGCAATTTTGGACCTTGTTCGGTGACTCATATTCATTAACTTCCCTCTCCAATTAACGCGCGCCGTCATTCGTTTCTTTTCTCCGTTTTCTTCATCCTATCCTGCTATGATTATGGTCATTAGCATTTACGCGTGTTCACTTGTAATCATTTTTTATGTATTTAAATATTTCCTACAACATTTAACCAACTCGTCCCGCAACAGAGAAGAAGATGTACGCCACCAAAATGAATCTTTTTAAAGGAGTTCTGTAGGTCTAAGAAACGTCACTTTTCCAAAATTTCAAATAATGCCTCAATATATTCCAAATCTACACTCCAGGGAGTCAGGAATTATGCCTCAAGAGGTTCAAATAATACCCCTTTTGGAACGTATAACAACATAAACCTTGAGGGAAAATATGCGCTGATACTCCAAAACCTGTGCGCTGCTGCTCTGGCGCTCTATACCGAAATATGCATGGATTGTTCTAACAGCCTAAGTGCCTAACCGTGTACTTTTACAGCTTGCCTGGCTTTTCCGGCTCTTTCTCGGCAACCTTTATTGACGTTAGTGTTTCGCATGAACCTTCCCGCACCTCGAGGAAAACAAAAGCCAAAATTTTCGGTAGTTCTCGCAAGGCCCAACTTAGTAATAATGAAAGGAGTTTCTAGCCCTAGTGGCATCTCACTCACCGTGGCCGGTGTTGAAAATATCCAACATTAGAGGCGTTATACAGGGTGTTTCACCTAAAGTGTTAAGAAATTCTATGAGAAAACCTACTTGTCTGAAAATTATGGAGGTCAAAGCTGTATATATCGGGAGAGCTTGTGCCATCGCTTCTGAGTACTTCTATAACGAGAAATTGAATTTTCTGGATTGGGGAACTCCGAAATTTGCTAAGTGAGCCTCCCATTTGTTTGGCAGAAACAGAAAGTGCATGTCGGATTTACCCCGTTCCACTGCAAAGTACGTTCCCTACTACAATGGTAATAGCTGGAAAATAAAAATAAAAAATTGCGAAAACCGTCGTTTCGAGGCACGCAAATTGCCGGCCGCGTTCGGTTCAGCGTCAAGTTAATGTGAGATGCGGAGGAAGAAAACGGTGACCCGCCTCTTCCTGTTTCCTTCTCCCTTTTGTTTTTAGAAAAAAATTGCGTTGTAACCACGCTGCCATTATCATCTGATGCATAGGAATGGAAAAGTGAAAGGGCATTTCCACGATCTCCTCGCATCGCTTCTCTCGGATATCTGACAGCAGCCGACAATTTGCGGGCCTCGAAACGACGGTTTTCACAACAACAACAACAAATAAATCGTGACTTCGACATGGGGTGATTCACCACTGGAAAGCAGGTTTTCACAATTTTTTTACCAGCTACTACCATTGTAGGAAGGAATGTATTTTGCAATGGAGTGGGTCAATCCGACATGTTTTCTTTTTTTTCTTGCAAAAAAGAACAACAACATCAACAAAAAAAAAAAAACGCTAGGTTCGCATGACGAATTTCGAAGTTCAATTCAGAAAATTAAATTCAATTTCTCGCGACTTCAATTGATAAAAGTGCTCGGAAACCGTGGCAAAAGCTCTCCCGAGATAAACACTGTTGACCACATGATTTTCAGCGAGTAAACTTTCTAACACAATTTTGAACACGTTTGGTGAATCACCCTGTAACTATCTCGCATGTGGCTGAACTCATTAGTTTCCCGTCTAGTTACTTTAATCAGAAGCTTGTTCGTAAAGGAGAGGTACATACGCCATGAGTGAAGACGGCCGCTGTAGCCAAATCATAAATGTAGGACACGCACGTAAACTGAGATGCGAATTTTTATGCGTTGTCGTCAGATAAGATGATAACACGAACCGTTTCACTCTCAGTGCTGACAAGATCGAGGGTTCGATTTCTGGCCGATAACACCAGCAATTCGGCAGTGTGGTGTACCAATTTCCTGTAGTTGGAACTTCTGCAAGGGTCGTTAAAGTCAAGACCAAGACGAAGGGCGTATAATATTCGACAGTATCGACAGCGCAGGAAAGCCGCGAGGTATCGCTACAAGTGAGGCCTTTGGGCCTGTTCTCTCATACAGGGCTTTGCTCCACAGCGCTAGAACACAACGCTGTTTTTCGCCCTGGCACTGCTATACGAACTGCTGGAGAATAGCGTTGCCAGAGTTGAGCTCCTGTCAACTTGTTCAGCGCTCATTTCTAGCGCTGTAGGAAGGGAGTTGCCTCAGGACAGAAGCCGCCGATATTTCGAACAGAGACTGTTCTTCTTCTGGCCCAGAAGAAGAACAGTCTCTATTCGAAATATCGGCGGCTTCTGTCCTGAGGCAACTCCCTTCCTACATCTCTACCGGTTCGCTGGATTTCTACCCATCTACATTTCTAGCGCTGGTTTTGTGATGGCCAATCAAGAGGCTGTTTTACCCACGACGTCGCGGAAGCAGTGGGAATATTTTGCTTCCGCTTTTGCGGTGTTGTGCTGGTGTCGTGGTGGACTGAACGTGGCGTCGAATTTCATGTTTCGCAAGCTAATTGAGCTTGTGCGTCCGCATAGCTTACGCCTTACGGGAATAAAAAATCAACACAAAACGAAACGGAGCTGCGCCACGCAGACTTGTACGCATTTGGAGTACTCTATCTAAAATACTGTATTTTCAATACAATTTGCGGCATTTTGGTACTCTACTCGATACTTTTTGTTTTATGTATTTGTACTCTATTTAAAATACATTTTGTGGTGTTTTCTACTCAATACTCTAATGACATATTTTGGATCTCCCTCTCAAACTTTCTGTGTCTCGTCTTTCAATTATCTTGCTTGTTCAGTGGAAATTTCTTGACTCCCTCGGACTTGACCCGGACATTGGCCCTTCTTGCAAGTCTCCATTTAGAGATCTTGCCCCGTGTGTACTAATCCTTGGCGAGAGAGGGTTCTATTATGTGTGCCCTGACGCGGTGACGCCGAATTCTGACCTCGCCGAACAGGGACCTGCTTGAAGTTTGCTTTGTTCTGGGTCAAATATACTTAGTGGAGTTATGTGGTATCGCTTTGTCATCTTTTTGGGACTTGTGTTTTGATGACTCCTATCACACAGCGGCGGCTTGCGCAGTGCGCGGGGTTTAGGTGACTCATGTCACATAGCGGCGACGTGCCACATTGACCAGTGACCGGTGACTTTTTGCGTTCAAGGATAAGTAGAAAATCATTCCGCGTCCATTCCGTTCAGGTTGTCGCCTTTAGTTCTGTGGCGACGGGCTGTCTGGTCGCCCATAAGAACCCTTTTGTATGCTGTAAGGATAACGTCGTGTACTCTATTCCTTTGGAGTGCAGCACTGTCTTCGGAGGCTCGGAAAGGGACAACACCGCCGTACAAGAAGTGCACAGGTGGGTTTAGGAGAACTCGTCACAAGCCCGGTCGTCACAGGCCAACTGGTCATAGGTGAACTCGTCAAGGAGGCCAACTCGTCACAGGGCATCTCGTACGAGGAACTGCCGTCACGCCGGAATAATCGTCACAGTGAACCTGCCACCTGCTCACCGCACCGTGCTCCCCAACGTGTGAAATACGTAAAAGGCTCTCCTGACCTAACCTTGGTCCGTCTCGACGAGTGCATATTCTACATGAACTGACCCACTCTCCAACGTGTGAGATAGTGAAAGGCTCTCCTGACCTAACCTTGGTTAGTCTCTCAGCTTTTGTCCGCGCCCCAGCAACGGAGCCCCACGCTGAGTTTTCTTCACTTCCATGCTCTCCGTGCCCTTAGCAAAGACGTGAAATTTGTGCGGTCTTCGGAATCCGGGTTCGCGGAAGTGCGGGTCGGGCACTGGACTTTGGTAAAACACGGTGAAACGCATCCCTTTGGAACGGGGTCAACCTTGCAACCAGTGTTCCGGTGACGAATCGCCCCCCTTGACAAGTGTTCCGGTGACAAAAGGCCTCGTACCAGAAGGCCGGTGTGACCAATTATCCTGTGACGAGTCTTCCGGTGACGAGTGGACCGGTTCCCGTGCACAGGTACATGGACGACGAGGACGCCGAAATCACGGCATTGATGAAGTATATCCTCGACTACGTGAACTTTTCTTAAAACGCCGCTGTGCCTTCCAGCGCACCTGTGGAACGTCTGTTCCATATTGCGGGCAATGCTTTGCAGAGGAAGAGGGGAAAGATGTCAGACGACCATTTTTAAATGCAATTGCTACTGCGGCCAAAGAAAGTGTACGCTTAAAACACAAGACTGCCTTATTTGCGAGGGGTACTCGAGTATCTTAATTGTATTTCAAATACTTTTTGAAGTATTTTGTACTCTATCTTAATTACTTTAATTTTTTTTTTTTAATTTTTTTTCTTTATACTCTATCTTAATTACATTCTACGTTAAAACGATGAAAGTCACTGAAAAGGTTAGCCAGCTGTAGGGATCGAACCCACATCTTCTGGATTGCCGGTCCAGGGCTCTACCAATTGAGCTAAGCTAACACGCCTCTCCAGCGACTTTCGGGGTGCGTCATCTGAAGGGACGACAAACCAGCTTATCTCTTATCTCTTATTCTAACGTTAGTATTTATTATCTTATCTTAAATACAGTTTTGAGTATCTTGTACATGTCTGGCGCCACGTCGCCAATGAGGTTTCGCGAGACTTGAGCTGCCGAGCCGGCCGAGCGCGGCGCGCTCTGCCTTCCAAGTGAGAACACGAAGGTGGAAAACAGTTTTTGGTTTCCAGCGCTCTGAAGTAAAGAACTGTATGTGAGAACAGTCCCTTACAATCGTCGGTATGATCGCGGGGAAAATTAAAAATACGCTGACGATTCAAGGCGACAAAAACGTATTATGCGGCTGAGGATTCTGTCAAGCTTTGATCAAAGCTGCTCGAATTTTTTTCCTTCTTTTTTTCTAAATGACGAGGAAATTAATCGGTACAACGGCGGTTCGCCGTTGTAGAGAAAAGTGTAGAAAAGTGTTCGCTGATTTGATTCCTGTAAAGCGTACTCCACCTCATAGTGCTCGACAATGTGGGGAAACCAATGCAAGGCGTAATGGCATGGAATGTTCCCAATATTACAACTGTCCATTATAACGAAACTCACAAGTTATATCTACTATTTTTTGTTGTCTATGTAGTAGCCAACAATGGACGAACCTTACGGAATAACTCCCATCCCGCCCCCCCCCCCCCCCTTACCGGCAGGGAGAAATATCAATTCCGCCCTGCTGTTCTTGAGAGCCGTACTGTTGGCAACATCAGCAGACACACATTTAGACGTGTGATGCGATTGCCTCATAATGCACGATGCCACCAGAGCCACTGCAAAAATGGATAATTGGATCTGCCATGTGCGATAGGAATGATGGATTAATTTGAAGTGGAATGGCGTGACTGCCACGTGGTCTAGGGGAGCGTTGTGGGGGAACATTAGGTTACGAGATAACTATGATACTCAGCAGTTTCTAGTGCACCGGAGAGAAGTATCCCGGTGACTTTAAGATTAAACCACACACTGGAGGAAAAATGGACGCTAAAATTCACATCGAAAACTGTCGTGGTGCTGCGGCTCTTCCGTTATAAATGGTAAAAACCAATTAACACTTTCTTGATTTCCAACGTCTTACATGCTCCCTGCATGCAACGTCAACCACCTTATGACATTTATTTTGTTGCTATTTTAGAAGTTCGAAGCCTAACATGCACATTTATGTGTTCTGGTTTATTCTGTTTTACTCCTCGTAAAATACCTTTTAAATTTCACAAAAATTCGCAGAGATCTCAAGAAAGGTTAGGGCACATCACAGATCCCTGACCAGTGACGCGTCAGTAGGCAAACGTTTCGTATGCCTTCTGTCGCCTCACTGGTAAATTTTTCGGTACGGTGGAAATTTTCTAATTTCCATGAACAGCCTGTATTTTCCGTACGTGGCAGTAAAGCAAATAAACTGCATTAATCTCGGCGGAGTCAAAATGGTGCCTTTTTTGTTATCCGAAGCCGGGTGCAATGTCAGCATGGCAGTCCTCTCAGAACCCTATGCAGCGTACCCTATGGAAGTACCCTATGCAGCGAATTTATCGCGGCTTCACTTTGCCCACTCTATCTCGGCCCTCCTTGCTTTGACTGTTTGACACGCTAATAGTGTTTACTAACGTTACCTGTTGAGGAACAGGCGCTCTTGCTCACGGCTAAAAACATGCTCTCCTCCCTACGAGTTTTCCCAGATATAGAACTAATAATAACGAAACCGATCAATACGCGATCGATGTATCTGTGCTGGAGGACGTGAGAGCAAAGAAGAAGGAACACGCGAAGAAAAATAGGAGCGGGAAGAAGAAACAAACACACGAGGAACGCGAGACGCCATTCCGTGAGCAGCACTCTTCTCTTACGTTCCGAGCAGACGACGCCATATTTCTGTGTTCCAGATATGAACAGCACGAAAAACCAAGCCGAAGAAAGAACGGAAGAGGAAAATAGAAAACTCCACCCAACGAATGGCGTGTCTGTATCACTGGCCAGCGGAAAGAGTCCAATATACATACCGTAGATGACATTTCAGCCAGAAAGGGATGTGACAGATCAAGGACATATACAACGAAAGTCGTGCTTACGTGCAAAGCGCGAACTGTGGGCTCTGAAGCGATCCTCGAACCTGGTGACGTGATATGAAGCCGGTTGGATTAGTCACTATATGTTTGCAGGGGAGGGTGTACACACGGGAGCGGTTCTCGTTTGGTCCCGTACCAACACAATTTTCTTATCGCATGTGTCTGGCAATACCTTTATCACTTGTCCCTGTTCCTGTGCAAGTGTATAGGCATCCCCTAGAAAGAGATACTGGTTGGCACGACCGGCTTCTTATGCGTCACCAGCTAGCCAAATCGCTTCAGAGACCACAGCTCGCACATCGCACGAAAGTATGATTTTCGTCGGAATACGTCGATGCGACGATGGAGATGTGGGCTAGTTGGTACATGTTATACAATTAGATGGAGCGAGCCGACTACAAGAAACAAAAACAGCACATAATACTCCCACTGTCGGCAAAGATTTATTTTTCACGAAGCAGCTCCTTCTTACGCGTTTTGCAATATTTCTGGAAGAAAACTAACCCTTCAAGTGAGAGCGTTATCCAGGGTTCACATACTCATTTCATGTTTCCTGCTTTTGAAATTTGAAATGTCTTAAACAGTTCTCTTTCGGTCTTGTTCCAAAAAATTTTATCTCTGTTCTGGAAAAACCTTTTTCTGGGCAAGGGTATCTCGTGTGTTCTTTAAACATTCCCGTGTCGCAACGCTGCCATGGATCAAGAGCGTGTGGTCTAAAAAAAGAGCAAATAACGCAAGGAATGATTGCGCGATTGCATGATTGCTATACTTTCCTATGACTACCGATTGAAGTTTTGCATGGTTGCGTGCAATAGTACGTACAACGTCATCATCTGTTGGCGTAAAATTATAGCCGATCGAAGATGCCAGCAAGTGCTGACAACAACAACAATAAATGAATGAATAGTGATGATGACATGAATTGCTTCCCCGCGGTGGTCGAAGGACCAAACTCCACTTCAAAGAGGTTCATATGAGAGGATGAATTAAAGGAGAGCACAAAGAGATGACAGGTCGAAGGCTTAGAGTTCTTGGAGGAGGCCCGTAGCTTCAAGGAAGTCAACGCGGGAGCCAGCTTGCGGTGCGCAAGGGTGCTCCGTGCTAGTGCTGACGGTGAATATAGTGAACTATACAAATTGAACAGTTTTCTGGTTATCGCATGTTGGCCAAAAAGTTGTAATTCGCGTTCTAGCGGACACATTGGTTCAATGTTCTGACTATAGCAAAGCAGGAAGACAGCCGAATGGCAATTCGAAGGCCTCCGAATGATATCGACGTGCGAGGATGGGCAGTAGTGACGCCATGTTCTCCACCGCAGAACCAACAGGTAAACGAATCCCTACAGGTGTCGGAATGGTGAATGAATCATGCGTTAAGACACTGACCAAACACCTTTACATTTGATAATCTGGCCTGCAACAGAGTTACCCAGAAGTTACACGCACGCGCACACACAGACACACAAAATGAGTAAATTGGGGAGAAATTCCCCTAGATTGCAATACCTCCCCATTTTAGTCCCCTAATCCCCGAAATTTACTCCCCAGCACTGCAAATAGTCCCTAAGCTTCTCATACACATTTGCATGCAGACATACATGCATTTAATCCAAAAAAGGACTAAAATTAACGTTTTTTTTCTTTCTTAGAGTGCACTGCACCACATAATTTCAGCGTCATTATGTATACTTAAGTGATTGTTTGCGAGGATGGTACACAATAACACAGGCAGAAGCAAAAATTGCGAGGATTTTCCGAAAATTATACAAATAACCTTTTCTTTTTATTTATTTTTTTTTGTCAAGCGGCTTCGTGACAGAGCATTCGCAACATCGTGCGACACTCTTAGGAGTGTGGGCTCACAGAAAATCTCGTCACCATAGGAACGAGACTGGGAAAATCCTTTCTTCCTCTACGTCCGTAAATTGGCACCCAAGAGATATCCTGAGGAGCTAACGCCTCAGAAGCAACAAGAACGGAAAACTCGTCGGCCTACCTCGGCCGCAACCAGTAATGCCACGTATCCCTCATCTCGCGCGCCGCGCAAACGACAAGCAAATAACAATGGCGCTTCTTGCTGCTTTGTCCCAGCTCGCTTATTAGCCCCAGGCAGCCTTGTTAGCAGCGACGGAAACCCCGATATAACGCGCTTGGAAAGCTACCCACGTACCAAACGTGTCGATGCGCTAAGACCCTCACCGAAATGGGGTTTTCAGGCGGCAGGGAAACTTCTCCCTGGATATGGGGCCGCGGGATATAGAAGTTTGTAATTACAGACACTGCCTCGGATGAGCCGACACTCTCCCTTTGCTCTTTTCGCATTGTCATTTGGGTGTGGGCAATCCTCTGCACGGCCCTATACCACCGGCAACTGTGACACTTCCCTGACATGGCGAGGGCGTCGCAGCTTAAGCGGCCGACAATAGTGTTGAATAATTTTTCGCGCATAAGCTGCTTGGTGCAGATGCGGGCACCATCCAACGGCAACACAAAGGAAGAGGGGTTTTAGAGACAACACAATTGAGCGCTCATCGACCAGTATTTATCCACCCATTGTCTCATTCTTGAATTCCTGCCTGAACCAAATAGACGATTTTGGAAAGTGACGCGCTGCTTCGTCCAAGCATTGCGTCTTGAGCACTTATCGTCATGTCATGGCAAAGACTGGACGTCGACGTCACTTTTCGTTTTCTCTTTCCATTTTGCCACGGAAACGAATACGACGAACAACGGCAAGTCGGTCCACTTCCTTTTCCTTTTCCTTTTTGCCTCGATGACGGCAACTCATGAGTTTACGTCGCGAGACAACTAGCGATATCATATGGACGATAGTAGAGACATGAGAAAGCCAAACTGCGCAGAGACATTTCCCTGGATACCACATTCCTGCAGTTCAACGCAGAGCTAAGCTGACTGAGCTAAGGCCGTGTGTGCAGTACTATACCTTGCTTGCTGGCTGGTGTCACCGTCACTAGTGACGCTAACGAAACTTTTTACCCCTTTTTGCGCTCGTGGGCATAGAGCGTGTTTTCACACTAAGTTGCGGTGACGGGTCCCCAAAAAGCACATTAAGAAGAGCACTATGACGGAAGCCCACAGGATGTGGTTGCGAAAGACAGCGCATTAGGAGACAAGCTTATTTCTTAACTTCGAAACTCGCACCTCAGCTATCCGTCCAGGAGGTTCCACGAAAAGAAGTAAATGAACGTCAAAGGGAGTAAATCCGCGCTGTGCTAATGGAATAACGTCTCCTTAACTTCTTAGCTGGGCCGTACCCCCACTAGCGGGGTGGCGCGTGCGCCTCCAATCCAATTTCCGTGCCAGGAGCCCTCAATTGCGATGGTGTAACAACGCATGCGCGCAGTAACAGACTAGAAAATGAAAAGTACGAGTAGTAAAGGGCATAACTTTCAGATAAAATGGTTAAAAAGCAAGCGAGCTGGTGGCTCCCAGTCTCGGGTTTTCGTCATGGATAACTTTCAGTCCTCTCACACGGGTGGGCACTTCGCTCAAGCTTCGAGAGAAATTGTCGCTTCTGCTTTAGCACACGCAACTATCAATACATTCGGTACCGTACACTATCTATGCAACAAAGACAACAATAAATATAGGATGATGATGACACCATGCACATTGTGACCTGTTTGTTCGTTGTCACATGTCTTCCGGTAAAGAAGTTCACGGACTCTCAATAGAGATATCAAGCTATGTCTCAGATATCCGCCAGCTGTATCCTACATGGATAGTGTATTCACCTACGTCACATTGTGACGTGGCATGCGCGTAAGCTCCTCCCACAGGTGGTCACTTTTCGTGATAGCAGCATAGAAAGATGACAAACTGTGCGATTTTTCAATGCGGCAACCATAGTTTTCGTAAAAGAAAACCTGATAAAGACAATGACGAAGTGTCTTCGGGATAAAAGAAAGGAATGGACGCGACCGGATTTCAAAACACCATTTAAGGCTTCGTTTTCGAGCAAATTCTGGATAATCTCGGAAGCTGCGCCGAAAAAGTGACCACCACCATGGCGGCCAAACGCGTTCGTTTTACGCCATGTGAATACACCCTATATAAGTGACCGCCTCCGAAGCAGGGCAATGAAACGTCCACAAAACCATGCATAAACTTTGTTGTCGTGGATTGAATGAACATACGAGAGGAGAATTTATGTTTGTGCCGGCTAATTTAACGTATCACATTTGGTGTTAAAAGCGAACAAAATAAAAAAACAAGACAGGTGCTGCAAACGTGTAACAAGGCGCTACGCACTTTCCTGGTGGCAGTTGTACAGGGTGTTACCCTATAAAAGTATACCCGTGCCGCCATGCCGTACTCGCAAATTACTCAATGCAGGTGGCACATTGTGCCATCTTCATATAAAGCTCATAAGGACATTTAATCTTGGTGAATTTGGAAGTGATTAAGCGCCGCAACACGAAGTTATAACTAAAAACGTGAAATTCCCGTAGTCAAAAGAATCAAGATGGCGGCGTTGAGAAGAGCACTTAATTGCCATGCTGCTCCCCAGACGACGACGTGTCGCATATCCTGCCAGCCGGATGGAACTGCAGTTTTCATTTCGCTTTCGTGTAACTGTCGTATTTTGCTCAGAAGTAAGCAACGTGAGGTACGAAAAATGCCGACGTACTCAGCAGACGACACCCAAAAGGGATGTCGTCTGCTTACTGAGAGGCGCCATCTTGGCTGTTTTGCCTACGGGAACCTCACGTTTTGCGCTATAATTTTGCGTAACGGTGCTCAATCACTTCGATATTTGCCATGGATGAATGTCCTTATGAGGTTTATACGTAGACAACACATTGTACCGCCTGCATTGAGTAATTGGCGAGCACAGCATGCCGACGCGGGTAGACTTTTATAGGGTAACACCCTGTAGACAAATCCACTTCGTCTTCCTTCGACGCCACGCGTTATCCTCTCGTACACATATCCCTTTATTTCGCGTCATTTCGCACAACTACGCATGCGCACTTTTTTAATCACTTGTTGTATAAATGACGTAGCCTTTATTGGAAAGAAGTTGTTCTGGGTGGAGAATTAAGTACTTCTAAGATGTTGGATGTAACTACAAAAACAATGTCGCACCCTATCATACAATCATAGCATGAAGCACGTATTCGTACGTCAAAAAAATATCTGACGTCGATATGATAGAAGAAAAGAAGAAAACACGAGAAAAAGCCACCGATTAAATTCGTGACAGTATCAGTATAATGATTCAAAGTGCTCAAAAGGGAATGTTTGAGAGTAAATGGGCACGGCGTTTTTGTTGCAGATTTACGGGTTCCAAAAAACAGAACAGCAGTAGTGTTTAAAGAGGCACATTTTTGCGGTTTCGTGGGGTCTGGTGCACAGTTTAATCTGAGGCGTCAATTCTTCGTTTTTGTATTTTTTTACTCTTGATGTAAGCCAACATCTGTTGCAACCTTCCTGCACTCATAAAACAAAACTTCACCACATAGTACGCTGAAGGCCAACCATTGCACAGAATGATGGTGAAAAGAGCGAGGCGTACGCCTTTTTGTGACACTTATGCAGTTATGATAAATGTCACAAAAAGGCGTACATCCCGCGTTTTCAACAAATCAGGGAAGAGAATGATGCCATTCGGGATGACGGTTGGCTAGGATTGTGCTATGCGGTGAAGTTCGTGCGTGTTTTTTCTTTTTTGGCCGTAGTCGTGGCGACGCCCACTTCTGTGTGGCCAACAACCGCGAGCCTACCCTGCCATTACCCCCCCTCTCCCTCCCCCTCTCCCTCCCCCTCCCCCTCCCCCTCCCCCTCGTGGTCAACTACGGCAAGCGGTTGCTATCACCCTACCACCATCTGTTTTAAGGGTGTGTACTTGATCCAATTCGTCAATTACATCTCTATGGTACAGAGTTGGACTTTTGTTTTCTTTTTTTTTTTTTTTTTTTTTGTCCCCCACCTCTCCTATTCATGCCGTTTTCACCGTTTCCGGTTTGGTGCCAATACGACGTCCGGTTTCACAGCAAACACGCTCTGCGCCGATTGATACAGTTATCGCTTCTGATTTGAGGAGAGATATGGTCGGATACACCTTTTTGTGGAAATTCAAGTTGCCACAAAAAGGTGTACGCCTCTCGTTTTCAAAAAATCAGGAAAGCGAAAGGTATAATTCTGCATGGCGACTGGTTCCGAGCGTCCTTAGTCGCGGAAGAACCGGAACTCTTCGTGGCACCGGAAGTTGTGGCGGGGACTTGTTTATGTTTACCCGAGAATGTCATGTATTGGCATTTTACCTTTGCAATGATGTGTTTTACCAAAAGCTTTCGTCACGATTACGATGCGCGCCTATAGCTCAAAGTTGCGGGCACAATACGAAACACGATGGCATCAAGTGTCACTAAAAGCAGACCGCAAACTTGTATTCTCCCCCGACAGCCAATTCCATTAAAGACGAGGGTTGCCGGCTACTCATGTAAATTATTTAGAAGTTCAATCTTGAATTAGATGTTCCCCAGGGAAGATTTGACGATATTGCCGTTGACATCATATTCATAATCTGTTTTCGCAGGCTTCATTCATGACTACACATCTGGGCATCTTGCGGTGGGTGCAGAAGCTCTCGTTGTCCAAGATCGACCGTTCTTCAACCCTGGACTTGACCTGCACCCCCGGTTGCCGCTGCACCATCATCCCCTTGACGCACGCGACGAACCACCTCGTGTCATGGACCTCAGTGGTCCAGAGTTCTACTCGAGGGCTTTCCACCGGCCCCTGGCTGACAATCCGACAGACTTGAGACTCAGCCCGCTATCCACGAACGCTGTCAACATCACCGCCTCTGCACCACCCACTACAGTGCCGACGTCTTCCACTGGCAACTACAAGACTTCTGTGACGGTTAGCTACACGTACGATGCCTTCTTCATCAGCGACGGGCGGTCCCGCCGGCGGACCTCCGTCAGCTCGGTGTGCACTGGGAGTCCTCCAAGGCGAGCCGTGCCTGAGGAGCGCCCACGCTACACATGCGGCGAGTGCGGCAAGCACTACGCGACATCTTCCAACTTGTCGCGGCACAAGCAGACCCACCGGAGCCCGGACTCGCAGCTGGCCAAGAAGTGTCCGACGTGCGCCAAAGTGTACGTGTCCATGCCGGCGCTGGCCATGCACGTGCTAACGCACAATCTGAGCCACAAGTGCCAGGTGTGCGGCAAGGCCTTCTCCAGGCCCTGGCTCCTGCAGGGCCATATGCGCTCGCACACGGGCGAAAAGCCCTTTGGTTGCGCCCACTGTGGGAAGGCCTTTGCCGACCGCTCAAACCTGCGCGCCCACATGCAGACCCATTCGGGACTCAAGCACTTCCGATGCCCACGTTGCCAAAAGTCCTTTGCCCTCAAGTCCTACCTCAACAAGCATCTTGAGTCTGCCTGCTTGAAGGAGGGGGGCGCGTCTCCGCCGTCGCCAGCCCTCTCCCTCGCTTCCTCCGATGGCATCACACCAAACTTGGCCACGCTTGTCCTGAACAACCACTCGCCGGCGTAGGGAGAGGCAGCGCCCCGCTCCTTGGCTCACGGGTTCGGTTCCCATCTCTTCTTGCGTGCCTGAACCACACTCGCCGTGTATGGGAGCGCGACACACCCCGCGAGATCCGTTCACGAGATGTGTTGCATCGCGAAGAAGGCGTCGCCTGCTGTGCCGTCAGCATGTGAAGCAAAGAGTTAGCATATTTTCGGATGGAGTTTTGATATCAACTGGCATATTTTGTGATAGACCTTCCCACTTCCTATTCCCTTTAGAAGACGATACGTCGGCCCTTAGTTTAGTGTCAGAGGCATTCGTTTGAAAGTGATGTAGGTGGGCTGCAACCTCCTAAATTTTCTAATTCATTCTAGTTAACTCTACGAACGAACACGCTATCAGCCTTGCAGCTGCATAAACAACGACGTTAAGCTTCTCGGTAACGTCAGATATATTCTGACTATTCACTCACTTTTGCTCCTATGCAAACGTGTATACCAATTGATCCCTCTTTCAGAATATTTCTTCAGAGCGTACACAAGCTTAAGGAGATAGAACCATGGTAGAGAGCTTCCCTTCGTAATTTCGTCATTCATAGCGTCGTACAGACTACACAACTAATGGATATGCCAACAATGCCGTTGCGCTATACATTAAGTATCCATTTAGAGTAGACACTACACATCGGAACCAAACGCACGTACCGCGTAGGAGAACACGGCACCCAATTCTTCCTTTATTTGTTTATTTTCGTAAAAAGGGGGAAAACGTAACGTGCGCGTCCGTTGCAAGCCCTAACACTGTCCTTGCTTGAGAAATTATCTGGTGTAAACTGAGATATTTTTCGGCCGGCTTTCGTTGGGGCTTGGTAGACCTAAGTAATGTGCAAGTCTATTGTGGCTATATCCTGATTTTTTTTCCCTACTGTTCTCCCAATGCCAGAAAAAGAATGCCACAAATTCCGATCCTCTCGGGCAGCATATCCTTCTGGAGTGACAATCGACGAATACGCGACACAACTCTTGGCGCACAATATCCGTCCGACTGCCTGTCTTGTGCGAGAATGCCGACACACTTGTTGCGTTGTTTGAGTTCGTTAGATGTCGTGTCTCCTCACACTACTCATACTACAGCCGCAATGTAGATTAGCAATCAAAATGCTTGCAGGACAAATCTTAGGAGCGATACTCATTCCATCTTTTTACCAGTTCTTTCCTACTAGCGTAGATTCTATTTTTATCCTTCCAACCATTCTTCCGCTCTAAATACACGAAAACTCTCCGTATTCACGTTAATAATATCAGGGAGGGTGTAGTGGCCCAGACAAATACCTTTTTCAACCGCTTTATATTCGTGTATTTCTTACACGCGATCTGCTCGCTCTCATTCATCATGTAAGATAAGCAATCTCCATCGCAACATATATTTTAATACATACGTGGAAGACAGGCAAGGCTTATATCACTTCTTCCGCTGTTTATACGCAGTCGATGAAAGCATCTCCAGAGTCTGCAATGATTTTGTAAATACGAATACACTCGTTCCACGAAAGTCAGCGGTCGTGTTATGTCCGCATTTTCATTATTTGTTCGTTTTAGGACGAATAAACAACAGTTCGTTGGAAACATTGGTTCGAGAAAAAAATCATGATTGCAAAAATAGGAGAGGTACTTAAAAACGAATCTTTAACTCAGATGGAAAGATTAATGAAATTATAAAGGCAAGAACTGACGTATGGTCCGTTCCAATTGTATTCCCTTTAACATAGCGGTATGAGGCTCCACATGGAGACATTTAATTTGAGCTGTGCTTAAATGGCTCATTCTTGGACCGGGACATAAAACGAAAATGCGAGCTAATAACCGATATAAACAAAGCGTTCACCACTGTTCGAACGAGAGGATGCTAGTTATAATGCGTGAATGAAATCCCATAGCCAACTAGAGAGTAGCATAAACGGTGAGATCTATCATGAGTAACATTCAAACTTAGAAACTGAGGGTGAGGAGATTAACCTGTCCGAAGGGGGCATTTATTGCATGGGATGAAATGTAGCTAAGAACGCAATGATGATGCAGCGCATATATCGATGTGTCTCGTTCGCGTTCTTAACCATGTCATATTCATACTTGGTGCTTCTGTTTGCTATCGTGTCGCTGCCGCTCGCAAATCCCGAACGCACTAGGCTTCTCACTCATCTGGCTGAGACTTACAGAATAAAACGTTTCAAACCCCAGCTTCACGTGACAAAAAGATACGCGAGGAACACCAACGGAGGAACTAAATACAGCAAAGAGCAGTGATCGAGACAAAAACGAAGAAAATTAAGCATTTAACACAAATAGTTGAACAACAAACTTTCGTGCAGAATGTGCACTTGTATCTCCTGGTGAAATACGGACTCCACACGACATTTTTTTATATGGTCTATTCCTTTTGTGTTCATCAAAAGAAGACATAGGTCTAGCGACCTCATGTACTAACTTAGCAGAGAGGCAACGATCCCTTATATAGGAGGACAAAAAGAGGGATATCTAAGGAATACACGCGTATACACACACAAAAAAAAAGTACAGACACGCGTTTCCTCGATACTATGTTCACAGTGCTCACTGTATTATGTGTAGGCTGAGTTTTCGAGGTCCACAACAAATACGCACAAATGCTACGTAGTTTGTGCTCGTGGACTACTATCGACTTCCAGTTGCAAAGCAATCAGGATGTATTTGTCTAGCAATAAATAATGCGCATAAATGTTGGCTGAAACTAACGTTATCATCGGAGCAATAAGCAATCACCTATGCAAAAGCTCATTTCCAAGCAGGCAATCTCGCCCTTTTGGGTGTTACTTGTGCTACATCTTACGGTAGCATAATCCTGTTAGTGTCATGTCGTGGTTTTGCTTTGAAGGTGTGAAGCAATAGTAAGATAAAGAATAATGCTTCCATCCCACAAAACCACGGACGTGCTGGAGTTCCCCAAAAGAGTCGCATTGCCGCAAAGCACTCGACATATTCGACAAGCAATAATACAATGTACAGAATTGATTTTGTATCTCGTTCACATATTTCAGCAATATACACTGCTTGCGCCATCTGTATAGATACACACCGACTTTTGTAGAAAGCTTGTAGATACTTGTGTGTGTTTAAATCAGAAACGTACCGAACATGATGAGTGGTCTTGGTACATCAAAGTAGAGACAATCTTCCTCCGTTGTTACTTATTGTGTTGAATCCATGTAATATTTGCGAATCATGTCTGTGGTGATTGTGGCGTGTGTTCTGCTACGTCCTTGAAGATTTGCTACGTAGGTTTTGTCAGCTGGTATTTATGAGTATTGTACATGGTGCATGCTGTTCATTGAAGAGGTTAGCTACGAATCTGTTCTGTTGCTACTACAAGTTTTGATAGACTTTGTGTGATGATAGGTTCTAACGCAAATGAAGTGCGATGTGTTATTTCTAGGAGCGCCTGTGAACAACATGCTATACTTGGTGTATTCTTGATTAGCTTTCATTAGAATAGCAACCAAGTACCGGTACGTTTCCAATTCACGTTGGATCAGCGTCATAGGCAGAGGGGTTTAATGACATTGAATTTTGTACGGCAGGAATAGTGGAGACAACATGCTCTCGCGTTAATCATGATGTGTGCATTTAGTTCATCAACTTCCGTCGGAGCGTTGGAGCACTTCCGGCAGGAAACAAAACTCAGGGCATGAAGCCATTCCATTTCTGAATACCGGTACGGATGCCATATGGAGCATTTGGAGACGCCTGATGCTCAAAGTGAAATTTACAGAAATTCACGGGTAAAATTGAAGATCACAAATACTGTTACTCCTTCCTAGCTGTATGGTCGGGCCTCTACTAAAGCATTACGGAGCAAATTATGGTAAAAAAGCACTTATCAATCATCCTTCACACTGTATTTTGATATCACAATGATCGCCTCGTTGCTTACATTAGCCATCAACGAAATAATAATTAATTACTTATGCTTTCTTCACCTGTAATAAGATCTCATGACTATCGTGCGCAATAGATATACATGTGTCCGAAATTTGACGCAAAACATGACTACCGAACATCGCGATGGCGATGTGAAAGGCTTCAGCAAATAATGGTATGCGGTGTGCGGCAGCGCATCCCGCGATGGTTCACCATTTACAACCTTATGGTCATTCACAGTGTACATGTCTTTCATGTGATCAGCTTGAACTTTCCCAGTTTCTTTTGTTATGCAATACAGCACTGTGTGGGCGTGCCCTCTAATGCCGTCCCGTGCATAACATGATTCTAAACATAGTCCTAAATACAAATGAGTTCAAGTGCAGTGAAAGAAGTGCATAGAAATGATTACGTATAGCAGTAACACATGGTTGTTTTGTGGTTTTTGTGTACGATCTGTTCGCATACTTCGGGATCTTCCTATCTGTGATTAGACGCGCGTATTATGTGTGATAATCATTCCATTTTATACGGACTCATTTTGCAGCCCACTCAAATACTTTATCGTAGCAATAATGCACCTTGTACCGATCTACAGCTGAAAGCAATACATATACAGCGAAGAATTTACACAGCTTGAGGCCACACTGACATTGTAATGGCGCCTAATACAGATCAGCAATAATTATACCCGTGTTGAAGTTGCAATAATATATATTCTGGTTGCAAGCTAACACTGTATACAGCGTTTGTAAAACGAATGCAACCAAGCTATGCAAAGTCTTTGCGAAGATTCTCAAAACAACGCTCCTTATCGCAATTTACGTAAATACGTTTGTTATGTTGGTGATTTTTTCAAAGGGTTTTACAATGTATAAATAGTAGTATGACTCTGTGTAAAAAGCTAACTTGGTATCAGATGTTTAAAGCTCAGGTATGTGAGCTAATTTATGATGTTGGCATTGTTACTGCCAACATGTTACAGGTTTTGCATCAACGAAGCAGATATCGACGAATAAGTAACATCCTAGTCAACTGCTAGTCATATATTTTTGCGACAGGGCGGACTCTCGCTCTGCGTATTTGTTTCGTAAAGCAACGCTGCTACATACGCTGTAACACATGCACATTCGTGTGTAAAATAGAAATCACGCCTTCCACAAGTAGTTTTGTTTTCTTAATTCTTAAATGGCGTACTTCTACAGTAAATGGTTTCTGAACTGTCACAGCCTACACAATTTAGGACAATGATCCATATACGTTCGAAATGACCAATCCAACAAACTAAATTTGCTTCACAACATGTCGAGCGTAGACCAGATAGAAATACGTATTTCACGCAGTCAGCATTGAAAATTTTGATCACTTCGGCTATTTAAACATGCAAACTAAAACGCCCTATTTTTATGCCATCCACATTGCTCCATTATGTCAAGTTAGACATCATTCTGAAAGGTGCTGTGTAGTCGCAGTGTTTCATTTCGAAACGTCAGGGCATTTCTGGTATAAAAGGAAGCGTTTGTAGAGTTTAACAACAGCCCACTTGATTCAATTTTCAAACTTTCCATGTCCGGATTTTCTCGATTGAAACATCTTTTTGTCTGTCTATGCATCAAATTCATTCAATCTCGGCTGTAGTCTCGGATTGCAAAAATAAACTCTGTTTGATTGATACATGGTATCTATTTCTCGTCCTTTCATGCATAGAGCGCTCCTATTTCCAGCGTAGTGGGAAAGTCCATCGATAATGTCTGTTCCGTTCTTTTTTGTATTTGATGCACTTAGACCCGTTCTCTGAGCACTAAGGCGCTTTGGAGTATTTCGACATCAGCCACTACACTTTTTACCTCAGCTCAATACCACCGAAGCTGTTTTTTAAAACAGTATTTCAGCTCCATCAATCATATCAAGGCAATCAAGGCAATAAAAAATAATAATAAGAAGAAGAACGCAGAATGGATTACCTCTCGGCGAGGTTCAGCTTTCTAGCTGTGTATCGAATAAGCGCTGAGGATCGAAACCCATTCTTAGGTTTATTACGGCGCTGCACACGTCGCAGTCGTTGGAAATCCAGGTTCACTGAGGTTCACACCTCACATTTTATAGCCATATGAAATAAAGTTAGAGGCAAGGACAATCACTGTCATTGCCACGCCGCCGGTCTCGGTGCATCAGGCAGTAACGTGTGCGGTTACGGACACACCGGGTGCTGTCTCGAACCCGGACGAGCGAGCCGACAATAGACCTTTTTACAAGAGCAAGCGCCACCTGTGGCACGCAAGGGATCATGGGAACTTTCAGCGCCTTAGAGCATTACGAGATGGCCAGAGGCAGAGGTAGAAGAACAACAACAACACTCCCGCTGTGCGCAGCAGCCGCGTCAGCCGGGGTAAACCATAACCGAAGCAGACGAACGAGCAGTGTCCCTCAAAGTTCCCATGCTGCTTGGTGGCGCGCGCATCTTTTTAAAATCGTCTATTTGGTAGCGTGGTTACATAGACAATGGGAGTGAGACGACGGGGTGTAAAGCTACTGTACAGCGCAGTAGAGATGCAATCTCAGAAAATTTAACCATTCGATAGCCTGAAACCCTAGTACTCTTACGCCACAATGTTCGTCCCAATTGCGCTCATAGTTTTTTAAAAACTTAAAATTCAAAATTACGGGCAACACTGTGTGGAGGCCGCCACCAACTGAGCACTGCTCGTCAAGTACGGCGGCAAAACTACATTCCATGCGCGTAACATTGTGTCCCAAACAAAAGAAGCAGGCTACGTGTCGGCTACGTAGTCGGCTACGTAGTCATCATGAGCAGCAAGCCAGTCAGAAGCATAGATCACTATTGCTTGACAAATTGAGGATTATTTCCCATCCGACGTCGTCCCAAGCCGTTTTACGCAATTTTACTAGCAAATTAGAAATATTTAGCGTTCCTTATCATAACTTGTTGTGCTGGGTTTACAAGCAACAAGCCGGCAATATAACCTGTCCATGTCGGCTACTTTGCGGTACCTTTAAACACACAGGTGGATAAAATGAATCCATGTGGCGACGCTCATTGTATATCATTGTCTCGCGACGATGGTGACAGAATTGTCATCATTGCTGGGCCACCCGGAGAGAAGGAATTTGCGCATCCTGTCTTTCAACGCTAGTGCGTGATCGAACCATAGAGCGCAAGCTGGCGGACGATGCGAATCCCCAACTCCGTTTTTGTGACCAGGTAACTTGTAAAATACTAGCTATAAGCGATTATATTTGCCCGTAGCATTATTTGCAAACGGTCGTATAGATATCGAAACAGATGGAAGTAATCATTTAAACTTAAACAAATACCTGGCTTCGAGTGAAGTTTCATCCAGAACCTACGCGTCTACCCAACCAGAAAGAGATGATGCCCGGATTTCGAAACAGGTTGTTTGTTTTTAAGCGTGGGCAAGCTGAGAAGACCTGAAAATTGTTCACTTTATTCTGAGCCGCAAAAGTTGACAATTCTGTTTAAGATAGGTCATTGAGATGCTTGGTCATCAAGTACTGCATTAAAAAATTGCTTTTTTCTGCCCTTATGATTAGTTCTTCGTATACTCACGGCTATGAATGTTCTTTCTACGATATATATATATATATATTTTTATCATAAGGGTTTGACTGTTGAAAGAGAGAAACCGGTTCAATGAAGCTATTAGGGCAATGTTAAATGTCAGAAGTCATCACCAAAAGAAACCACTAAAAGAAGAAGGGGAAAAAAACGCACGGAAGCGAAATATCCTGAGAGTTTGGCTCCTATAATTGCTTTGCTACGCGCGTTTTTGTAAAATCATCAGTCAGCATTGAATCATCACTAAACAACGATCATTGTCACATATGTCTGTATATCAAAGAAGGAGAACAACAACTGCAACATGATGAAACGCTCTGTAGATTAATTTTGCCCTTTTGATGGTTCTTGAACACTCGCCGAAATATCAACACACGGCACACCGTATTGAGCGGAAGACGACGGTATCTAAGCAACTTGCCACCCTACCCATGCATCCTGCCACGGAGTTGCTGGCGTTCGAATCTAGAACCTTGGGGCCAATAGACGTACACGCAACCAAATGCTCCACCGAAGCCCGTAGACACTGCGGTTCTGGAAATATAGCACTAGTAAAATATCCTATGCCTGATCGATTGACCTTCGTGTATGAAACTCATCGGTACCTCAGGTTATAGACCGAAACACCTCGCCTGTGGTGTAAAAAGCACTAGTTATGGAGGTCCCACAATGCATATACTTATGAAAGACCGGTTCCCAGGTCCTTGGTACTCTCCAATGTGCTCCAGCCTCCGTAGCGGCATGCGTATTGTAGCGCTTCTCTATTTACGTACAGTGCACCTAAGGCCTATCGGAGGATAAAGATGTGGACTCCGTTCACAGCTGAAGACGTACCAATTAGAAAGATTATATGATTCGGAGAGTAGGGCTCACCAATTGTGTTCAAGTTTGCTGCCCTAAACTGCTAATGGCGCGTTAACGCTTGAGTCCCCATCTATTCTCGGCGATTACGCTTCCGTTCTTTAAGAGGCGACACGTTCTTGCCACGAGAACCGCTTAGTCCGTCTCTATAACAGCCCGGTCAACTCCCCTACACCCCTTCTTAGCAGCTGGTGCTTGTCTCCTAATCCGCCGCAGGTACATTACACAGGGGCTTTTCCCTCCCGATACATGCTTCTCTGCATAATAGCGGAAGCAACTCCTCACATGTTATGCTCCCCTTGGCTATCGTTAAGGGTGTAGACGAAAACACGCTAGCGACGGACTTCTGTGTGGTACTAACGACACCGGCGGTGCCTCGACGACACCGGTACACCGCAGTTTTGTCCACAGTTTGACAGCTGAAATTCACCAAGACTGGTCCAGTCCACCGGAAGTTATGGACCCTGACTTCACACTAATCGAGCTAAAGACGAACGCCGGCTCGTCCCCGGGACCCGATAAAATCACCTATGCCGCACTGCGAAACCTTGACGAGCGGTCACTCCAAGCTCTCCTTGATGTGTATAATACGTCTTGGCAACAGGGATCATTACCACCTACCTGGAAGGAGGCATTGGTTGTTCCCATCTTGAAACCAGGCAAGCCCCCAAATGCCTTATCCTCCTTTCGCCCTGTGAGCCTGACAGGCTGTATGGGAAACGAGGTGGAGATAATGGTTTTGCATCGCCTCGACTGGTGGCTCGAAAAGCAAGGTGTGTTCCCTCAAGAAATGGCTGGACTTCGTCGCCACCGAAGCTTCATGTATCCAGTTCTCGACCTAGTCTCTACAGTCCAACATGCTCGTGCTCATCCGTGGATCGTCGTATCGGTTTCCCTGGACATCATGCGCACATATGATATCGTCTCGCACATTTGTGCGCTGCACGCCTTGCGCTCTTTTGGGGTATCCGGTCGACTCTTCATCTGGCTCCAAGACTTCCTTACGGACCGAACTGTCGCTGTCCGTACATCCCAAGGCCAAAGTCCTAAGCATCCTGTTGATCAAGGAGTACCCCCAAGGAAGCATTCTGAGTCCGACACTCTTTAATGTGGTGATGGTCGGCCTACAATCGGTAATTCCTCGCAAAGTGTCGTTTTCCGTGTATGCAGATGACGTCACCCTTTGGACAGTAGCAAAATCACGCCCAGCCATTCAGTGCCGCCTGCAGCTGGCTTTAAATAATGTACATACGTACCTCACGCTACTTGGGATGGACCTTTCACCCGAAACGTGCGTCGAGCTTCCTTTCACACGCAAAGCTATGGCAAATTTCTCTCCTTGGGTTGGTGCCAAGAAGCATGATCCTGTACGTTACCATCGGTTCCTTGGCGTGGTAATCGACTCGGACATGCGCTGGGCTCGCCAGATTAAGCACCTTGAAATCAAAGTGCAGCGATTGCTCCCAATTCAATGGCAATTCAACATATTTCTGGCTCATGATGGGGCTGTTATCAGCGCTTCCCGCTCGCAGTTCACGCGGCGTTTGTGAGGGCGCCTGTGCTTTACGGTCTTCCTATCCTGCACATGGTATCAATAACGTCATTAAATACCCTTCGGACCCTGTTTGCTCGAAGCCTTCGTCGCTGCCTTGGAGTTTCAAGAATGGCTGAAACATGGCAAGTCCTGGCTGAAGCTGGTGAACACCCGGTTGAGGTTGTACGTGAACGTGAAACGGCTCGGCACTTCCTACGTTTACGTGCTCACATTCCCCGTCACCCGCTCCTGAGGAAAATTCGATACCGCCCTGAAAGCGACTTCTATCGAGTAGTGCAGAGGACACACCACAGTCTCAGAGGCTTCGTAGCTACGGACGTAACACCGCCGGAAGGCCCCTGGTCTCTGCCGGTACCACCGACCTTCGTAAGCCTTCCGGACCTTCTGGAAAGAAGAGATCGGGTTCCCCCTCAAATCCTTCGAGCCCATTTTTGGGCTCTCGTAGACGATACGTTGTCTACGTCTACAGCAACATATACAGATGGCGCATCCAGAAACGGCAACTCCGCCTAGGCATTCGCCATGCCATCCGCAGGCGTAGTGCAAGGACGACGCCTTTCGCATCCAACCTCATCAACAGCTGCTGAACACTATGCCAACCTTTTCTTTCTGCAGCACATCGTTGCTTTTACCTCGCGGAAATGGGCAGTCGTCACTGACTACACACTACAAGCTATTGAAAATTCTGGCATACGAGGCTCATCCGTACCCCTAGTCCCAGATGTGTTAATGGCTTTCTACCATGTGTACGAAGCAGGCCACAAGCTGGTTCTCCAGTGGGTTCCAGTCCATTGTGGTGTCGTGGGAAATGAGCAGGCCGACAGCGCCGCAGAAGCAGCTCTCTCGTATCGGAAGCGGACCAGTATTGCACTGCTGCGGGAAGACCGTCGTTCCATTCTGCGACGCCTCGTGACACCCCTGGCTTCCCGCCAATGGGCAACCGACCAACCAACCAACCAAGAAAGCGAGCAAACTGGCGGTTTTGACCATTGAAGAAAAAAACCCAAGAACAAGCGACGAGTGCACAAAGTTCTCATTCAGTCTTTACGTGCGTGCATCCATCAAGTTGGGTACAAGTTTCTTAGACACGGCGTCTTCCGCGAGGGATGTTAAATACGTTGTGTCATGTGCTGAGGTGCCATATGCTGAGGCTAAAGTTAAAAAACGCTCAGGGGCAAAATTAATCCACAGACCGACCACTAGGGCGTCGCTCATGATCATAGTTGTCTCGCGACGTAAAGCCACCAATTATTATCATCATTGTTTTACGTTCCTGCTCTCGGACTTTCTACTTATTGTCTTTGTCATTTCGTGTCTAATACAGAAGCGGCTGATGATTATGATGATTGACGTTTTAATGGCGCGTTAGCAACTAGAGAACAACGAACAACAACAAGGTGATGTTGATGACGACGACTGGGGTGTTTCGTCGCCACAAGCGGTGCTCAGCCTCATTCCGAGAACAACGAATTATTAAGTACGTGGAAATTACATTTTGATACATACATGTACTGAAAATAGTGGATCAAGGAAACGTCACGGGAACACGAGATTTCGAGTGAAACACTGTGACAGCGTCACGTGCAGCTTTGAAGACAAATACACGATCCTCTGTTGCTTTTTTCCTTATTCCTTTGAATTACTATAATATAGACCAAGCTCTATATACCTACTCGGCATGTAGAATTTTAAGCCTAAACGGCCACTAAGGTGCAAACAAATTCTCGCGGAATGAAAAGTGCCGTTACCCTAACGCCAACACAAAAGGAACATGATTAATCCGTTGCGTCCTTCGTGATTTATGAACGAAAGAAAGGGAAGTTTGCGCTTTCCATCTCCCTGTCTTTCTCAATGCGGACAGGCCTCCGACTGGTCTTATCAAAAGATCCCCCGCTACGGTTGGACAAATCGTTTGAGGAAACCAATGAGAGCCAGTTTTGCATTGTCGGCCTTCCTGATGCGGAGAGGGAGAGTGTGATGTGTGAAGAGCGGTTTCTTTCGCTCATGAATCACGGACGACGAAACGGATGATTCCCGTTCCTTTTGTGCAGGTGTCAAGGTAACGGTATTTTTCATTCAGCGAGAAGAAATTTTTGCACTTTAGTGTCCCTATTAAGGAAGATATGGATAAACAGAGTGGCTCGTGCTTATCCCCGATCTAAAAGGTCGTGCTTGATTCAGTAAACATTTTGCCCTGGCTCCACTCGTCTTGCTCTTCCTCTACACAGTTTGGGGCCGAAACCCGGGAAGCCCTGCTAGGGACTTGTGAGTGGAGGACATTCACAGGCCAACACGACGATGGAGACGTCACAGGAATCGACTGCGAGGATTTCGCTCCTGCAAAAGGGGAAGTCGTTTCGACAAAGATTGACCATGGCATACTGAATGAAGCCGAACAAGCTATGCAGGTCGTAGACTTCTCTCAGGATCACACAACTCGTCGTGAGGTACTGCTCCGCTTTCTCCGCCAGCATCGACGACGTGGACAGCAAGTTGGAGCCCACGTTTTCGGTCGAGGAGGTTGAATCAGAATTTGAGAGAATGATTGACTACCAAGACCGGGTACGCAGCATCACTTGCTGAAGAAACACCTCGTCACACTGTCTTCGAGAGCTGGTTCCGTATTGGAGTCCAGAAACACGGGTGAGCTGGCGCTTCCTATTGGAGACCGTAGTCCGGGTCACCCTAGTCAACATCGAAGTGCAGGAGATGGCCGTCACAGACCGCAGTTACCGAAGTTGGAACTCCTAAAATATGGTAGTCAAGAGCACTGGCAAGAATTTTGGATCCGGTTCGAGTCGCTGGTAGATAGTAACGCTTCCTTCTCGAACAATGAGAAGATGTCTTACCTGACGGCTGTTCTTACAGGAGAAGCTGCAACTTCAATAAAGGGCCTATAGTTAACTGGAAATATGTAACTATGTATGACACTGCTGTCAAAATGATCAATGAAATATTTGGCAATCCGAACGCGCTGATTCAGTTTCATATGAAGCGGTTGCTGAGTCTTCAGGCAGTCCTTTCCTCCCGAAACGTACTCAAACTGAGACGCCTCCACGACACGGTGCATACGCATATGAGGAGTCTAGAAGCGCTGGGTACTACCTCAAAGTCGTTCTGCTGGCTGCTATTTCCTACTTTCCTTATAGTTCCAGACTGCACTGAAGGACACGAGCAATGCTTGGACACTTAGGTGACACTAGTCAGCTGCACGACACAGGTTCTTTCACCCGAACGTTTCAGTAGTGCCAATCGGCTTCTTCGAGTTACCGCATGGATACTGCGCTACGTCCACAACTCGAGGCGTTCAGGCGTCAAGAGAACGGGTGCTCTCTCTACTGAAGAAATGGCATCATCAGAGTTGTACTGGATCAAAGCTACTCAGACTAAGCTCCTTACAGGAAGGTCCTCTCATCTCGAGAATTTTCGCCATTACCAGGATAACGATGGAATCCTGCGACTGGCCGTCTGTAGTGCTCGCAACAGTAACAAGCAGCCAAGCATCCCGTACTGTTACCGCCAGCGTCAGAAGCTTGGTTCACGCTGCTTATAATACTGAGAGAGCATTAAGGATGTCCCACGCCGATGTACGTATAAGAAACGTTGCACCAGTTAAGAGAAGACTTCTGGTCTGATGTCTGATGTCTTTTCTGTCGACGACTGAAGACGCGTCCGTACACAGAGCAGGAAGCACCCTTGCCTGCTGATAGGGTCACACGGCAATTTGCGTTTGAGGTCGTGGGCGTAGGTTTTGCGGATCCATTTTATTACAGAGCGGCAGAAGGGCAACGAAAGGCATACGTGGCTCTCTTTACTTGCACAGTTACCACAGCCATTCATCTTGAGCTCGTCTCCGATAAATCCTTCGGAACCTTCCTTATGGCCGTCAAACGCTTTGTAGCACGCCGAGGTACGCCAAGGAAGATCTATTCAGACAACTTCTTAACTTTTAAGAAGGCCGCTCGGGAGATCCCTGCCTTGCTGTCGAAACAATTCCAAGCGGTACGGGAGTATGCGACACAAGCTCGAATAACATGGGAGTTTATTGCCGAACGTGCCGCCTGGTTGGGACGCTTCTGGGAGCGTATGGTACGCCCAGGTAAGGATTCTCTCAGAAGAACACTCCGTCGAAGTCAGCTAGACTTCTAACAGTTGCTGACTGTGCTAATAGAAGTCGAAGCTATCGTCAACTCATGGCCATTGACACAAATGTCAGAAGATCCTGGCGACACCCAAGCTTTGTATCCGTCGCATCTGATACTGGGGAACGACTCACGGCCTTGCCGCCAATTAAGAGACGTCAGACAGCATGCGTAGACGCCGAACCGTCAGAAGTCCTTCGAGCAAAGGAGAGGCTCCTCACTGCATACTGGAGGCAGTGGAACAATGACTACTTGCTACAGCTGAGTCGACATGCAACCTCCAACAGCGTCCAACCGCATCAGCTCGTACTTCTGCCGCCAAGCGGCAGCCAGGGATGTTCTGGAAGTTAGCAAGGGCGCAGGAGCTTCATACTGGAAGTGATGAACTTGTACGATCGTGCACACTCAACAGCTGATTCCTTCATCAGAAGACCAAATCAGTTACTTTATCCTCTTGAGGTCTAGATATGAGAGACGCATCGGGCGGGGGAGTGTTAAGGAAGATGTGGATAAAGTGAGTGGCGCGTGCTTATCCCCGAGCTAAAAGGTTGTGCATTTATTCTTTGCTTGATTCAGTAAACATTTTGCCGCGGCTCCACTGGTCTGGCTCTTCCTCTACAGTCCCCTTAGCTATACACTAGTACAGCGCACTGCATTTCAGACTTCGCAAGTGTACGACAAAAATGGCTTGATGCCGCGGCTTATCCGCCAGCTGTGGGTCAAACCTCCTGAGACTACGATCTGTTGCGGCGTCTCTTGCGTTCTCTCTAAATAGGATACCAAATCAATACATGGCCGCAGGTATTAATTAAGGGTTTCAACGCCCGACGGCCTTCCATTCGCTCCTTGCCCACGAGAACTTGGAGCCGCTTCAAGACTCCCTTTCGCGAGCTCACCCCAAATTAGATCGCGCCTTTTTACCTGTTCAGATTTCGTCTGCGGGTTATCCTACTTCTCAAGCTTAAGACGCCTCAAAAATCAATGCCGCTTTTCATGGCCCCGGGTGCTAATTAAAACGAACGTCTAACCTGTGCAGATGCTTCTTTCACGATGCACCTCCCAATTTTTTCTTCATCTATCACATCACATCACATCACGATGCACCTACGCGTGCTTTTTTTTTTTTTTTGTCCTGCACACCACCTTGCGTGTAAATCAATTATTATTATTATTTTACTGCTCAACAATGCCACGTGCCTGAAGAATAATACCGATGTAAAACCTTCGTTTACAGTTTAACGCTCCCAATCACATCATCTACTGAGGGTGACAGCATCGTCAAAGCTGAAAAATATTTTATTTTCTTGTTGCTGACTAGGGTTAGTGACGAAAAGGTGATCTCATCCTCTTTAACGCTTTAGCCCACGGTTTTCCTATACACTATTAAAACAGAAGTTCACCATATAACACGCTGAAGGCCAACCATTGAACAGAATAATACCGCAATACTCCTTATTCCTGGAAAGCGCGAAGTGTACGCATTTTTGTGACAATTTACGTAACTGCGTAAGCGTCACAAAAAGACGTATGCCTCCTGTTTTCAGTAAATCAGGAGAGAGAACGATCTTATATTCGGGGTGATCGTTGGTTTACAAGCGTGTTTTGCAGCGAAGCTCTGTTCTGTTGAAGCAGTTCAATCATCACCACCACCACTAATACTTCACCATCAATACTTCTGCATTGACTCAGTTGAGTTGACTCAATTTTGACTCAGTTGACTTTGTTGGAAAGGATAAAAAGAGCCAGTAAATTACGGGTATGCGCTTCTTAAAGCAGAACTTCACCACATAGCACGCTTCTAGCCAACCGTCATCCCGAATGGCATCGTTCTGTCCCCTGATTTGTTGAGAACGGGAGGCGTACGCCTTTTTGTGACACTTATGCAGGTAGGATAATTGTCACAATACCCCTGTGAGGCCGACAACGGTGAGCGCTTTCACCACCACCATCCGTTTTAAGAGTGCGAATGGGGTGCTTCATCTTACTACCATCCAGCATGCAGACTACACAACACTCTTAAAACAGAACTTCGCCGCATAACACGCTGAAGGCCAAGCATTGCACAGAATGACACCATTAACACTCCTCATTCATGGAAAGCCCGGTGTGTACGCCGCTTTGTGCACTCTAAAAACAGGACTTCACCGTATAGCACGCTCTGCGCCAACCATTGTCATGAATGATGGGATTATCGCCTCTGATTCGAAGACGGGCCGTAAGGCTTTTTTTGTGTCAATTATCATATATCCAAATTACCATAAAAAAGGCACACGTCCCTGTGTCTTCGAATCAGAAGCGATAACCCTATCATTCGTGGCAATGGTTGGCGCCAGACTTGTGCCCGTTACCAAAAGAAAGGAACTAAATACCGTTACCCGTTACTTCCGAAAAAAGTAACTAAATACGTTACTCGTTACCGACATACAAAAGTAACGAGTTCTCGTTACTCACAGGTAACGAGTTACTTTTACGTTACCGCCGCATAGTTAAAGGAGCCAACAAACATGCCGCCAAACGTGGCAACGTGAATAGTGACCCTTCGTTTTGTCTTGTTGCCCCTCTGCGTCGCGTCTTAGGTATGGGTCATTGTAATAAACCTTTTGCTGAGTCTGATAATTTGTCGTCCGTCCTTCGTGTTCCATGTCTCGCGGCCCCTTACCATGAGTCTATATCAGCTTGCTTGGGCCCTTCCTTCTTTCGGAAGTGGGGGTGGTTGGAGACTATGAAACACAAGAAAAGACACCGGTATTCGTGCCACCGATCACCAACGGTTCCCGAAAACAGACGCAGGGGCTGCGTCATAATTTAGGGCGCTCAGAAGCTCAGCAAAGACAAGGAAAGGCTAGAAGTCGAAACGTTTGTAGCCAATGCACAATTGGTGCCCATTCTTGGGAAGGAGTGATGGTCAGAGATTATGGAAACAAGAGAAAATACAACAACACATCCAGTGAGGGATTGCAATAATACTTTGAGTCACACGTGGTCGTGGGTCACGCAGGTCAGATTTGCACGCATTGCGCCACACGGAGTGCCGAAATGGGCTCCCCCGTGCTGAAGAAAAGGAACGAGTAACGTCAGTAACGAGTTACCAATTTTTGTAACTGATTCCGTTACTATTACCATATTTTAAAAAGTAACTGAATCGTTACTTCGTTACCAAAAAAAGTAACCGTTACCAAGTAACGAGTTACTTGTAACGAGTTAGGCACAACTCTGGTTGGCGCACAGCGTGCTATGCGGTGAAGTTCTGTTTTTAGTGTGTGGCAATTAACATAACTTCATAAGTGTCACAAAAGGCTCCGCCTCCGGTTTTCAACGAATCAGAGGAGAGAACGATGTCATTCGGGATGATGGTTGGCTACGAGCGTGTTATGTGGTAAAGTTCTGTTTTAAGAGCCCTTTCACCATCACCATCACCACCACCACCACCACCATCTGTTTTAAGAGCGTACGCTCATACGCAAATGACGTACGCTCGTTTCCAAAAAATCAGGGGTGAGAACGTTGTCATTCTGGATTGTAATTGTCTACACTCTAAAAACAGAACTTCACTGCGTAGCACGCTGTGCGCCAACCATGGCCACGAATGATAGGGTTATCGCTTCTGATTCGAAGAGACAGGGGGCGTACTCCTTTCTTGTGTCAATTTGGATATGTGATAATCACACACACACAAAAAAAAAGCGTCGTCCCCCCTCTCTTCAAAGCAGAAGCGATAACCCTATCATTAGTGGCAATGGTTCGCGCAGAGCGTGCTATGCCGTGAAGTTCTGCTTTTAAAGTGTAGGAGTGTGCTGTATCTTTCTAGGTTTAACACTTGGAGTGCAACGGGACATCGCATCGTTTGGATACACACAGAGTGAAAGCACGCGAAATCCCAGCTACACGTAAAATTCATGTTTTGTCATTTCCACAGTATTGGTGTAGTACACTAAAAAAACAGAGCTTCACCGCATAGCGCGTTCCTACCCAACCATCATCCTGATTGACAACGTTGACTCCCTTGATTTAATGAAAACGGAGGGCCTACGCCATTTTTGTGGCAATTATGAACCGCTTAATGCCACAAAAATTGCGCACGCCCCCAGTTTTCAGCAAATCAAGGTTGAGAACGTTGTCATTTGGGATGAAGTTGGCTAGGAGCGTGCTACGTTTCCATTTTTCTCTTTCTACTTCTAATCTAATCTAATCTATGAGAGTGCTATGCAGTGAAGTTCTGATTTTAGAGTGTAGTGTCTTAAAAAGTTAAACTCCCGAGTATAATATACACAAATATGTGTCGTGCTGCCTTGCAGTTTGATTAGGGACGAGCAACCAGGCATTAGGGCACAAAGGTTCTACTCAAATTTACGAGTTACAGTGTGCAATTAACGTCAAAGCTCAGGGTCCAAGAAGCAAGCTAAAGAAGAAAAAAAAAATGACAGGGGGAAGCAAAGTACAGGCAAATACCATATTTAGAAAAGTAGTGGTTCCAAAAGAAACAAAAAATCTTTCACATTCTGTGCCAATATTGCCAAATGGTGCGCAATCTTGATTTCGAACTACAGTAGTCTCCCTACACTTCTCTTTCCTTTCACATTACTTACATTCGTAATCCGTGACCTCACAAACCTGGGCTTGATATTGCGAAGCTAGGGAGAAAACTGAAGCTATCCTTTCGCAGCGCGAATAATAATAATGTAGGAAACAGAGACCCCAGTAATTAGAGTAGATGACGAAGAAAATGAAATTCGCCTGCTATCGTTCATATGCTTGCGAACTGATCCATGCACTTTAGATAGATTCGGTGGATTTGAGTACAGTTCTTAAATTGATTTCCTTCTAGTATGAGGAGCCTCGAAGACTCTAGAAAGAGGCGAACTAGGAATCTGGTATTATCGCAACCTTGGTTGTCCACGTGATCTAATGTACTGAACTTTCCCATTATGAACCAATGCCAGTGCACATGCGATCCAAAATTTACAAGAACTTGCTTTACCAAAAGTCTACTGTATACTACATAGAACTATACGGCAATGTGGAGACCCGAGACAGGGAAAAAAATTAATTAATTAATTAAGTTAATTTTTCCCCTGTCTCGGGTCTCCACATTGTCATTATGAACCAGCTACTCTGCGCCCTTTCATTGTTATCGATACATAGAGCTACTATTCTTGGTCACATCAACAACATCATCATCATCATCACCACCACCACCACCACCACCATTGTCGTCGTCACCACCATCGTCATTGTCATCATAAAGTTTACCGTGTCAGTCAGTGATTTATCCAGCCCCCCCCCCCCCCCCCCCAGCACCCTCCTAACACTCTCCCAAATGTTTGGTGACACCACCTGAACTGTTTTCCTGTGTACCCTTAGGGGGGGTGGGGGCTTGCTATTTCAGCTTTAGACACATGTTGGTAATGTTATGTTTAAGCTGTTATGACGTAACTGTAATGATCCCCCCCAATTTTCGCAACCCCCTCCCCCCTCCCGTGCTTAGGATTCTGGATAAATAACTGGTGTCCGTTACCTGATGATTGACTCGTAAGTCATTCGCAGACTTTTTGTTTCGTTTGTAAGGGGAAAATTAAAAGAATACAAACTCGTTTGAGTGAACGAAACCACTTCAAAGGCATCGCCTGACTAGTCGAAAGTTGCTAACGCTGCGAGTGCGAATTCAGCGTTATGCGGCGGCAAAGCTAGCTATCACTCGCTTAGCCAAGACGGCGTCTTTCTGAGATCACTGTGTGATGCCACTAGGCAGCCAGTAATGTTAAATAAATCACTGCAGATAATCCTTATGACTCGTTTCGACGTAAGAGAATATCTTGAGACAGCACAATTCATCACTGCCATCCTATACGTTTTGCAGGATATTCACCGCCGTTCGGTTTCTGTATGTGCCTAGATTGCGACCAGATTAATTGCTCAATGATCCCAGGATCATCAGTATCGGAATAATAGTATAACATCCATAATAGAGGATGTGTTGGGCTCTTGCGTAAGGAAGTTGAATCGCTCACTGCGAACTCACCGCTTGCTGCAGAGCTGAGTTAGACCACTGGTTTTGTGGAGGCGTGCTATATCATTCCGCAGAACCGACGCTTTCTCGTAGAGATAATAATAATAATAATATATTTATTTGATCACATAAGTGATTGGAAGCAGACACAAAAAGTCACTGTTCGTGACTTGACGAGGCATCTGCTCCCATACAGTAGCGGCACAGACAAAGCTGATATCATGATAATGACAAAATTCTTCTTAGAAATACATAGCAAACAATTTTAGCTTTAACTGGAGAAGTATTCGCGAACCATTCTTTTGGAGGACTTTGGTATGTCTATGTCAACATTATTCAGCAAAGTAGGGAGTGTATATTGTAGTCTTTGTTCACCATATGTTGTTCTAGGAGGTGTGTTCAAGTCAAACCGGGACTTTCTGTCTCCTGAGTCAGACACGTTAGACACGTCAGACACGTACAAATGGCTCGCGCTACTTTTTTTTCGCCATTTTCACACGCGACAGGCCTCCGCGTTCACCACGTGTTAGTCCAAAGTTTGTGCAAAACAGAAGGCACGTGCTGGACAAGATGGCCGACAACGAGGTGAGCGCGCACATCGAACAGCGAATTGTCATGAAATATCTCGTGAATGAAGGCGTAAAGTCATCTGAAATTCACAGAAGACTTCAGGCTCAGTATGGCCATGATATGCACTTAGCCGCAACAAAGCGTTTGAGTGGTGCAAACGGTTCCGAGACGGCCGTACATCAGTGCAGGACGATCCGGGCTGGGGCAGCTCAGAGCCCAGTGTCAGAGTTCCGAAGCACCCAGTCTGCGGGTAAGGTCATGGCCACGGTTTTCTGGGACAAGGCTGGCGTTGTTCATGTTGATTTTCTGCCCAGTGGTACCACCATCAATAGTGCATATTACTGCTAGGTTCTCAGGGATGTGCATAAGGCGCTGAAGCAAAAGCGGCCGGGCCTCGTCACCAAAAGGGTCCTCCTCGACCAGGGCAATGCACGCCCACATACCGCGCATCTCACGACACGCACCCTACAGGAACTTGGCTGGGAGCTGCTGCCACATCCCCCTTACAGTCCAGACCTCTCCCCCAGCGATTTCCATCTCTTCGGGCCACTGAAAGCGTTCCTTGGGGGCCGCCACTTCAGCTGCAACGACGAGGTCAAGAATGCGGTCCGATCATGGCTGCTACGCGCCGGTAAGGATTTCTACGCTGCTGGCATCCAAGCCCTCGTGAAACGCTGGGACAAGTTCATTCGTGCAGTTGGAGATTACGTTGAAGAATAAAACTAATTTCTCGCCAGTAAGTTCATTTTACTTTTGCGAAAAATGAAAAGTCCCGGTTTGACTTGAACACCCCTCGTACGTTTTGGTATAGTCCAAGTTAGCGTGTGGCGATGAAAATATGTGTAATCAAGTCGTGACAGATTGGCTATCTCAAAGAAGAGTGTGTTATTTTCAAGAGTCGCTTTTCTATAGGTCAGTGATGGCTTATATTGGTACATATGATGGATGGAGATAATATTATACTTATTAAACAGTCCTGAAGTTGAACAAACCTTCCACGAGATGGCGCCGCGATCCTAAGTATGGTGGACGTGTTCCCTTTGTACTTCTTGCAAATTTCTCGCGTGAACTTGGGAACTTCATGGGAATTTGGGAACTTCATTAGTAGACGTGGCAGCGGTTACTTCAACGTTTGTACGCCCCTTCTGGTGGCCATGTTGATGGCGACTAAGCACAAGCGCCCCGGCATTGACCCAGCGTCGTCTAAGAAACCCAACGTTGAGTAATGCAGATACCGTGATCCGCGAAATTATGACATCTCCAGTGCACAGTGATCACCACCACGACAGCAGCCTCTATGTAAATGATGAAGTGGACATCTTCATCACCGTCCGTTATCACGGAAGCTTATTCAGAGTTGGACGCAGCAGTAACGAATGAACAACAGCGATCATCTGACAGTGTTCCTAAAACTTATAAAAGGCTTCACTATCGCCTCTACTGAGGCATCTCAGAGTATCACAGCACTCTGAAAGATAGCCAGAGAGAATGTCGCGCAAACCAGTACTAGAGCAAGAGCGCCATGGCTGGGGGCCAGAAAAGTGCTACATGGTGTGCAGAAGACACCCAGGGTATGCACCTCATGGGAAATGCCAGTCAGAGCATCCATCTAAGTTAGAGAAGAGCTGCACTTTAAAAACAGAACTTCACCGCATAAGACGCTCCTAGCAAATCATAACCCAGAATGACATCGTTCCCTCCCCTGATTCGTTGAAAACGGGAGGCATACGCCATTTTGTGACGCATGCGCATTTATGCTAATTGTCACAAGAAGGAGTACGCCCAGAGCTTTCCACAAATCACGAGTGATAACGGTATCACCTTGAAACGGTGAAGTTCATTTTAAGAGTGTAGTGTATGGAATAATAATAGTAATAAATAAATGTAGACGCTGACAAGAAAGGTACCACACTGTTACAACAGAACTTCACCACATAACACACTAACACGATTTGTTGCAAATGAGATGGATCCGTCCGTTTTAGACGCTTTGCATTTTGCATAATATGTCCAAAATAGACGGATCCATTACAAAAAAAAAAACAACAAAAAAACAGGGAAGAGAATGCTAGTTGACTAGGACCATGTAATGTGGTGAAGTTCTATTTTAACAGTGCATTCCTCTACGTATTTCAAAGGAAACTAGCAGATGCTCTATTTAACTGCCCTCCCGACCAATATCAAACGAAAACACAAAAAGTAAAAAAAAAATGACCTGAGGGTTCATGTTGTATGCTCGCCCATTTAAACTCTGAAATCTGAAAAAAATAACCAATTAACGACGACGTCTAATACAAGAGATAATGCTTGCTTTGCCATAGGTTTCATTTGGCGCAAGGAGGGCACCCCATACACGCAACCGTAAGGGACCATTTAACGAAAGCTACTTTTCGCGAAACGTTGTTCAGCGCTACACGACGTTTGATAAAGCGTGGGAGTGGGGAAAAGCAGCAATTTCCTCAGAGCGAAAATTCGTACTTCTTATTCGACCTTATTCAGCAGGACTGCTAAGCAAATATGGAGATCGGTTGAAGTGAACGCTACCTGCGTTATGAAGCAGAATAAGAAAAAAGAAAGAAAGAAAGACGAAGCGACATATAGGGCTGCACGATGCTCTTTTCATCCGTGGCATTCCAGCCTCTGTGAACTTTCAAGTCGTCTTGAGTAGTTTTCTCAAAAGCGGGCGCCGAAATTGAATACGGTAATATTAAAGCCGAGAAAAAATGACATCCATTCCCCAAAGAATCCTCCTCACCCTCTCTAGCTGCAACAATGAGAATGGGTATCTTATTCAGACGGAGCACAGGTGAAGTCGTCAACAGCGACTGCAATCGAGGAGATACAGCGGCGATAATTTTCGTAAAACGCAGTGCGCAACTTTTTTGATGCATCGTATGATAACAACACATGCGCATAATACCGCATAATAATAATACCGCATCCATGTCCCCGCTTCTGTGTGCTTTGTGTCTAAAGCCCCTGTACAATCAACAATCAGGAAGTTATAGGGTTTCGATATCATCAGGTAAAGCGTACTGAGACGATCACTTATTCTTCTGTGCAGAAGGCAAGCGTGGAATTAGTTATGCAAGACGTGACGCGTTGTGCATCTCTTTCGATGACGCGGGTGAACTTCGACAAAAGTTGTGGTGTATGGTTGTGCTCGTGGACAACAAAGCGGGAGTCGTTGTGTAGGTTTTCCTAGTCTTCGCAGCCGAGTATGTATTTGGGGATACCTTTCCAACACATCCAGTGTATGACGTCTTACTGGACATCGCATCGCGAATTCGTGATGTTAGCTGGAGTATACAGCGCTCCACGCGACTTGTCCGTATTCTCGCGTGCTCAAGTGTGCAATGTATCTGTAATGGCAAAGCTTCTGTACGTTCTACAAATTACGTGCTCCTCCCCTGAAGCAAATTCAGAAACTGCATCTGTCTTTGCCAAGTTCATATGGAAGACATCGTATGAGCCCATGCGACGGGACAACCTGTTTAGGCCCTCGTCCTCTGAGGGACTTAGGCTTGCTCACCTGTTCATCAGACAACTCACATCTCGGTTATTCTACCTCAGAGGCCAGAATCATCCGTTCTTATGTACTTGCCAACGATATCTGTTACAGTAATCAGTTGCCGTCGATTCTTGTTTCTTCCAGCATTATCACATTCCGCATTAGCGGTGTCATTAAAGTGCAGCTCCGCTGCTGTTCCGAAAGTATGAAGACGTTGTGATATTCAGAACCGTGGTCCCAACTTCATTCATAAACGCACATTGCTTTCCAAATTTCTATACTCCTTCGTGAGAAATTTGAGAAAAACTACCGGGCGGCGGTTCCACTTGTGACGTCATACTTGGAACTGCGCGGATTGGATAGCCACACCTAGCCAGCTCTGCCTGGCAACCAGTTTGTGTTTACACTCCGTTATGGCCGCTGTATCGTGCTGAAATAGCTGTCACGAGCTATCGGGGACCACCGCAGCGTTTTATCATGTTTCTTATAAGAAATACTTCGTCTTCGAGCACGTACTCGTTCTCGTTCTCAATAGCTGTGGTGGTGCTTTCTGCACGCGCAGCAAGTCCGCGCATAGTGCGCTGCCAAAGCTATTGAGAATGCGTACGAGTACATCACACGTTAGGTGTTAGGTCTTGTTGGTAGCATGAAGCACAGTGCGGGCACAGAATGTCCGCTTACGACGGCCGTCGTTGCACAACGAGGCCATCCTGTAAGGCTTGTTAAAGAAGACCGGCAAAACTATCTTTGAGGCTATTAACGACAGCAATTATCACGGAACACACCCAAAACATTCACCTTCGCAAATAGATCTCCGCCATCGCATCGACGATTTGGCGTTAGCCAAGCCACGAGCGCGGCTAAGCCAGGACGAAGCCGGGATTGGTCAGGGTTTGCCGACCACAGGACCGCCGTGCCAAGGAAATTTAAAAAATTGTTTTCTTATAAACTACAAACAATTGGGTGAAAATTTTTCACATGTATGCTCCCTGTGCGGAAACGAACGCACAGCCCAAGCATGGCTCCAATCTGTCGCAGTCGAAAATCGGCGGAGCTGAGCTTGGAGGTAATTGCAACTTTTCTAAGTTGCAATTCTAATGCTTTCTACATGCGCAGTGCCGACGAAATATTTATTTGATGTACCCAGGAAGAAGTTAAATAATGATTTAATAGGTGCCCTTTTTCCTGTACCAATCACGTTTAAAAATGAACTTCACCGCATAGCACGTTCGTAGCCACCCATCATCCCGAATGACATCGTTCTCTCCCTTGATTTGTTGAGAGCGGGAGGCGTACGCCTTTTTTGTGACAATTATGCACTGCATAAGTGAGAGTTCGACTGGCAAAGCGCTACAATCAACCTAAGCCACTGAGACCACGAAAGCATCAGGACAAGCCTAAAAATGCCAGTGTACGACCCTCTCCTAAGAGCCTTCACACAGGTCATTTGGACGGAAACTGAATTTCCCCTTTTAACTCCCGTAGACCGTGACAAGGAAAAGGGCACCTCTCCGCTACAACTCCAAGGAAAAAAGAGCCGTTCCCTGCCACTCTCACTCCACTCCCAGCCAACCTACCGAAGGTGTTGGACCGTCCCAGAAGGTGCAGGTCTGCCCATGGTCATCATCCAGCTTCTTTTTGCTGCGCTGAAGGTCATCGTTCCTGCCGTTCCCGAATGCACCACTGTAGCCGAAATCCAATCTATCCTACAATTTGAAGCCGTGATTGCACCCCTGCTTCTCGCTGGCAGCAGGCATTAACAGCACCATCATTACCCTCACTGACCTATCGTACATCGACCGGGCGGAAAATTATGACCGAACGTAGAAACAGAAGTGTCTTCCTCCCCCGCATCCTCCAATGGAATGCCGGAAGCCTGTCCTATAAACAAGCTGACCTCAAGCTCCTTTTATGGAAGATGGACTTTGACGTGCTAGTGATACAAGAGAGCCTTACCCAACCATCGTTCAAGATACCACCGTTTGTCCCCTACCACGCTCAGGGCCATCAAGCGGACGGCCTCCCGCGAGCATCTCTATTCGTCAAACGGTCCGTTGGTCACGCTGAAATCGACCTTTCTCGGCTTTGCTCGTTAACCGAGAGATATGTAGGGTGCCTACTGAACGCCCGCTCCAAATCAGTGTTGTAATAACTGTGGATCACTGGAGTCATGCTCCACCCAGTGTCCAGGACCACTAGTTATATGCGGATACTTTAATGCGTGTCCAGGACCACAAGTTATATGCGGAGACTTTAATGCGAGCGACAGTCTTTGGGGTAGTCGACAGAACTGTAGAAAATGTAATTCCATTGCCAATTACCTTTCCACCAGCGATCTAGTGGTTGTCAACACAGGCTCTCCCATCTACATGCATTCCCCACGCTACGTATACGCTATCGATTTGTTCCTGGTTTCTCTTGATATCACCCTAAAGTGGGAACCCGAGCCAGACACATGGGGTTCAGACCACTTCCCTATTCTCCTTTCGCCGCCGTGTCGCCGTAACTATTTCAGGGAAATTAAAAATATCACGAACAGGGTGCAATTCAGGGAGGGACTGGTCGCCGCTACTGCAGATACCTTGCTCGACAGTGTAAAGACATCCTTGGCGAAAAGCTCAAAAGCAATATCCTACCCGGCAAGTATGCCTGTTCCTGACCTCCGATATCTCAACCTCCGAGCAGCGTGGCGTCGGGCACAGCGACGGAGTCTGAGAACTGGTCTTCAGGTCAACTGGATCACATACAGGCATGTCTCCGCTGCCCGCAGAAGATATACCTTGAAGCTAAGGCGGACACAATGGAGACAGTTCAGCGAGTCCCTCAATATCCATACACCGACGACGAGGGTATGGAATACCGCGAGAGCTATCGAAGGCCTCCCAGAACCTGTGAACCTGCTTGTCACGTTATCGGTAGCGTCTAACCGAGAGCCCAAGGACATAGTCGAAAGCTTTGCATGAGAGCTAGCTCGTGTAGCCAGTTGTAGTGGCCAACGCCCAAAACATTGCCAGTCTGTAGCCGATAATTCTCCAACTGACGACGACCTCAGAATGTCAGAATTGAAGTCCTCCAACCAAGGCTTCAAACGGCGCAGCGTGTTTGGCCTAGACGGTATCTCCAGTCAGGCTCTCAAGAACCTAGGCAAGGACCAGCTTGACGCTCTCCTTCAACTATTTAACAAAGTCTGGACCTCTGGATGCATACCGCCTGACAGGAAGCACGCTAGCGAGATACCTATTTTAAAGAAGGGGAGACCACCAAGCCAACTGTTCTCCTACCGTCCCATCGCTCTAACTTCGTGCGTTGGCAAGCTATGGGAGCGTATAATCCACAAGCGGCTGTCTTGGGTCCTGGAATGAGGCAATTACTTCCTAGACCATCAGCCTGGCTGACCTTTCCTTTTTTCTCTTCTTTTCCCTATTAAACATATCTCTCCCCAAGATCATGTTACAGCCTTTCGGAAGGGCTGGAGCGAGTCTGCCGCAATTGTTGAAGTGACTACACGTCTGAAGCAGGCGAGAGAGTCCAATGCCTTTGCTCTCGCTTTGTTCTTTGACGTGAAAAAGGCATACGACTCGGTAGCGCACACGGCATATTTAGGTACGGTAAAAGAAGCTTGTATTACTGGCCGTCTGTTGAGATACCTCCCTGACTTTCTATCGGACAGAACGTTCGAGGTGTCCGTCAGCGGGTGCATTAGCTCCAAGAAAAAGTTTGAACGAAGGGTCCCACAGGGCAGCGTTCTATTACCCACACTATTCAACCTAATCATGGCTGGAATCCGCCGACGAATCCGCCCTACAACATATGCCCTTCATCTAACCATACGCGAACGACATCTGTCTCCGCGTCGTGGGAACGAGCAAGGAGAAAATTCGTCACACAGCTGATATTTCCCTGAACGCGCTCAGTACGGGCCTGCTCGCGAGACGGCTGGAAGCATCGCCGCAGAAAAGTCACAATGCACGGTTCGCATTCCCCATGCGAAGTACGTGGGCAAAGATCTTCCTAGTCTCAGCATCCACAAAACTCCCATCCCAAAATGCGCGACAGGGAAATAGCTTGGTGTCATCATTGATAGCGCATTACGCTGGTCTAAGTAAGTGAACCAGATCATCCGCCAAGGAAAGAAAACGCTTAATTTACTTTGCAGTATCAGCGGAAAATCATGGGGCTGCAATGCCCGATCGGTGCTTACCCTGCATCGATCCCTCATTTTATCACGTACTCTTATCTTCACCGTGACGTCGAAAGTAGATCTTGCGCCTACAAAATGGCAGGCCCTTGAGCGTATTCATCGCGCCGGAGTAAGAACTGCGCTTGGTCTACCTACTTTCTCTAGTGTCACCCAAACCTATCTGGAAGCTAAGCAAAAGCCCGTCAGTATCCATTCGGAGATCCGAGGGTTCCGGTTCTTGGATAACGCGGCAACGTCTAGAAGCAAGCGTCCCCTCTTCACCAACTTAGAACAAGGATTTCCTATGAAAGGCCAATCCCGAGCCATACAAGCCATGCTCCATAGGTTACGCACAGTATCTGCGTTCACCAACTCGCAACTATGCCAGATCGGCTATAGGGATGATGCTAGCTGCGCTCACTGTCATCAACCTGACACCATCGAACATATCCTGAAAGGATGCCGCGTATACAAACCTATGCGGGGAACCTACCTTGAACACCACATGACTGGCACATTGGCGAACATCCTATACCCCGGAGGTTCTTATGCAGAACGATCTACAAAAACTCGTAACCTCGTGCGTTTCCTCCAGGAAACGAGCCTTGCGCAAACACCGCTCTAGCGTACCTCCCGTCCACAGTGCGCTTCGGTCTCATCGGTTTCATTCATCCTGTTAACATACCTCACCTTCAACTCATCACCCCTTCATTCTTTTTTTCTCTGGCTATAGTCGTGCCCACCCGCGTGTGGCCAACAACGGCAGGCTAATTTCGACACTACCCCCCCCCCCCTTCATTTTTTGTTAGTGTAAAGATCTTCACGGCTGCCTAGGACAAGACAGCCTTTTTATAATATGGAGAATCTCTATTAGTCCAGCAGTTAAGTCTTTCTCTTTCCGGTTGCATACAGCAACACCCCCTGTAAAAGCGTGGCTCCATGAACGTGGCTTTTTTGTACCGTGGTCTACAGACTGCCCTTGGTGCAACAGCTCGGAAACCGTTGATCACTATTTCATCTCATGTCAGAATGCTATGTTATTTTGGTAAGTCTTCCAACGAGCCTCAAAAGCATCATTTTTGTGAACCCTTATTCCATCAAGTTTTTCCCAGTGCCTTCTACTCTACAAATGCCCTTGGACATGTTTATGTCGGTAGGTATGCATTGTGTGTGAAAGTCGCGAAAGTTGTATGCTGTTGTTCCTGGGACATTTTTCGGGAAGATGCAGAAAGGCTTCGATGCGTCTATGAACATCGTACAATGAGCAATGAATTTTTGTCGCCAATATTTGATGTCATTTAGTGTTGTAACTGTTTGGCGTATACACAGGACGTGTTAGGATGTTTGCACCATTCTTGTCTCACACTCATTAAAGAGAAGAAGAAAAATGTCTCGGTGGATCAGTTGGTACAGCTTGGAACAAAAGTTTACGGAACACGGCACTGGCGTATTTCATCATCGGAGCCGCCGCCTACTAGATATCAGAAAGAGACCTAATAAGAAACGAGTGCCGGCTATTCTATCCATCTCTCAGTGTTTGTGTCCGCTCCTGTTTGCCGCTAGGGTGTCACGCCAATGGAGAAATGCGGCACCCCAGTGTTCCGTAAACTTTTGCCTCAAGCTGTAGCATGTCCGCCTACTGAACCCATGGTTGCGGGTTGGAACCTGGCCGAGGGTGCCAGCAACTTGGTGGCAGGGTACAAGTTACGTGGACACGCCTTCCACGAGGGACGTTAAATACGGTGTGTCGTGTCCTGAGGTTTCGAACCCTGAGGTTAAAGAAGTCTAAGGTGGGCAAAATTAATTCATAGACTGCTGACACTGCTGTGTCTCTCATGAACATATAATTGCCTCGCGACGTAAAGCCACGAACTATAAAAAACATTAGCCTAAAATATTTCATTTTCTTGATAAAATTATGTGAATAAATAGTATTTATATGGGAGCAGCGCCGAAACATCGATATTATTACAAGACCCTTCATTAACGTTTTGTCGAATTTAGATTTAAAAACTTATGAGAAAGGGGGAGTTGACAAAATTTCACGTCGGTCGGTGTTACGCTGTAGCAATTATTTTCTAGTTTTATCGTCGCTGTACCTCTTGCATATAACCATGTAAAATTAACGTACTCTGTAGTACAGTTCTTCGTCCACACACAAAAAAAGCTTCTCTGTGAAGTTGACAACGCACTATATACGCTTTTAACTCCACGTCATTTATATCTGATAGGCGCTGCATTAAATAGTATTTCTCTCTTCAAATCACCCAGTGTTCTGGAGAACGGTCGCAATTCGCACGACTCTCTCACTATTTTTTCTGTGATATGTTTCCTTTTATATCTGTGATATGTTCTTTCACAATATATTTTCTTTCATTCGGCTGGAGGTAAGGGGGACGAAGGACGGAAAATTCCGTGGGGAGAGTGTGAGCCGCTGATCTTTTCACAGTAGGTACCAAAATTTCATTTCTTTACTTTTTAGATAACTAGGATAGCCACACTAAACACTCCTATTGCACCAGCGGAATTCAAGCGTGTTCTCGAAGAAACTGGAAAAGTTGCGTCAAATAGAATTGGATATTTTTAGATATAAGCGTTTTAGATATAAGCACATAAAGAAGACGTTGATCGCCTTAACGGACGTTCATTCATTGAGCTCTTCTACTCTTTGCAGATTTCCGATGATTCGGCTTCCTGGCTTCTTATAGTGTGATATGCCCTGGAACTTTGTACCATGTCTGGCGGCATAACCGTTGCGTCAGCGACACTCAGTACGGCAAGGTCTCCTAAGGACTACGCCATCGATTACACGAACCCGATGGAATTTCATTAGATGGTGTCTTTAACACTGCCTGTAATTTAGTCAGCGACGACCATATACATTCTATCCCACACCAGGGTGGATTGTGTTCTGAAGTAGACAGCCAGATCCTGCGAGCTCGAGACATTATTGACGAAACTGGCCGACTTGTTCTGGACGATGTTGAAGTACCCGTGATTCCCGTTTAAACAACGAGAACGCTTTACGTGGCAGTTAAAAGGCTCCCTGAGTACGTTCCAGATGGAGTATGCATCCTTGCCCGTACCCTGGCGCTGTACGACACGGTGAAGGCGTTTTCTCCCTGGATGACCCGACCCTGCCAGCCGCAGCCGCCAGCATAGTCAAGTTTCAGCTGAAAAAGTGAGTGCGGAATTTCCTTACAACTCGAGCGGGCCGAGCAATGAGAAGCTACAATGGGATAAAGGTTGTCTGCGGTATGGTACAGAGGGTCACATTCGCAGCGAATGCAAGGTGTCGCGCTATGAAAGATGCGGCGCGTTCATCATCACTATAGGGCACGGGAGTTCATGCAAAATGTATATTTTTTTAATGCGTTCTTACGGATACCCTAACGTTTCTCCACACATTACCAACCACAACGACGCAATTCTACAAGGCTTCGTGCATCATATAATTGCATATTTCCGCAATTTTTTTCCTGGTCGCCATATAACATGACGGTTGCATATTTCGGCGCCATTTGAACCATTTTATTAACGTTTGCCGTTGCATTGTTCACGTTGTTTCGAAAGGAAGGTCATCAGTGCAAGACCCGTGTTCCAGCTACACATCTAAGCTACTTTACGCTGCTTTCAGGCTGCTTCGTGTTACGCAATCAGTGGATTCGGCGAGCACCACTAGCACCCAGAACCAACTTCTGTAAACACACGGTGTGACAAGTAGTCACCGAGTTCATGTTGTGCTTGATAAAAATAAGGGAATCAAAGTATTGCAGTCTGTGAGCGCCGTTCTAGAATGTAACGAACATCACAAGGAAGAGAGTTCTGGACATGGCGTAGATGAAGAGCTGTAGCTGATTCGTCGGAGTAACACCCAGCGATATATTTTCGTGGTAGATGGCTTTCTTAACTGGCAAAACAGAATGTTTTTGATCGTCCCATATGCATATGTAATTGTGCGTGCACTTTTTAAAACATGAGTATGGCTATGGTGGCATACTGCAATGACCAACGAGAAATGCCTGAGTGTGCACGCGTAAACGTACGTTCCAGCAGCCAATAAAGAAAGTTGCGTTTTCATTTGTAGAACGTTTTTTTAGACAATTTGGGTATTCAACAGTGATGAATTGGCATCAGCTTTCTAGTAAAAGAGATAACGATTGTTTTAGGAATCTGTAAACTAAGCAAGGTGCCAAAACACCAACGATGGACATCAGAGATGTCATCTTGCAATGCATCACAGTCGTGCTAGTTATCAACTGCTAGAAATAGCTTAATATCATCAGCATACTGCAGGACATGACATTTTTGTACACAGTTAGGCAGGTCATTGACAAATGGTTATTGAATTCTGACTGTGATGTTCCCAGGCCTGACCGTGCTCTCTAAAGAGGCATAACACTCCAGGCCCATCATTGCTCCAAATGATACATTTGGTGCAGAGTCTACGTACAGGGCCGTACGTCTTTTTGCGGCACTCAATATTACTGCATAAGTGTCACAAAAAGGCGTACGTTACCCATTTCAACATATCAGGGGGAGATAACATGTCATCCGGGATTATGGTTGGCTATAGGAGCGTGTTATATGCGGTGAAATTACCCTATGTTTAAAAGTGCAGAAGACCAATGTGGAGTGAACTGTGACTGTTCAGTGGAGCACTGCCACTTTACCGATGCCTGGACATCTTACATAGTACAGAGCACCCAGCTACATGGTCTTCGGCTGATTCCTCAAGCTGCCGCGAAGAGATTCTGGAGAGTGTGGCGTTTTAGACAAATAGTTCGCATTCTGCTATCTCTTTCTTCGTCCCCAGGAAGGGGTTTCTGTGCCTGATACCGGCCTCGAACAGAGGAGTTGCCCTGCAAGACTGCGTTGCATATCCAACGGACGCCAACCCAAGTGCTCCTAGAGGTCTGGGTAGGGCACATCGTGCAGGGTCTTTGCCCCGGCCATATCACCCATCATGCCCAGCTGCGCCATTGCCACAACGACATTTTATGCTTACCTTCGCAATGTGGTGCCAGTCGTGGAGTTCTGCTCCCACTAGTTCAATGTCGCTAGCAGTTTTGCGGGCCGGCGCCTGCAACAAACAAGCAACATTGCCCTGTGATTAACAGACTCCTTGCACAATATCATGTGGCGCTTCACGTGCTGAAACTATGCTAAACACATTCGTAAACTATAAGATGTACTTGAACAATTCTTTTTTTTTTGTACTACGTAAATCATTGCACAGCCTTGTGTTACGCACAGCGTTTGCATTGGTGCATATAGTATGTTGCTCGTTTGTGTAACAATTCACTTTATGTCCAAAATCTGCGGCAGTGGTGATGGCTATATTAGTGAGGGTCGACTGTAAGCCTTTCATAAGGTAGTGGAAAGACTGCCTAGCGATGTGTCTCGAAATCAAAGCGCTATGCAGTGACTTGCTTTACAGCTCACGATTGACCTCAACCACTTCGCAAGCACCCCAGCAGAATATTTTTCTTCTTCACGTTTTGTTCCCGAGCGCTTCAAGAAGCGACATCCATAAGCGTTACTGAGAACGGAGCATTAACAAATTGGAATCAACATGTCATCCACATTGCTCTCCTCCGCAACAATTTGTCACCATCCCTAATCAAAGGTCTTTCAAACTGGCACCTCTAACAAAAACGATTCCCTCCGCCCTCTTCGCGCTGTTGCGAGAAGAAAAGTTGCCGAAAAATATATGGAGAACTGAGTTACCACATCGGTCTGGAGAAAGTGGAAGCAAATAAGGGCAATAGAAGTAGCAGTATGTATGTATATAAAGAACCAGAAGCAAAGACAGGATTTATCACGGCCGCAGAGACAGTTGCGTGACCAGGGCTCCGGAATGCATTTGGGGGATGGTGCACGATGACTTATTTGGGGGGGCCGTCTCCCTAATTCTCGCCAGTGAAAGTCTCCGTTTTTGCTGCTCTGCTCCTCCAATCTATATTTCACCATGTGTCGACTGACTGCCGCTGTAAAAATCAAGCGAGCAGAAACGATAAAGTGCGGGCCAGGGGATAAAATGGCAATAAATCCCGGCGAATAAATCACGACCAAAAAAGAGCCAGCGGATAAGCGGCCTTTGGGAATTAAGGGCCTTTGTGTGCAAAGGGGTCGCTCGCTGGCCTCCACCCAGATATAAAATTTTTAGCGCCTATTGCGTCCTTTTGTTGGCTCATTAACGAATAATTACCTCGCAGTTAACATACAAGAATCGTCACATGCTTCTTTCAAGATGCCAAACTAAATGTGTTAATGGTAACTAGCGCTACTGAATTTGGCATTTTATTCAATACAGTTTGCAAGTCATTTGACAAGTTGTCAAAAACCACACTACAAAGTGAGTCGGAAACTAGATAGACACAGAGAAGTATATAATAGTATAAAATAAAAAATGACCAGCTGCTACAGAACTATTCCGCGGAAACTATATATGTTGCGCGGATTGAACAGTGTGAATTGCTCGCACTTATCTTCTTAAAGGGACAGTGTGGACCCCAGATGTGAAGTATGTGCCCCAGATGGCCTTATCAGATGATTCCTTACATCGTTCCGAGCCACCATGCAAAATATTTCGTTTATATTCGGCTCCGAGAATTTGTAATGCAATTTTCAACTTGCATCTTGTGCCCCCGACTGAAAGCCACACTTCAAACAGTCGTGACGCCAGGAGCGTTCTCTTCCGGCCTTTGCGGCGTCTGCTGCTTGGCTGGCTCGGCTCCTCTCGGCGGGCAGTGTGTTGTGCTTTGTGCGTTGCTGGTTCCCGTACTTTCAATACGCATGGCATTACTGCTTTTTATCAGCAGTGACTGGATACTGCATATGTGACGGTGTTGAGCGATGAGGCATAGGTGTTGCTTAGTGCAACGTGAGACCAAGAACGAAAACACAACGTGAGTGTCGTTTTTCAGGTTTGCGGAGACCGAACCCCTGAAACAGTTGAGGATAGCCAGTACTCATCGACCTGGACAAAAGCTTGGTGCAGTACCAATGCCATTTTAAGATATAAGTAAGTCAAGTGTCGACCTCGTTCTCGTCACAGATTTGGCCTACACTCTAAATCTTTTCACGCCTTTAAAGGTGTAACAACGTGCACGCCTTTTTAGGTGTAATTTTGGTAAAATCATAATGGAGCACGGTTTCGCACAAATTTTCTTTACTCGAGTGTTGTCTGTCCTCCAAAAATTCAGTTTTGCAACATCTCAACATTGTTCAGCAGTATTGTAGACACTTGCGCGTGCTCGATTATCGATCGATAATCGATATATGCATTAGCTCGTACCTACGATATCCAAGACATAATGAAAGCAAGATCTGCACTGACACTTGATCTTTAGTAATGCTTTCCAAATTTTGTAAAATATCATCCTGGAAATGCAATGTTACGCAACCAGGTTGAATGTTCATAGCGCACACCTTTAAAGGTGTGAAAAAGTTTACAGTGTACGCAGCATAAACATTTGTCAGACGGGTCTCTCTGAGTTACAGCAGCAACACCTGCATAACAAATGTCATACGCTACACAGTTCAGAATAACAAGTTATAAAACCAAATCGCCAATCCCAACTGGTCAAATCTCACCTGAAAATCTCACTTTGCGCCTCAACCAAGTGCCGATTGTTGTTGTGTAGTCTTGCACAATTGTGACGCCGGGAACAACAGTGATGTCACCGAGAAACCGAAGCCGGATATGGGTTAACCGTAGGATTTAATTAATTTTCTTTATAACGGGAAAGCGTTTACACTTTCTATTTTACGGGGATATACGTGTAGAGGACAATCGAAAGCATTCGCGATCAGAATACCCTCCGGAAGTCCGGACTGTTTAAGGTTACATCGGCAGCGCACGCTAAACACGAGGAGTCACACAAAGCTTATTCCTGTCGCCTTCCATGCTTTAAAGCTTTGCGTTTCCAAACCACAGTTTCATGATCGAACTTCCGTTATGCATACTTTTCCCATTTGTGACTGTTGCAGTCCGTCACAGTGTAGCTTGCCATGGCAATCGGGAAAACATTTAGTTCGATGTAGGCAGTAATCAACGTACAGAAGGAGGCGAATTCGGGTAATGTCGAGTTTAATGAAGTTGTCCCCTCACTTTCACTCCTCCACTTGTCCATTCACAGGGGCTTTTTGTTACGTCCCTGTTACGTGTTATGTCCCTGTTTTCTCACAAGGTTACACATTGCACGTAACTTGAGTCTGAAATCTCCTCGTCTAGCCATAGGTGGAAATCGTATTTATAAAAACGTACATCCAAATCGTATCCAAATCGTATATATTTGCAAAATCGTATAGGAGGCAGGCGGCTCAAAGCAGACAAGATATTGTTTGGTTTATTAATTTTAGACATACAGTAAGTCCTTATTATAACAAATCCGCTTTATTCGAATTATCACTTCCTTCGAAGTTTTGCGCAGGCTATGCCTAAATGCATGCGTTTCTAACCGTATTATTGAATTGTGCTGCCAGCCGACTCCGCTTACATCGGAATGTGAGCCGATAGGAGCCCGTATTGCGAATCCTGCTCACTTTTTAGAGCGCAGTTCTTAGGCGCCCGTTTCTGGGTCGAGTGGCGCCAGCGTTGTAACCGGCAGAGCGAACGAAGAGCGAAGCGAAGGATGAAAGTACGGGAGAGCGCGAGGAGGAAAGCAGCGGTGGAGCGTACGGCGAGGGTGAAGAGGGCGCGAGGAGGAAAGCGAAGAAGGAAGGCACGGCGAAAGCGAAGAGGAGGCGAGGAGGAAAGTGAAGAAGGAGGGTGCTGCGAGACCAGTCGAATGAGCCACGCTAGGTTTGCCGCTTCTGCCTATAAGTGTAATAAAACACACTCATGACCATCATGACCATCAAGAATGAGGATAGGAGCGCTACCTGAAGAAAGTACTATGAGTGGAAAATAAAAACAGTGGGGGGGGGGGGATATAGGTTTATTGCAAAACAAAACAGGAAAGAGGGGAAAGGTTAGCCTGGCTCCAGAAGCCGACTTGCTATTCCCGCTTACAAAAAAGGAAAAATAAAAAGAAGAAAAAGAGAGACAAAACGAAAAGAGCGAAAGAAGAGGCGCGGTCACAGGCTCAGCGCGAGGTGTATAACTCAACCTCAACAGCTGCGCTCAAGTTTCGCATTACCGACTATCGTAATCTGAAATCGTACTCGTAATCTATCGTAATTGAAAGCCTGCCAAGGTGCTCATCACTACAGTTTGTTTCCTTACTTGAGTACTTTTAAAATCTCAAGCGGTATTTCCGCACGCTTCTGAGGTTACTGTTACCGTTTTTGTGAAACTTCCGCGTATATCTAACTTTATCCCGGTCCCAGTGACCTCGCTATAAAGAGGCTTTACTGTATTTTTCTTGCGCTTAGTGAGATCAGAATTCTCCTTTGAGGCACCTTTATTTTGTGAGTGATCAAAAATGTGAGTGAAGAACGAAACGCGGTTGTTTGTCATCTTCTGAGCGCTGTAGGAATAACAACAACAACAATTATATTCTGACGATGAAGTGGAGAGGTTTTCCAGTCTAGGAGTGGAACGCTGTAGAAACTTTCTAAGAACTACACCGAAAATCCGCCGTCATTAGGCATTAGAAAACACTGAAATCTACTAGTCAAGACATATTTCATGCAAAGTAAACACTCCCTTGCAGTGTTGTACAGTTTTCAAAAATGTGTGAAGAATCTTATAGAGTGTCTCAAGTTGTGCCATATGAGGGCTGGCCTCCTCCTTCAGGAGGTTGGTTTCTTACATAAATCCATTCTCCTAAACAAAGTCAGGTTCAAGGTTGGGGGTGTATTGGTCAAGTATAGGTTATTGATATGTGTTATCGAAACGCATGATATTCACAGAAGTTAATGCAATTTTCATCTGTGCTGCAATTTGCATTTGCATTTGCATCTGTTGAACAGATGCCGCCTGCGTCGACCCCGTCGTATGAATGTGTGTATGAGTGAGAGAACATGTAAGAGTGAAAGTGGGATGAGTAAGAGAGTGGTTGGCTTGTCCCTTCAGATGACGCACCCTTGGAAGTCGCTGTGGAGGTGTGTTAGCTTAGCTCAATTGGTAGAGTCCTGCACCGGTAATCTAGAAGACGTGGGTTCGAGTCCTACAGCTGACTGACTGTAACTTCCTTCTTCTACCTTTAATTTCTAAAGGCACTTGAGGCTTTGTATGTATTTGTCCCTTCTATGTGTTGCAGCCTCAGAACATCAATTACCATCTTGTGCATTTGTGCGCCAATGCTAATCTCGATCGGTTCACCCCATGTGTTTTATGCAGTATTCGTTTGTACTGTCTTCGAACGTCCTTGAGCTTCGTGCTGCTGGTCTTGCTTCTCCCGAGGTGCTTTAACTGAAATTGAATTTTATGACTTAATGTCTTGCGTACGTCCCACAAAACCACAACCAGGACACTCGGCACGCCAAATCGAAAGATTGCTCTGATGCTCCATGGTCCTTAGAGCGGAAACAACTATTCGGTTTGGCTCAGGCTCCATCCATGCAACTTTTGGACACATCAAGACACTTGAAACATAACTGAAAGTGCGTTTTTTCTTGTGGAAGATAAATAGTAGATAGTACAGCGATCGAGTGTGTTTTGTTCTTATTTCAAGCGCTGGGGTTTTATTGCGTCAAGATCCTGTACAAGGACCGAAACACTTGTCTTGGAAGCTTTAATTCCGCTAACTTAGCCCGAAATTACCGCTTCTTACCTCTGCGTCTTCGTGCGTGTGTGTTTTTGTGATGCGCATGCTGGTTGGGACACATTACATACATAACTAGATGGGCTCATGTAAATGAATGAGTTCGTGTGAACGACAAACACGAGTGTAGATCTAGTGAATACAAGTTAACGCGTACGATATGCTTAACAGTGCTGCTCTAACAATCCTATACGGCACATGAGAGAGAAAAGGCAATACACGGCGCCCCGGTGAAGAAATTTCAGCCCGAACCTGTTGACGTATCACAGGTAATGCTGTGGGACATACTGTAGACAAAAAAGTTCTCTTCTGGTATTCAGTACTTTCTTTTGTGCAATTTATCTTTCCTTTGGACGGCGCCTTTTTGCTAACAATGAACCCCGGAGGCCCGCATTCATCCTTTTTAAATATCTTCATTACTTTGACACCACAAGGAATATCGGAATGAGTTCTCGCTTCCCTATTGAATTCTTTCTTTAACCACCTTCTCTGATTGAGGGCGTTTTTCGTTCCTTGCCATTGATAGCTACTTTGTTTTAACTCCCTATCGTCTTACAACGCTCTCTATGTTGTGACTGGCGCAAAGTGAGTCCTTCACTTTCACCCGCATTTTTATGTGTGGTTCTTTGCGAGCACTTCCGATAAAGTGAAGTGCACAAAAGAAGAATGGCGCATTCAGAATGGGGACTGTAATTATGTCTAAAGGATTGTGTTGAAGAAAGGGTCGAATATCACGAGATGAATTTTGTATCCTTCTTTTCGTTAGGAAAGCTGAACTCGTTGAATTATTATTTTTTCTCATTCAAGTCTTCTATGGCAAGCCAGGTTAACGTGCATGAATACAAAGCAGATGGGGTCAGAGAGCTATCCCAGCTGTATTGAACTGCACAACAATACAAACTGTCTCGCATGGCACCTTTCGACAGGTTTTTGACATGGGAAATTCGAAAATAGCGAAGGAAAGAGGAAGACTGCTTAATGAAGAAGTTATTTATTTACTTATTTATTTATTTCAGGAAAAAAACTGTTGCTACTACACATGTGGACCATTACGGGTGTGGCAGGTGTACAACGCATATTCAAGACTATTAAGGAACTGATGAGCATTTTTTTTCGCAGAGAACACTATACTGTTTGAAGACTGTTCCAGTCGTGCATCGTTCTGGGGCAAATGGATAATTTAAATATATCTCTTCGGGGTTGGAATTCAGCAAGAACAAGTTATAAATAATACAATGTAGCCGTAGTGCCGGTGACACAGTGACGCGACACAGTGAATACCAGTTTTCCAGTTGTTGTCTCCTTTTTCGCGAGGGCTTTATTTACACACATTTGACACTGCTAAGTAAATAAAGCACCGTTTCGCAGTCTGATTATGCAACAGTTTATCAGACAATAACTGAACCGGAACAATGCTTGCATGCTTGCTTGAATGGTTGCTTGCATTAAAAGTCACTTTGGAGCCACAATCCCTATATTATTTTTAATTCAGTCCAATTCAATACAAGAGTCGCGCGAGCAAAGTTTGGATACTTCTTCCTTCTTTTATATACGTATATTTTTTTGCATGTTCTACTTCGGTTAGTGCGATCTGCCCTGCTTCGCACTAAAGACAGAACTACTACTTAATACGCTCAGGACCAATAAGCAACCAGAATGATATCACGTTCGCTTCTGATTCGTTGAAACGAGACTCGTATACGCCCCAGTTGTAACGCGTGGAAATCCTAATGATGTGCTTGGTCAAGTTTTTGGACCTCTAATAGTTTGGACTAGAACTTGGAGTGCCGGTCAACCGTATATCGATCCGAATCGCCTGCTGCCCCCATGATGTTATCTAATATTCCGGCTACAATCGTGACACTGTCCACAACTGCAACGCCGACAACGGCAAGCTGTTCACATCATCGCTACTACCACCTTGTAACGCTTTGCATTTATGTACAACGTTACAGTGAAGGTCTCCCCGTTTCCAACAACCAGAAGAAAAGACAACATGGCTAACGGTTGGTTCTTGTGCGTTATGCGTACGGTGTTGTTACGCCCTGTTGTTGAATGCGGGTCTACAGGGTGCTTCACCTAACATGAAAAAAAATCGCATTAAAAAAAATCTACTTGTCTGAACACTATGGAGTCAACGCTATTTATCTCGGGGGAGATTTCGCCATGACTTCTGAGCACTTTTATCAAATGTATTTAACGAGAAATTGAATTTTTCCGATTGATCTTCGAAATTGACCAGTCAACCGCACATTTTTTGTTTTTGTTTTTTGTTGTTGTTTCTTTTTTTTTTTTTTACAGAAAAGAAAGCGCACGTCAGATTTACCCCGTTGCATGCTAAAATGCATTCCCTATACTGCTTTGGTAATAGCAGGGGAAAAAAGCGAAAAACGTCGTTTCAAGACGCGAAAATTGTCGGCCTAGCTCACTTCTCCGCCAAATCAATGCAAGATGCGGTGAAACACAAACGGTCACTCGACCCTTCTTGTTTCCCTCTCGCTGTTCTTTCAGATACCATGCTGCCGTTATCAGCAAAAGCTTGGAAAAGTAAAAGTAAAAGGGCTTCCTCGCAGCGCTTCTTTCGGAGATCTGAGGGTGGTTTGGAACTTCCTGTCAAAATAACGCAGGGGAGGTTGCAATGACACGTGGATTTTCGCTTCCGGTCCGAAGTCCTGCTGGAGCCTCATAGCGCCAGCGCGTTTTCAGCGTAAAAATGGGCGGATGTTCAGCGCTTAACTGCACTAATTCAGCAGAAAATTGACATAAAATTTATCGCGTACCCTGGGATCCTGCGCCTTTGGAAAAATGTCAAGAGTGCAAAACATAATTGAACTAAGGGGTGTAGGCACTTGTCACCAAATGCCGTGCAGTATACTAACCATGTTGAATTGTGCGTGGCTCTGATAACATTAACTCATAATGTGAAAAGAATTTCATGAAAGTCACAACTTCGTCTCAAACTAAAAGGAAAGGGCTACATGCGTATAATCCTCAGAGTGCAGACGATTGCTGTGTAAAACACTGCATATACATTTTGCTGTATTATATCTGAAATGTTGCTTGTTATCTTTGTTACCTGAAACGACACACACACACAAATAGATGATGAGATGGGGCTGATGCCGGCCAGCAGGCTGGGCGCTGCCCCAGTGCCACTTGTACGTGATGAGAGTTGATGATGGATATGATAAGGGGTCCGGTAATCAAAGCAGGGTGGAGAGGCCTGTTGATGACGAGAAGTCCCAGAGGTGACGCAGAGGTGAAACGACAAATTAACCGCGTTGTAACTGAACATTTCGCACAGAAAAAGATCGCGATTTCAGAGAAGGCGCAAAACGGAACCGAAACATGCACGAAGTGTCACGAAATCTAAACTTTTCCAAAAGAATTGTGCGAAGTATTTACTCGTTTGTGAGGCATTGCCAGGCGAACTCATCTTGGTTTGCCTTTAAGCCAGAGTTTATAAACTTTTGCTTTGCAACAATAGAGCGAAACTGAAATTTCGTACCGGAAGTTTGAAGTCCCAGCATGCGTAGCGTCACCTCTCCACTTGAAAGCCACCCATTTGCGCGCCTCGAAACGTTTCGCTTTTTTTTTTTGGGGGGGGGGGGGGGGTATTACCATTGTAGTAGTGAACGTATTTAGCAGTAGAGTGGGGTAAATCCGGCATGCAATTTCTGTTTCCGTAAAAAAAAAAAAAAAAAAGGAAAGAAGAAGAAGGAAAAAAAACGTGAGGTTGACTTGACATATTTCGAAGTTCAGTTGCGAAAATTCACTTTCTCGCGAATTAAATTCGGTGAAAGTGCTCAGAGGCAATGGCAAAATCTCCCCCGAGATACATACCGTTGACCCATAGCGTTCAGACTAATAGACTTTTTAATACGATATTTTTTTTTTTTTCGTGAGGTGAACCACCCCATACGTGCGGAGCAACAGGCGTAATTTGCTACATTACGTTTGAGTTTCCTTTCTGTCGTGCAGCTTTCTTCACGTGCTTTCATGTACACCTCTCTCTGCGCCTGAACATCGCTGTATAGCCAGTGGTCAGAATAACTTCGTCATTCTTTTTTCTTCTCCCTATTCTATTCTGTCCGTATTCTGTACCTATTCTATTCTTCTTCGTAAGCACAGAAACCGGAAATGAACCCCAATTACCGCATTCGCACGGTCAAGGGTCTGCCGTGAAAGGCTTTCTCATAGGTCCCGCACCTTCAGTCCTGAGGAGAATTCACCTGCGCACTCGGGTGCCCTGTAATAAAAGGACTCTTCAGCCTCATCCGTCCAACGGGATCACCGATGGACAAACATCGGGCGGCCCGCCCCATAAATTCTGGGGCCAAGTATCCTCATAAATCCTCGTTTTCTCTTGGGTCTTTTCTCTTTATGTTTGAATTGGAGCGCCGACAACGGTATGGCCGCAATTTATCCCGCTTCTACCCCGGCAGCCACTGTTCTACGAGTTTCGGGCCGCCCCCGGCGTGGCTACGACATTGCTTAGCCATTGGGTTCATGATGACGCGTATGCCTGGTACAGTATGAATCGCTTTCTAACTTCTCGAAAAAAAAAATAGAGTGTACATTTTAGAGGTTATCTACGACACATTCTCGTTCATCCCAGAAATTAGAGAAACTAACAATTTCGCCCGAAGGTATCTAGTAAAGTAAACACGAAAAAATGTATTGTGCTTGAGCGTTTTTAATTTCGATCGAACAATCAGTATGCTGCAAATTGCAATGCGAGATGCAGACTCTCTTCAAACAGGTGGTGGCGGTGGTGGTGGTGCTTCGGAAAAGGCTCGCCGTTGTCGGCCTCACTGAGGAGGGCAATGTCATGACTAACGCTCTGGGAGAATGTGCGTCCTGGGCCGACCTCTAAGGGAAGTGTGCCGACATATGTCTGACAGCGTCTGTGGAAAATTCAGGAAAACCCTCAGACAGTACAGCCGGCACCAAACAGAACTTTACCGCATAACACGCTCCTAGCCAATCATCACGGCTAGGGTTCCTGTTATGCATATCATAATATGCGTAACAGGAACCCTGAGAATGACAACACGACATTCACAGACACAGGACCACAGTCAAAGACAAGACAGCACGGCACGTATATCTCAAATTGAGATACGTGTCGTGTTGTCTTGTCTGTCCCTCATTCTCAGGGTTTCTGTTATGAATATCCTTTGCCATACCACCTCGCCTGCTTTCTCTCCGTCCTTTCTATCCCGAATGACGATGTTGTCTCCCTTGATTTGTTGAAAACATGTGACATGCGCTGTTTGTGACACTTATGCCGTTACGTTAAGTGTCACAAAAAAGATACGTCCCGCATTTTCCACAAATCAGGAGGGATAACGGCATCATCATGAGCAACGGTTTGCCTTCAGCCTGTGATGGTGAAGTCCTGTAATGATCAGCTTCCAGTCGCCCACCGAAGGTCTTCCGACTGAGACGATTCACCTCCTCGATAAGGTACATCACTGTGCTAGCTCCTACTCTTTTCTTTCTTCTTTACTCTTTTCTTCAATTTCTTTTTGGTAAAGATCCTTGGGACATCGGCCATGAACTGAGTAGTGAGCAGCTCATTCGCATACGCTCACTGGTTAAATAAACATCTTAACTTTTAAATTTTACGTCGCACGCTTACGGAACCTCTGTTTTACGCATCGGGACCTTCAGCGAAAAATATTGCAAGAAAAAAACCGCGTCGACATTTAGTGATTTTTCCGAGTAATTAATCAGTTTTGGTTTACATATTTCTTGCGCGGAGCAGTGCACCAATGCGCTCTTTGGATCAGCTATCCGTCTGTCACTTTCGTGTTCATCCGCCTGGTTCACGTACGGGGGCGACGGAAGATTAGGAACAGCCACAAGAGACGCTTTGGTATTCCTTCTCAAAGCGACTGGTAAACAGCACTGGCGGTTCTGTCGTTCCGTAGGTGAGATAGCGTGCTCTTGTCATGGATGATGCCGAATGCGCCGCAAGCGCTGTGAACTAGTGGGGTACACTCTTAAAAATTAACTACACAACATAGGTACATACATAGGTATGCAACATAGGTACAACATAGGTGCTATGTGGTGATGAGGAGAAGGAACACCAAAGAGTCTCTTGCGGTCTTGCGGCTGTTCCTTATCTTCCGTCACCCCCGTGTGTCAGTCAGGCGGATGAACACGAAATTGACAGCCGGGTAGCTGATCCAAAGAGCGCATTGGTGCACTGCTCCGCGCAAGAAATATGTAAACCGAAACCAATTAATTACTCGGAAAAATCACTAAGTGCCGACGCGTTTTTTTTCTATGAATATTTTTCGCTGAAGATCCCGATGCGTAAAACAGAGGTTCCGTAAGCATGCGAAATAAAATTTAAAAGTTAGGATGTTTATTTAATTAGTGAGCTTATTCAAATGAGCCGCTCATTACTCAGTTCATGGTCGATGTCCCAAGGATCTTTACCAAAAAGAAATATCTTCGCTAACGCCACCTGTTCACGAATTATTCAGCCGGGGGACCTTCATGAAACACCCGGTATAGCTCCATACAGACGAGGCAGGGAAGCGCAGACGAGAAGACACTGACTGACAGACACAAACCGGACGGGCGCCTCGTTATGCTATACCAACAAGCCCAAAAGATTCGCTCTTCTCTATGCAGAGTTTCTAGCCACCTAGTCACATGCTGCTAGGAAGATGGCATCTCATCTCTAAATGCACCTCGGCCTGCTTTCGGGTATACTGCAACTCCTCACACGATGTGTATTCCTTATTTTGCTGATAATACCACGTCCAAGTGGAGCATAAATCGTGACATAATGACACGCTGCAACTGGCGATGGTCCAAAGTGCAACTAAAACAGAAGCCCCAGAACGACTAATTGGATTCCATCTTCCTCGCGCATGTTGAAAGAATGAGGCTCGTTTTCCCGTGCACGGCGCACTCAACCGGGAGCAGGAATAAAGCGTGACAGAAAAGATGGCTTAGCACCGGCATTTTACAAATTGCCACTTTAGAGATATTCAGATGAATTCGTTGGCTTCGTTTTTGTTGATACGCTCATTCTTGTCAGCGAGCAACGTCTTTTCTCGTGTTTTGGCCGGACAGTATATCATAAGCAGCAGAAATGGGGCGAAAATGAAAGAAATGGCCGCATCCTTGGGATGCCGCATAATGAAGGGAGATCCTGGGAAAGGAGGAGCATGTGAGGAGAGAGGAGACACTGACTGTAGGAACAAACTCTACACTTGGACCAGGGGAAATGGTTGTAGTCCTGTTCCTCGCGCACAGAATAGCTTCAATTCCACTCTCGTAGCTTCTTCCTTATGCCGCACCAGTTTTAGAATCCATGAAATAGACGCTGGTAACATACACACATAAAAGCAGAAAGTTGACCCTTCCGGGATTTGACCCAAGTCAGCGTGATCGAATTAAGAGGGGGACCGTGTCTTCTGCCGATTACAAATATGTGATTGTAATCGGGAGTAATGCATGAGCTTTACACATTATGAAATTGGAATGATCGTCTGAATACTCTCCCGATATCCACTTTACACTTCAAATAGCGTACAAGAGAGCAAAAAATATTTAAAAAGATGATGACAGGAAGGCGGGAACTTCAATTCTTGGTTTACGTGTCTTAAACTGAAAGGGAAAGAAAAAGGTGCCTCACTGTTATTCTTGCACCTGTGCAACGGTTACCCAAAAATACCCATTAAATGTGTACACTCTAAAAACAATACTTCACCACATAACACACTACGAGCCAACCATCATCTCGAATGGCATCGTTCTCTCCCATGATTTGTTGAAAACGGGAGGTATGCGCCTTTACACGCCTTACTTTACACCCATTACACATCTTTACACGCTTTACGTGTGCGCCACTTAGCGCACACACAATAACCGCATAAGTGTCACTAAAAGACGTACGCCTTCCGTTTTTAACAAAATGGGGGAGAGAATGATATCATTCGGAATGGTGGTTGGCTAGGAGCGTGTTATGCGGCGAAGTTCTGTTTTAATAGTGTGGGTGGCCTTCAGCGTGCTATGTGGTGAAGTTCTGTTTTAGGAGCGCGGTTTGGGAAATGGCTCATGTAGAATATGTTGTAACGAGCTAGTGCTAATTTGTTTCGATTTCGAGATACGGCGCGAGACAGTCTTTCCACAACCTCACAAAACGCGAAAAAACACACGGGACAAGAGAGAGCACAGGACACAAGCGCTGACTAGCAACTAGCGCTTGTGTCCTATCGCTCTCTCTTGCCTCGTGTGTTTGTTTTTTTTTTGTTTGTTTTTTTGCGCTGTGTACCCATGGATGCATCATACCAACATGCCCAGATGAACACGCTTGTCTCACAAAACGGTTATTTCGAGACACCATGCAAACGTTGTGTCCCCATTCTATTTTAACATTATACGCAACAAAAGGAAAGTGGCATCTGTCACATAAGGCTGTAAGGCTGTATCTTCTTGGAGAGGCATACTGCATCGTAGACAACAAATCATTTTCCAGACACACCAAACTGCTGGAAGAGAACAAGCTCCCCAGGACGCCACTATAGCTGTCTGGCCAGTCAAGATCGAGAACTGTTGAGCATCCACGATAAATTACCTACTTCCCGCTCCGGCAAGGTGCCAAGTAGCGCATGCATCACGCACCAACGATGCGTGGAGCATGGTGGCTGCTGGATCGTTTCCGCCGTTACTATTACAACAGTAGCAGAAGACGTCTATTACCCATAGCCACTCTTCGGGAAGTCCACTTTCTGACCCGCACAGCTTCCTTGCACATACACGGCAAACGAGCGCCAGTACTCGCAATTGGTGCAGAGACGTAAGGGTAGTCGAGACATATGTGCAACGCATGCCTCAAATATGTCGTCTTTTATCGCGGCAGTTGTATGAAAATCGAATCCGGCTTAGGTTCCAGTAATACGAAATGACTTCCCCTACACTCGAAGCAAAAAGGAGTAAATGCAATGCATTCCTTCACAAGTTAGGTGTCGTTGGATCGCCGAACTGTTCAACTTGCGGAACTGTGGAGAACACGGAGCACGTGCTGGTCACCTGCCGACGCTTCGACTCTAGTCGGCGAACACTGAAGAACGCCCTCACGAAACTTGACAACCGACCATTTAGTGTTGAGAAAGTACTGGGGAGCTGGCCAAGGCAGCACCAGCAACCTGCGCTGTGTGCACTCAAGACCTACCTCAAGGACATACGTGCTGATATAATCTTTAGTTCATTCAGTGCCTCCATACGTCAAGCGTCCTGGAACAGCTGGCCGCACCAGTGCGACCTACTTTTCCATTTTTTTCTTTCTATTTCTATTCTATTCTATGCAATGAACCTATTACTTTTACTCTGTTTCTTCTTCCATTGCGCCTTACTCTTCCGAGACTCACTGCCAAAGTTCCCATTGCTCACCGAAGAGCGTGAAATATACCCTTAGAGAGCGCAAAGACACAGAGACGCAAAGTGTTACTCATTACTTTCTCCCTTTGTTGGACATAGCCCTAACTTACTCTTCGGAGATTCTCTTTCCTTCTTCCTTTCCTTTTCCTTTATTATCAATTTAAATGCAAATACAATGTAGGGATATACCAAAAAGCGGCAAAGTAGCCGCTTGACTGGGGCATTATCCCGTATGGATGTTGCTGTGGCAGCTGCAACAGTGTACAAATAAAGAAGGAGAAAACAAACAAAATACAAGTATAAGAAAAGGTACGAAGAAGCACTGTACAATACATGTTATGCACTGGTCAAAAATAAGCAAAAACAAACATCAGTGGGTCATGTAATAACAGCCTCAGGTAGACTGGACAAATAATGCTCGCAATGAGGATCGTGAGTGTGTCCGAATATTAATATTTTGCCTAATATAAATTTTATATGTGCTTGGGAGAGTGTATGATAATGATTGATGACCGCAATTTGTTTGGTATAGTTGTATTTTTAACAGGTGGCTGTGACGCGAATTCGGCGGAAACCACTCAAGAGGGACTAATGAGAGCATACATTCGTTGTTATGTTTGACTGCTGATAAGTAAGCCTTTAAGAGTAAGAACTTGTATAAGTGAGTTATTTTAATGAAGTTGAGAGCTGTGAATAAGTGTTGTGTGTGACGGTCGTAGGGGACGTTGGCAATGATACGTATGGCCCGCTTCTGAGTAACCAGTAGGCCCTTAACGGCGTTAGTATTAGCGGTGCCCCAGACCAACAGGCAGTACCGCAGGGTGGAAAAAATTAGTGAGTGATATAAAAGTATTTTAACATGTTCTGGCAACGTATGGCGAAGGCGATTCATGATCCCAATGGGCCTAGAGATTTTGGACCTCACGTAGGATATGTGGGCGTCCCAAGATAAATTTGCAGACAAATATACGCCTAAGACTTTGACCGACTTTACGACGTCTATGCAGTTCTCCCCCAGTCGTATATTTACAGGCCAATCTGCTAATTTATTTTTGGGTCTGTTAAGTACGGCCTTAGTCTTTTTGGAATTTATTACTAAGTAATTTGCTTTGGTCCACTGGTGAATAGCTCGGAGAACAGTGTTGGCCTTAGCAATTACTTTTGCTATATCAATATCCGACACAAACACAGTGGTGTCATCGGCATAAATATAAAAATTGGCATCGCTGGCAATATTTACTATATCATTTATATACATATTAAACAGCAACGGGCCGAGGATGCTGCCCTGTGGAACGCCAGTATGTACTTTAAGTTTGTCAGAGGAGGATGTGCCAATCGATAGATACTGTTGCCGCAATGTCAAGTACGAGCGAAAAAAGGAGAGGGCAACACCTCGAATCCCGTATTTTTCTAACTTGGCCAAAAGAAGTGAATGGTTGAGAGAATCGAAGGCCTTGGAAAGGTCTATATAAATCCCCAACGTGATCAGTCTGCGCTCTATATTCTGTATAATGTGCTCCTTATGATGAAGAAGAGCTATTTCTGTTGACCGAAATTTTCGGAACCCGAATTGCAAATTAGTAATGGACTGGTGCTTCTCGAAGAATTTTGTTAATCGTTTGTTCACAATGACCTCCAGGCCCTTTGAGAGAATTGGAAGCAAAGATATCGGTCGGTAATTTCAAAGCACATTTGGGTTGCCACCTTTACTTAAAACAATAACCTTGGCAATTTTCATATTTGATGGGAATACGCCAGTTGCCAAGGAGAGATTATAAATGTGTACCAAAAAGGGAGCCAAAATGTCAATAACAAACTTGATAGGTCCTATCTGCAGGTCCTCATGATCTCTGGCTTTGCTGTTTTTCAAATTCACGAAGGAGGAGCAGACTTCCTCAACATTGGTAGGGAAAAAGAATACCGAATCTGCAGTATTATTTGCTATGAATTTACAGCCTTCAGCAACGCTTGGGGTTGCCATAGGATCGTGTTGCGCTACGTTTACAAGATACTGATTAAACTGATTACATAAACGTATGCCACTTATATGTTCCCCATCGATAATCATGCTGGAAAGACCAGTGGCTTTTGTCTGCAAAAGGTTCTGAAGCGTTTTCCATGTGGTGGTGGGATTGTTTCTGGAATCATTGAAAATGTTACAGTAATAGGCCACCTTGGTCTGTTTTAACGGTCGGTTCAACAGATTACGATAGCGTCTGAAATTTCTTAGCGTGCCAGCGTTTCTGGAACTTATGAATGACCTGTAAAGCCGATTCTTCTCACGAATCATGCTGAGCAGCTCGGGTGTGACCCATGGTTTACTGATATTACGCGAGACCTTAACAATTCTGACAGGAAAATGTGTATCATACATTTGTTTAACTCTGAACAGAAGGTCGTTATAAGCATCGTTCACATCGCGGTGATGCATTACTGAACTCCAGCTGTCGGAATGTAAGCGAATATCGTTCCTGAAATTGTTAAGGGCTGATGCGCTTATTCGCCGAAAGTGGGAATATGGAACCGGATTTTGTCGACGGCGATGCAGTTTAGATAGCATAAAAATAGGCAAGTGATCACTTATATCAATGGTAATGGCACCAGCCTCGACCTCATCACGCTGCAGGCTGGTTATAAACAAATCAATTAACGATGAAGAACTCTGCACAACTCGTGTTGGGACCGAAATGACATTACAGAGTCCAAATGTATCAATGAGCAACAGTAGCTCCCTAGATGTCCTTGTTGTGTCAAGAATATTTACATTGAAATCCCCCACCTAGGTGTATAGTAAGCAAATTGTCATTAACAAACCTAAAAAGCCTTTCAGTGAGGGACAAGAAAGCATGAATATCACCCGAGGGCGGTCTGTACAGGACACTATAAACATGAATGCCGCATTGAACGCTTAGTCTGCGCTTTCCTAGTCTGCAACTTCTACCATGCATTTCTTGTTGTGCAAGCATCAGTTGTTGTTGTCAAGCAACAGCAAACGTGGTTGCTTCTGTAGGAAACGGAATTGGAAACGTGACATCATTTCTTTTAAAGTATAGATTTACCCACTCTCTGTTTCCTTCAAAGTGAGCAAAAATTATGCTCTTTTACTACTGCTCTTTACTCTTTTACTGCTGTTATTGCAGCTACGTAAACATAACCTATAAGATTTTACGTACTTTAAACTACAGACGGTTTTTGAAACGAACCCGCTCTAGCGCTTATTCTCATGTCGTATATGCTGCCCTCGAGCCGCACCAAGGGCCGCTGCGCTTCAACCTGGTTGACATGACAATGGTCCGCTGGCTGTGGCATGGTTGCAACGAGCGCATTCCAAGTCGTTCGTCAGGATCGCTCAAGCAGGCGACTAGTAGCGAGTCGTCGCCGGCTTTGTGAGTTCAAGTGGTTATACGTCTCAGCAGGGGTACGCTTAGGACAATACCAGGCACAGGGCCTGAACACTAAGGGCGGTACTCTTCACGAGTAAAAAAAGAAAAAGAAAAAATGAACACGGAAGGAATAACGACATGACGTCAGCGAAACACCATAAGGTGATTTTACCCTCCCCGCTGAAGTAGCTTCTACTCCCTTGACCAAACTTTATTATTTGAAATGCCAGGCGGTTTCCCTCGCCTCTTTACGGCTCTCGTGCGTCGTTTACGACTTAACGTTGCCTTCACCCCTGCACTCCGGTATAGGCTGGGCCACAGCAACACAGCGCTGTGTACAACTAGTGGTTTCCCGGCAACAATCAGACACATTATAGAAGACTGTAGCCAGTACGTATGCGAGCGACGGGCCTTTAAATGTCAACTTGAAATGCTGGATCAGAGACCATTCAACATCTGCAAAGTTCTCGGCCCATGGAGTAACCCTGCACATCAGTGCCGTGCACTTGGCGCTTTTCTTTCCTTTCTGAGGGCCACCGGCCCCCTTCAAGAATTGTAGGGGTTTCTTTTGTTTTCCTTCCCTCTTCATCCTTTCATGTGAACCTTTTTGGAGTAGGGTAGGCTCCTGCACTCAACGCAGGGAAACATCCCACATCATCATCATCATCATCCATTCATCTATGTTGTTGTTGTTGTTATACTCCCTTATGGAGTTCAGCGACCCTCATCAGCAAAATGTAAGTTTGACGCTTCCGAAAAGAATAGTAAGCGTTACGCTATACAAGAGTGATCTCAGTAACAAAGATTTTACATGCCAAAAGAGGTGGGTATACACCATTTTTTCTTAGAGTGTAGTGTGTCATAGTGGAGAATAACAGAATCTTACTTATATGATAAACCTCATTAGAAAAGGCTATACAGGACTCAGGAATGAAACAGCGCACAAGGAAAAGTAGACTGAGGGGCGTTTGTGGGGAAGGCACCGTCACCTGCCCAAAGTTGGTGAACTTGGGTAAGAAAAGGAAGGAAGAAAAAGGCGACGGGGGTGCAATCCCTCTTGTTCTGGGGTTTGGGTAGTCCTTCAGTACAACCTACCACGGAAGACACGCGAGCTTCCCTCAGCGGCTTTCACTGGGGAGCTCCCAGTGCGACGTTAACCGCCTGGATATTCGTCGAAGTTACCCCATGCGGGAAAAGCAGGGAAGAAAGGAAAGATGAATAGAAGGCGGACGTTTTCGGGAGGACCTTGGAGCAGAAAGTGATTGGAGACAAACGGTCTGTCACGCAACGACCCTCCCCTTCCGCGTCCGTCTGCGATTTCCTCTCCCTACAGTGGTTTCCGAATATTAATGTCTTTCGTTACTTGGGAGCCATTCGTTGTTGTTCCAATCGGACCAACCGTTGCCCCGGGCGACCCCTTCTCAAAAGTGCCACCCTATAGTAAGTCCGACTGATATCTTCTGTCAACACCTGTCGTACACAACAGGAAAAGGACCTTCTGCAAGTGCTAGCCACGCAGAACAATAGTGGATCTTAAATTGTCTATTCTGAATCATAAATGACACATGACCTACACTTTCTCATTCTTCTGCTTCGTGTTATATGTTTTCGAAAATTCAGCCTTAAGTCATGCTTGCTACTTGGGTAAAAATAAAACAGAAAGAGGGACATTATTATGTGTTGATATTCATGTCACAAATCGTAATGCTTGCTATCGCCGGGGAGTTTGATACACACAGATATAGACAAGAAAAAAAAAAAACAGGAAGTATAGTTTAGTTACCTTTTTTTCCCCCGGAATTTCAGAAACATTTCGCGGCCTTCTGATTTCGATCATGGGTATAGTAAGGGCCAGGCGCAACTTCTCTGTTCTTGGTGGTGGCAGGAAACGGTATATCACATCCATTTCGCACCTGCCTCGTCATACGCCTGTAATACAGTAGATGCAAAGCTTTTGTTTGTGGTCGAGTCTTTAGCCTGAAGGTAACGAATTGCACTATCATCATTAGTCATGCAAGAATTGTTAGAGTGACGTTTACAGCAATTTTGGAACGAGTTATATGGAGCAGTACACGACACCAAGGCGAATTGCGCTATCTACTTCGATCGAAAAAAAAAAAAAAAAGTGTTGTGCTATTTTTGGCCAGCGGATCAAAGCGCGCTGCCGAACGTAAGTTGCGTTTCTTTTAATATATTGCTTCGTGTCAGCTGTGGAAATTCAGATGCGTTTCCCGCTCTTTGCAAACCTGCCTAACAGTTCCAGATGCTTTGCATAATGTAGGCGATCATTGGGAGTGCCCGTTTCTCCCATTCTCACAAAATCGGCTCCACGTAGTGGGCACGCACCGATAACAATAGCAGTACCTCCAGCGCCCCCATTTCCAGGCAGATGGGGAATTAAATTTTTAAAGGAACCAATAAAAGCGTACGTGGTACTGCATACCGGCGCAAAAGCACGCCGTGTCCTGATTCGAACTCAGGATCGTTCTTATATATTTACACATGTATTTAGTTACTTACCTGTTTTATGACCCCCGTCGTATCGGCAGCGCCTGTTTTACGATCACCCCTGGTGGCATTGCTAGGGTATACATACAGAAATGTTAAAGCCCTGTAGCCGCTTTCCTTCAGTTTTGGAGAATTTACTTCTCGTTTTTCTTGTAGCGTTTCTCGCTTATGTCTGCGGCTATATAACGTTTCTTCTGCAGACGCGTCGCTTATTTCCCTTCAGGAGTTGTGCGCGAATGACTACAAGTAAGACAAAGTAAATTGCTAACGACGACCGCGCGTGTAATGGCAGCCCAAAAATAAAACAGTGACTGAACGCTTGCTTAGGAGGCAGCAGTTTCCGCGATAGCGAGGCGAAAAAGCACGTATCGTCACATGCTGCGAGGGAAAGGCGTTCGGGAGAGAAAATGGCGAATACCGCAATGAATTGCTCACGTTGACGAATAAATGCGCGCGAAATGACGGAGACTGGTAATACTGCAGTTGAGGTAGCGTTTCTCGTTTGCTGTGAATGTCTCCTAAATAGACAGCAATTAGTGAGCCCCACCGGCAGACATTATGGGAGTAAAGGGGAAGGGGGGAGGGGGCAAGTTGAAACGTTTCTTGAGAAAAGCGTCCGAATTAGAAACGTACTTGGGGGTGTAGGCGTTTCAGTGCACTAGCTGCACTGTTGATCCCTCTGGATATTGTGGAATAAAAATGACGCGAATATTTCATGACAGTATGGCCAAAAACATTTAATATGCAACAGGAGGCAAAGTGTTTAAGTATGCCACGACCAGATATGGCTTACAAGTGTAAGTGTAAATAAGTAAATTTTTGCGAACTGAACTCAGAAATTTGTAAACGTCACTTTTTTAACCCACCAATGTGAAGAACATGCCGAATTTACTCAAATTAATGATAACTGAAAACAATATTGAGGAGCTATCGTATCGAAAAAAAAAATGCCGAAAATCATGCTCGACGGAGCTCGCAAAGGATAGCGCGCGATGAATTTTTCAGCGAAATCATTGTCAGTCCGACGAAACGAGGTTGGACACCCAGCCCACACCGGCAAGGTAGAAAGAGATAACACAGACGTAGCTTATCGCGTCCGGCCTCGGCTGGGACGTAACCTTCCCTCTCCCAATTTGAGGAAGTGTCACTTTTTCTTTTATCACTCTGTGGGCTGGGTTTCCAACCTCCTTTCGTCGGACTGAGAGCGATTGCGTTCAAAATGTCCTCGCGCGTTATACTCAAGTGCCCCGAGAAGCATGATGTTCGGCTATTTTTCCCGATAGGATAGATCCTGAATCTCCCTGTCAATTATCATGAATTTGAGTAAATTCGGCACGCTGTTCATGTCGGTGGGGTAAAAAGGTGACCTTTACTTGGCAAATTTCCGAGCTCAGTTCGCAAACATTTACATAATTAAACTTAGGTTACATGACATGCACATCAGGAGGTGGCAAAAACCTAGTAAGAACAAATGCCGTTGACCGCATGATTCTAGGTGGCGTAGTTTTTTTATTAGAATTCAATGACACGTTTTCTGGGACACCCTGTAGATACCTTACCTTGTACCGTTCCGGTGGCTGAGATTTCAGCGCACGTTAGGGAACCCTCAGGTTCGACCCTTTCTCGCACGCTGTAAAACCACGACTTAAAATGAGCTGAACGGCAAGCACTCATAGAAATGAGCAATGAACGTTGTCGTGACTGCTGCTACTACGTTTGTAGCTTAATATTCGCAGCGCTATCACAATGCAACGCTTCCAGAAAGTCGTGCGAGACCAAGTCGAAAGACCTAGGAGTCAACGAAGACATAGTCAGGAAGACATTGCCCGTTCACTGTCATGACTGACGTTATAATCTTCACGCATCATCATCTCCACACAATAGTCCCTCAACGCGGCGTGAAATGAAATGCTGCAAGACAAGAGGCCCCTCCCATATTCAGTACATGCATAGATTGTGATATGCGGCTGTAACACATTCGAAGCTTAATAAATAAATTTTAACAATTATAACTTGTGCCGCAACAGTCTATGACACGTGGTTATTCTTACAACTGCCAACAGACAGACAACAGATAAAGAGAGAGCACAGCGTAGACTCTCAGGCTCAGTTTGCAAGGTGGTTATCCTAACCGCTCAACTACTTTATATATTACGTGTGTGAGGACGATTTAAAGAGCAGCTCCTCACGTTACCACTCTACCAACATTTTATACTTGTATGCTCGCCATCAGTGGTGCTACATAGCAGAATGTCATGATGTAGTGAAGACCACACAATCAGGGCATTCTACAATGTTCGTAGACCGAGTGGATAGCTTCCACATATTTACAAAAAAAAATGTCCCAGGAACAACGGCGTACTTCACCATGCTGAAACTTCGCCCGCAATTTCCGCCCATACATGCCTATTAACAAATATACTTTCTACTTCTATTCTGTTCTGTTCTGACCCACCACATCATCATCCCATTTGTATATGTGTGTGTACCAACAAAAATGCGCACAGGCACGAAAGAAGGAACCGACAGAAACCTGATCGAGCATGGATTCGCAAATATTGTTTTTTTTTGTGTGTGTGTGTGTTTGCATGTGTGTGTGTGTCGTTTTTAAAACTCATTGGACGACTTCTGAGAAGGATGATACCTTGACACGGTCAACGGAGACAGATACACGGTCAACGATGTTCGATCGATATAATAATAATAATAATAATAATATAATAATGCGATAATAATAATAATAACTGCGATCATGAGCGACGCCACAGTGGTCGGGTCTGTGGACTAATCTTGCCCACCTGAGGGTTCTTTAACGTGCGCCGAAATCTCGACACACGGCACACCACATTTAACGTCCTTCGTGGAAGACGGTGTGTCTGAGCAACTTGTATACCCTTCCACCAAGTTGCCACCGTCCTCGGCCGGGTTTGAACCCGCGATCTTGGGAGACACACTACCGACTGAGCCACCGAGGGCAGCACGGGTTGTGACACCAGAGGCAACTAGTGGACCACCGGTACAACTATTCCATTCTCATGCACCAACACATTTACTGGCCAGTTTCTGCAGGGCAGCAGGGCTAACGGGGGCTTATTAACACAGGAAGATGATGGCGGTAGTGGTGTTGGTGGTCGTGATGTCGTTATTAGCGAGCTGATGATCTTCCAGGGATGGTACCGGTTTAGTCAACCAATATAAGCGGGTTTTATACCCTCCAGTGAATACCAGGCCGAGACGCAGCCCATGCTGTAGCACGCAGCGAACATCAGAAAGTCTGATACGAAGTGTAAGTGTTTGTCTATTCTGTAAGTGTAGCTTCGTCGTGGATTTCTTATGACATTTTCGACGGTCCAACCAGAAGAAATTAGAGGAAAAGAAAGTGCAAGGACTGATGAGAAATAAAAGAAAAAAAAGGTGCCAGAACGTGAAGAGCATGTTGTTGTCAATAAATATGGTAGGACGTACGAGAAACAGAAGGAACAGACACGGACATCCTTGCTAGTTGAACGCGAAAGCATTTCACTTTTTTTTTAAATAAATGTAGTAGAATGCACAAGACAGGACCATACACGGTCCGTCCATAAAAGTCCGACCATATGGTCCAACCAGTGGCGTAGCCACGGGGGGGCTAGGGGGGGCTCGAGCCCCCCCTACCTGCCACGGACCGGCTCACGCAAATCGTGCAAATCCGAGGAGAACGTAATAGAAGGGGGGGGGGGGCAGTGTGACGATCGCAAAAGTTCTTGCAGATTATGGCGTCTATCTAAGCAGCACTCTTGAATGGTTTTCAATGTATGAGCTTTTCAAAATACTTCCAATCTCGTGACACCATCTCCTTGGTCATGGCAGCTTATACATGTAATCGTATTGTAAATGTCCAAATCAACTTTTTTTTTCATCCGCACTTTGCAGTCTGCACAAGTGTGTGTCTGTTCTCGCACACAGAGTCAGCGGAGGGGGGGGGGGCGAGCTTTCGTATCGAGCCCCCCCTACCTTGGAGGTCTGGCTACGCCACTGGGTCCGACCATATACCGTCTCGAACAAAATTCAACCGGCAGCACGACGATTAGCTATACCCCTTGCAATCTGCTCGTACGGTCGGACAAACATGTGTTTAGAGGACTTATTCGTGAAATACGTCGCTCCTGAAAAGGTCCGCGCTATGTGTCAACCAGATGGGACTCGACGTTCACCGTCCTTCATCGCGCAGTGATCAGAGATACGGGTAGGAAGCTTTGGAAACCTCGTCTGGTGGGCAACCTTTCGAATACCTCAACCGTATATCGACTACTACGCTACGAATGCCTCAGTAGGTACATCCGGCCTTCCCGAAGATTGTTATGGATAGGTAACTATAATCATGAGCGCCGCCATGGTGGTCGGTCTGCGGACTTTGCATACCAGGGCGTTGTTCGATGAAGTCGGTTACGAACGGAAAGCTGACAGGTAGTCGAAGTTTGCATATGAGCTGCGGGGGACGGAAGTGTTAGTCCCTCTTGAGGACACATGAAGTCTGGCTCGTTATTCAGCAGCTAATCACGACACAATTCATTTGCGGCAGAGGCCTTAAAAGATCATTAGGCGGAAAACGGGCGTCATCGTAAGCCTCGTGCTGCTCCAAAGCCCTACACGGAGGATTAGGTCCCATTAGGAAGCGTGTGTAAGCCTCTCTGGCGCGTCGCGTCCCACGTCGTGGGGTGGCATTGCAATTAGCCCCTGGGTCAATATTTGCAGACAGATTTTTGAAACGCATGACGGACACTGATAAGCCTCGTTCTTGCCGGAGTTGACGCGAAGATGAAATCGATGGAGTTAGTAATTATGAACCGTCCCACGGGTTGAACCTCAGGAAAGGCTACACCTGTTGGTTCGACGGAGCTGCATTACATGTGCTCTGGTTGTGAGAAGAACTTACTAGCTAGCTTAATGTGGGTTCACTAACTGACACTGGGTTACTCACTTCACGTCTTACGGTGCTGCAGCAGAGGTGGTAAAGCTTTTGATAGTGGGCATGTCCATGATAAATTGGAGGATCGTAGTCAGATGATGGTATTGCAGCGGCATATAAACGCTATGACAGGAGGCTATTCGGTGAAAGTGACATCGTACGAAGCGTGAACAGGTCCCACATCCGGATTCCCAGAGCACGATCACCCGCGCATTGTTCAGCTCAAAGTGCCCACAAGCAGTCCGCAGGCTCTCAAAAGAGGTTCCTCAGCGCTGCTGCACCTTGCCGCCTTTCTGGAAGACAGACCGCCTTTCTTCTTTTTTGTCGATGTCACGTGACCGCTGCCGTCTCCACACCTCATCGACGAATGGGCACAGGTGTCGAGTTGGACTCGAGTCTGAGGCCGAAGATCCAGGAATTTTGTGGCTAAGAAATTATGTTGTAGCATTGAAGCGTTGGCAAGGGAGCGCGTTGTTTCATAAAGTTCTGTTTTTAAACAGTGCATGACATGTTCGTGCTTCGTCGGGGTGAGTGTTGGTCGAATAATCGCCCCTAGAGACAGCGTCAAAATGTCAAAAAGATTACATCACATGTGAGGATGCCATCACACTAAACATTTGTGATGAACAAAAGTGTTCCTTTTGCATAGACCTGAATGAGCACCAAGGAATTTTCTAATCAATCTTAACGTGACATAGATGCTTTGTCCCTATCAATGAGCCAGAATCTCTTTATCTACTACCTACATTCTCCTACGATTTCACTTTGCACATTTTTGTACGTTCCCTTCTCGCCTTTCACGATGCGTCCATCTTCTCCAGATAGCAAATGAAAGATTGAGGCGGACATACACGGGAAAGAACAGACAAAGAAGAAAAAAATCTTCTCGAATGACAAGATGAGAAAACTTCCGTTTTCAAAAGGATGCGTTGTCACCCAGGCGAGTGACATAGCAATCAAGGACGCCAGGGGGAGCAGCGTACAACGATGACAGATCGGTGGCTACCTGTTACCAAGTACGGCTAGGAGATAATACCCCGCGGCGATCCACGTCCGCCAGGTTTCTCGAGGAATAGCATATTTATGCATGCCGTCGTAACTACCTCCGGCTAAAAATCTCAGCTTAACGTTCCATCCCAGCCTTTATGATACTACAGCGCGTTGAATGTGTTCCGCCAGAAAAAAAAGTATAGCGAGTGCCAGTCGCGGGACAAGGCTGCTTACGTGATGGATCCGACGAAGCCAAACGGAAGCGTGATCGCTTCTGATGGATGCCTCACGCGAGCCTGGTTTTCTCCAAACAAATGTTGATAGAGCTACATTATGTATGGCCGTAGGAAACAGATAAATTTGCGACACCAAAGATGTTTCTAAAAGATTATTCTGAGTATGATTCAAGCGGCTGGCTACGCCAAACTCAAAAGTTCGAGATGAAAAGACAAACGGAGGACGACATGTCAATGTTCTAAATTACACTAAATATGTTACCATTAGCTTACTCATACCGGTTTCGTGTTTCGTTACTTCTTTTTAAATGTGTAAATTCAGATGTCAATTTAAATCACGTTACCTTCATTGTGTCAAAAACAGCTTCTACTAGAATCTCCCACTGTGGAAATTTCCTTCTACGTCGTGTTAGTACTAACTATGCTAACTAAGTGTCCATTTTCATGGCAGTAACCCTTTGGAATAGTTTACCCTCTCATATAAAAACATCACGCCATTTAATCAGTCCCGTTGCATTCTAGAGGGCCGTCTCATCTCACAGATAACTCATACCGGAGCTATTGTAGGTTCACATCCTTAGTTACACTTACTCCCTCATTGTTATCAATATAACTATTCACTTTGTTTATTGTTTAAGTGTACATTAATATCTGCAAACATGTCTGTATCTGCATCTCTATGTATCTCTATCAAACATTTCTTTTTTCGTTCTCACCCACTTGCTAACTTTTCATGTTTTCTGTATAGCTTACCTTTCGGGAGACCCCTTATCTACCTTTGCTATAGTGCCTCCCTTGCCCATGTACGCCATTGTATGATTTAAAAAATGAAGACAAGCAGGAGAGCCTACCGGACTCATTTCTCGCAGGAGAAAGGGACTCGGAAAGCGCTTCTACACATGGCTGCATTGACTTGCTTCTGTGTAGGCCAGTGACGACGCACAGAGGCGAACTGCATCTTTTGCATAATGCGATGCCCTAAGTCTGCAACACGCACCACGCCGAAACAGCATGCATCTCCTAAAAGTTTCGGTGGTCCCCAGTTTCCCTTAACGATCGCGCATTTCCGCAATCTATGCTGTTGGAATCATTAGCCCGAGGCGTTCATCTCGCCAACAGAGCGCACTACAGACACATTTTCCACGGGGTTCATCCGTGACTTGCTTTGTTGTGTATCATGGGGACCCAGGAGGCAGAGTCTCTAGAGCGTGTGTCAACGAAAGCCACGTTTTTGTTTCTAATTTAAATTCCGCGTTAGCGCAGCGACTGTGGCTATGTGAGGCGTACAGACGCGGAGAGAGGACAGCAGGAGTGGGGCACAAAGGGATTAGTATGCGTCTTGGGCCGACTTCACGGGGAACTGTGCCGACACCAGTCTGGAAAGTCTGCGGGAAAACCCAGGGGAAACCTCAGACAGCACAGCCTCCACAGGACTCGGACCCACCACCTCCCAGTCTTCAGCACGACCTTGGCATCCACTCGAGCATTCCTACAGCCACCCCCCCCCCCCCTCCCCCTCGTGGGGTTCTCCAGAGAGTCAGGCGTTTCAAATGAGCTTGAGGTGGACTTCAAATATCATGTATGAAATTTTTCAATGCGTCCATTTTGTTGGCGTATTTTCTTCCAGGGGAACGCTCATCGGAGTCGATAATTCTTTCGTATACAGCCCGAAAATGGAGCTTCACCGCATAACACTGTCCTGGGGAACAATGATCATTCGAAATGATATCGTTCTCTCTCCTGTTTCTCATGATAACAGAAGACGCACGGCTATTTGTGACGATTTGCATTTACAACGGTGACATTTTACAGGATTTTACGAGGTGACAACGGTATCAAACACCTTCTAAATACGGTATACTATATTTGAAAGGTACGGCTCCCCCAAATCACCATTTCAGAGTTATGATTTTGTTAGCTGACAGTCAGCGTTGTCCCGTCCGTGTCTTTCTTGTCTGCGTCCTTAGCAAGCACTGTTCTTACCCATGGGCTATGGTTTTGTGACAGCTTCTACAACGCTTTACATTGCCCGGTCGCATTGTTAGGGTCACAATTCGAAATTGTGCAGAGAAAATACAACACGAAGGGAAGACATTCGTTAATTAAAATGATGAATACTTCCTTTCTGTAAGGAATATTTTCCCGTTGATTACTTCGACATTCCGAAAAATGGAAAAGGTCAAACGTGGAGCCGTAAACTGATATCCATCTGATTTGCACTCATCAACGAAACCAGACCGGAGATGTTTCACGAAAAGGATAAGCTGCGAAAATAATCTATTCATGGCTCCGCAGTGTTGATTTGGGTAAATGTGTCCCTAGATAGCGTCGGCTATCGGACCAAGAGGCAGCTGGGATGAAAAATCACGTGTCCGGAACGGAATGCTGGAGCGTGACTGTTGCGTGTCGTAGAATTTACAATGTAATTTCACAATCGATAGACTACACGCTTGGGTCTTCCGAGAAAAAAAGGCAAACGAAACGTGCGTCCGTCGGTGTTCTCGAGCAGCACAGCAGTGCGGACCGCAGCAAGAAGTGAAACAGAATCCAGTCGCCAACAAAGCACAAATTGTAGAAATCGATTTGAGAGTAGTTTTCGTTGTTGGCCCGCTGCCAGAGCATCACGGATTCGAAGCTCACGTGTCTCCTCCCCATCCTCGTATCACTTAGCAGCAAGCGCTTCCATTTGCGCCTCCCTCAAAACTTGTGTCTACGCTGTACGTTGCTCTTGGCTTTCCTTTCTGATGCTGTTTTCACTCGCGCAGATGGAAGATCGTTCGAATTCCATCTATCACTTCAGAGAGTACAACGTGTTACTCGGCCGTCAAACAAGGAAGAGATGCGGTGCGAGCGAACTTGGGCCATCGCTAGTCATTTGGGACTGTGCCCATGCTGTACGCCTCTTGTCGAAAGGTGAGAATAGTGTATGAGGGACGTTTTTTTTTTTTTTTTTAATATCATCAAATCAGACAGGCGTCACCTCTGTCTTGACGATGGAGATGCTGCTGGCGTACCGAGAGAGATCTCCCTGCTGAAGAGTAATGTTCATTACTTTCTCACCACGTGGTACAGAATGATGATAATAAAGCGGAGCGAAATGAACGAAAAGTAACGTCGCCAGCATGTCTGCCAGCACTTGCTGGATTATTCATGTGAGCTAGTAAAGTTAATTATATAAGTTTGTGCACCATCAAGGTTGCGAAAAATAGTTACGTTCACAAAATCTACAGTGACTTACACGGGGGTATGTGAAACTGTGTGTTGTGTAGAATGAAGTGAGTGCGAAGTTTGAAGCTCAATTACAATTTGAACTTGTTTTCCTATTTTCCCCGTTCATGTAGTCAATATGCCGGCATAGCCGTACAGTGATAACTTTATTAAGAACATAATTTATAACATCGCTGTTTCATCACAGCATCTTTGACATCTCGGATTGCTTCATTGACTATATCAAGGGAAGTGCATCAGGACGAGAGCCGCCGATATTTCGATCAGTAAGATGCATTGTAGATGCATTGTAAGATGCAGTATAAAGATGCAGTGTAGAGATGCATTCATTCACATAATCCCCTTCTTCCCCCTCCCCCAACAAAGTGCCTCACGGACGCAGTTCGATCACCTCTGTGGTAAAAGACTGGATGAATTTTTCCTATCCACCGAGCTGTTGAACTACACTACCTATGAACCCTTGAGACATCATCCCCTAACCCTTTAAATACCATGCCAGATGATGACGGTGCCCAGAAGAAGAACACTCACTGTTCGAAATATCGGCGCCTGTCGTCCTGTGGCACTTCCCTGAACATTTCCTTACCGCTTCACTGGATTTTCTACGTTCCTCTACGTTCATTTACAATATATATATATGGTTCTTCTTAAACTTGAGTGCTGTTCTGGTGATGGCTTTGCATAATTTTTGGCGTATAATACAAGAAAGGCGAGTGAAATTAAGCTTGTTACGTTTGAAATACCACACTAATCCCCGACGAGGATTGTCATCATCCCGACCAAATCTAGGAATGCAAAATGCAGTTTACCGTATTGCATACGCGATTTGGTCGCGGGCGACTGCTCGTGCCTTGCTTTCGGTGTGTTTGAACAGGTGGCCCAGAGAATGGACTTGTGATGGCTGATGTAAGTGATTTATCGTAAAAAGAGTCAGGCCTTCCTCTCTTCACTTAGCCGTTGCCGTCTTGCTCGCTCTGGTTCGGCCTTTTCCATATTGAATCGCAATACATTACTGTCTTCCCGTGGTGTGAATGTAAGCAAAACTCAAGGGCCCGCTTGACTATCATCACACTCCATTACAGCGGCAAGAGATGCTGATGGGTTACTTCTCCTGCGTATGCTGCGTTGATGCAGGCAAAACACGCTTTACAGAAGACCTCCACACCGGACACGCGCTTTCTCTGCTTTCCCTCCTTATTTACAGAATGAATTTTGCATTTTAAAAATTGAGTGAAAAATTGAGCTAAAAAAATAGCTACTGTGCACCAGGTTGCGTGCTTACTTCCTGCAAGTCTTCCGGATATTGACTCAACTAAATAAGTTAACCAAAGTTACCACAGAGGCCAAATTAGGACATATCAGCATTGACACGGTAACTCCGCAAATCCGCCCCGGAACTACGATTTGAATTGTTGTAATGGTGGGCAAAATATCTTGCCAGAGCACTGGTTTGGTTCTGTTAATTGTGCATGGGGGACCCCGTGAACTGATTAGTAAGCTCACCGTACAGAGCTCATTCGGTCTCACGCAACATACGGGGTGCGCTAAAATATTGATCCGGCCAGCACCTGTGTTCGCATGATTACATATTGAAATGGCGCGAGAACCTGGCAACGATATGACAACTCTTTCGGAATATGGTTTGTTGTAGCGCGGTGCTTGTGTCGGTCTACGCCTGGTAACACCCGTGTTTAATTGGAGCATCCATTAACATTAGTGAGAGCCGTAATCTGCATTTTTAAAGAAATAGCTTTATAGGACCCACCAACGTTAACTGCCGTGTAAATCCGTCCGTAAAAGTTGTGGGAAGAGAAGGGAAGACGAGAGAGAAGAGACAGAAGAAATTACAATGGCCCCGAAACGGCTGCGGGCCCCCGAAGAGCAAGATCTAAAGATGGCCCTGTAAACCTACCGCATTTAAACGTATCGATGTCCGAAGATTCAGCCAATTTTTCTCTTGTTGATATCATCATCAACATGACAGCCGTAAAAGAATTCAAGATATAATGTGCACGCCATTTTATGTTACCATTTGTTACATTAAGAACAGTCACTCACTAGCTATACTCTTAAAAATGAACTTCACCGCATAGCACGCTCCTATCCATTATCTCAAACGATATGGTTATCTGCCCTGATTTGTTGAAAATGGGAGGCGTACGCCTTTTTTGTGACAGTTATGAACAGCATAAGTGTCACAAAAAAGGCGCACGCCTCCCGTTTTCAACAAATCAGGGCAGATAACCATACAATTCGAGGTGATGGGTGGCTAGGAGCGTGCTATGCGGCGAAGTTCATTCCAAATAGTGTAGTTGCCCAAGCAGCACAATGTACTGAAAGTCGAGTGCAATAGGGGTGGACGGGTAGGTAGAAGGCCTTGAACAGATTCGTGAAACTGAAGCACTTTGATAAGACACATACCGACCACCCCTATTGCACTCGACTTTCAGTACATTTTGCTGCTTGGGTGTGGGTTGGCGGATGTTGTTGTACAGCGGAAGGCCCAGTTTTTCGGACATATCACTCAGGAAAGTGGTGTTCTCGGCCAGTGACACGTCCACGTTGAAGTCGCCGATGACGAGAAGCTTGTGCGTGCCGTACGGCGCGAGTACATACACGATAAAGCTCCGCGCAACATTTCCCACGCCATCGGCAAACTTTGCAGACGTACTTTTGCTTTTATCTCACTTTTCATCGATAGCGGTTGTAAACTGGCGGGATTCTTCTCCTTACTCCCAGGGCTGAGCGCACATGCGATAAGAGTTTTGTGCGGACATGCGAATGCCGACGACGCCGACGCGATCTCGGGAAAGTCTCCACTATACAGCTGACGCTGTAAAAAAGCGTTCGCCTCCAGTTTTCAACAAATCAGGGGCGCGAACGATGTCATTCGGGATGATTGTTGGTTAGGAGCGCGCTATGCGGTGAAGTTCATTTTTAAGAATGTAACAGAACTTCATAGTTGCGCAGAAAGGCGAACGCCTCCTACTTTCGACGAATCAGACAAAAAACACTATAATCTTGCAGTGTGTTATGCGGCGAAGTTCGTGCACAGCGCAGGGCGGTCCCCGGGATCCGTCAAGCGATGGTCGGTTAGAGGATCGTATGACCAGTGACCGGTCGGAGCGTTGCACGGTCGTCCGAATCGGTACCGTGGAGGGGGGCGGTACGTGAGCGTCGGCGCGTCAGTTGACAGGAGAAGGGCAGTCGTGATGCTGTCGTCGTGAGCCGGACGGTGAAATGCTGCACGGCTGCAGAGGTGGGCGGGGCCGTGCTGGACGGCGAGGCCGCAGGTGGAAAGGCGCCGGGTACGTTAACGGCGGGGTTTGCAGGCGGTGGGTCCATGTATAGGGCGCTGTGGTAGTGCTCGTCGAAGGCGTCGTCAGGAATTTGGGATGGTAAAGAGCAGAATTGCTCCGAACATGGTGTTCGTTGTTCGGGTCACCAAATGTAGAGGACGATGGTCTTCCTCGACATGAGCCCCGACCGGCGATGATGGTATGCCACGGAGAGGCGATGACGGGTGGCCTATCTCCATGGCCGCGCCGGTGGAACTGAGGCAGGTGCTTCAGGCGCGTGGCCATCTTCGTCATTGTCCACGGCCCGCTACATTCTGCTTCTAGAGTGTAACAAGACCAGTTGCGAAGTGGATGCTCTAGTTGTAGCTGTAGTATTGTAGGTCATACGAATTGTATGGTGTAACGTTAATCATGACTGCGACACAACATTAGCCTTGACACATTGACGTGATAAACTGAACTTCTATGGTTTCATCATAGTTAAGCATTGTGCGTTCAGCTAGACAACTTCGCGCTCACCATTATTTCATCCTCTTATATTAACCTCTGTGAAGCGGGGTAGGGTGCTGTGGCTGTGGTGGAAACAACCCATGTTATCATCACTTCTCCATCATTTATTGTTGTTGTTCAGGCAGAGGTAGATTTTTAAAGAGGATATCTTGCTTCGCAGTCATTCGAAAAGGCTACGATAGAGATATATGCCAGTTACAAGCAATCAGAGGGAGAACAAAAAAAGCCATATGCTTGCCGGAATTATATGATGATAGTAAGTAAGGATACAGAACTTGAATTTGTGAAGTCCTTTTCTCTACTCAAAGGTTCTGCTACGGCCTAGTACCCGTTGTCACCGGTTGTCATGCATTGTAAGTGGCCTGCTGAGGAACGCCGGCGTAAATTCGACAGACTATTAGAAATAAAATGGCTTAAATCCAGACAAGCTGGTGTATGAAATTCAGAATGAAACAAGTCTGAGCTTGGGCGGCGAAAATACGGACGACATTTCGTCCCCCAGCACTCACGCTTGCCTCATCACCATGGAGTCGATCGGTAAACCTTCCGCACCCTCATAAACCTATACAATCCAAATAATGCACACCACGAGTGTGCCTTTAACGTTCGATGTTCCTTTCAAGGGACACTAAAATGCAAAAATCTCATCGCGGAATGAAAGACGGCGTCACCTTTGACATTGACATTTGTTTTATTTAAATGTGCACATAACGGCATCGAGCCTTGTAATGTTACACATTGTAAACAAGAAGCATCCCAATAAAAACAACATCAGACATTAGAATCACTCTAATAGCTTAACAGAACTCCTGAATCGAGAAAATGTGTTAAAAATATCAACATCGTGTGGCATATGGTTGTAAGCAATTTGCAACCTGGATGATGGTAAAAGCTTCGACCTTTATACCAAAGCACCAAAAGGAACACAAAAGGAACGGGATTCGTCCGTTGCGTAATTCGTGATTTATGAGCGAGAGAAACCGTAATATGCGCTTTCCCTTTCGCTTTCCTTCTCAAAAAGCCCGATAATGCAGAGAGGTCTAGGATTGGTCTCCTCAGACGATCTCCACCGATGATTGGACATATCGTTTGAGGAGACCAATGGGAGCGCGCTCTGCATTTTTGGCCTTCTTGAGAGAGAGAGAGAGAGAGAGAGAGAGAGAGAGGGGAAAGCGTATATTGCAGCTTCTTTGGCTCATAAATCACTAACGACGCAACGGATGCATCCCGTTCCTTTTGTGTTGTTGTCAAGGTAACCGTACCTTTCATTCCGCGAAGAGAAATTTTTGCTCTTTGCTGCCCCTTTAAATGGGCGGAAATATTTTGTTGTGGTTCGTCGTTCGTGCTATATTAAGTCGGCTATCATGTGAAAGAATAGAAAATATTAGAAATAGAAAAAAAAAAAAAACATGAGTTGTGGTTATGTTACAGAAGTATATCTTTAAAACGAACCTATTTTGCTGCTTTATGCAGTCACTCCTTCCAAAGTATCTGTTGACTTTGCCTAATAAATGCGCAACACCATAAAGTGACCCCCCAGCAAATGAACTACAGGGATGAGTACGCGCATTGGAAAGGGTGGTAACGGTCAAGTTATCGTGCACTGAAACCACGAGGCAGACTTCAAAAAGCCGAGCCTGGAGCCCACTCATATGGAGAGCACGTGCGGGGCATTGTCATCAATAATTATTATGAGAATGCCAGTCAGAATGAACTATCAACGCCTTCGTGATCGTGGGGACCATGTAAGTTCGTCCACACTTGCTACGTACGACTGGCATGCCTAATGTTTATTGTTGGATTCGCATGAACATCCACACGGAACATCATCATTATCGAAGGACGTGACCAGAGCGGGGATAGGCAGCTCAACAAAAAGTTACTTTCGCTCCCATTACGCGTATATCGCCCTCTTTCTACAGCAGCACGAACCGCTCACTCACCAGAGGTTAGGAACGAAGCTCGCATCTTGAAGCGATCTAAAATTATTGCACCGAGCAACCGTTGTTCTGAATGTCTTATGCTTTAAATTATGTTTGCCTACGCTATATGAAGAACTGTAGTAGGCATTGAAAGTAATAGGCAGCAGTATCCTCAGCGTATGTTCAGGGAAGATTGCATTTGCAATCGTATTCGCGGCTTCATTGTTTCATTGTTTTCTTTTTTTTTTTCTACTTCTAATCTAATCAAATCTATTTCGCACGTATAACCGAAAACATTGTTGGTTAAATTAAACTAAAGTGTGAAAATTTTCCCTCGCACAATGAAAAGTGCCGTTACCTTGACAGAAACACAAAAGGAATGGGATTTATTCGTTCCGCCGTTCGTGGTTTATACGCGAACGGAACCGCAACTTACGTTTTCCCTCCTCTCTCTCCTCCTTGAGAAGGGCGACAATGCGGTGCGGCCTGTCATTGGTTTCCTCAAACGATTTGCCCAATCATCGCGGGAGATCGCTGATCACTGATCTGAAAGACGACAGTTGACGAGAACTCAGTGACGCGTTGGTGAGGCTTAAATCTTGCGTGTGTCTAATACCCAAAACGCACCGATGCAGGATCCACATCGCGCGCAATCGTGATTAGGCAGCGACTGTGATCGCCCTAAGGTGCGGACAAAGCGAGTCTCGGCGACAGAGATCAACAACGCAGACACTTCTCCCCCGTTCGCGAACATGATTACACACTTCAAGGAAGGTTGGCGCAGGCGCAGTGGCTTCCTTTCACTTCGTCTTCTCGCTACTCGCACTGCCGGTTCCGGGTTGGCAAGATGGCGGCGATGACAGCGGCCCGCACGAAGAAAACAACATCGACAAACACCGAAACAGATGAAATCGCATTTGTATTAATGTGAATTTCTTTAAAGTAGACATCCTGGACCAGTGTTTTCTTTTAATTTTCAACTTCTGGGGGTAAAGCTTCCACCAGACGGCTGCAAATGAAAACCAAGATCACGAACGTGAAATGCGGACGGTACGACGTGCCCAGCGGGATTACGCCGACCAGGATTGCGGACCGATCCAGATTGTGTGCGACAGTGCGTCTTGGGTACTAAAGGGGTTGCCACATGTCATTCCAGGTTATCCCAGATACCATTATTATTTCCATCCATGCGAACCCGCACTCCAAGTTTTACAGCAAAGAGGGTAATAGATGCGAAGAACATCGGCACCTCGAATACTGAAACTCACCCGGCTCTGACATCACTAAAAGCGTCGCCGGCAGTGAGGTACCGAGAGAGAGGTCACGTGCTTACGACTACCAATGGGAATGGCCGTAGCACTGGCTCCTCTGATGTCATACATTGGCGCGTACGTGTGTTCGGGGGTTTCATATCTCGCCAAGTATATGATACGTAGAAAAACTATCCTTTTTCTTCTCTATACTTTGGTGTGCAGTACAATGCGTGCAACAAAGATCATTTATCGGGCATTTATCGCAACAAACAGCATTTATCGACGCACCGAAGCGATACGTTTTACTCTCGAGAAAAAAAAAAGTTCGGTCGCTACTTCCCTACGCATATAACGTAACGAGCAAAAGAGAAATTATATACGTTAGGTATAAATAGTTACCTATTTGTGTGTACAGGTGTTTGTGAGTTGTGCACAGAGCTACGCATTGTAATCCCCTCACAGTATGTTGGCAGCTCCTAAGCGCCGAAGAGTCACCGTGCGTACATGTTGACTCGAGCCGTCTCCTCTTTCGGATGGTTTTGATCCGTGAAAAAGCAAGTGTGCAGAAACAAGTCCAGGAGCATGGCCACGGGCGCATCCAGCAGAGTAGGCCCCATTCCGGTTGACGGATTTCTCTCCCGGAAGGGAATTGGCAACTTGCTGACCTTTCGCTCGATTTGTCAACGCACGGGTCATTTCACTGCTATCTAAGCATCCCGACCTTTTCTTTCTCGACCAATTGAAATCTCAGGGGAGACAAGCTTGGCCCTCCTCGCGTTCCAAACTAAGACGCAAAAATAGAAATAAACGAATAAAAAAAACTGTTTTTGCAGGAGGGCTAGGCGCAGCTTGTTGCACGCGACGGCCACTTCCCACCTCCTCTTCGTCTTGGAAGCCGTGCTTAGCTTACAGAACGGCTCTTTATATCCCCAGAGAAGTCTTGGGTACGTGAAGAAGACCGCTAAAACACCGGCAACAGAGACAGCAACGCCGCAGGCCATTCATAGCGCGTCCGCGGTTCCCTTGCCTGTGTGCCTCGTTAATGTAAGGTTGCTTGATGGCTCCCACGTTACCGTGTAGAAATGCAATTCCAGCTACAACTGCCACCACGAGAGTGTGCCCATAAATTAGCCACTGCATCAGATATGATTATCTTTTCCTCGCGAAAATGCTTTGATAAGTAAATCGGTAGGGCACTTGCTGTGTGTGTGTGTGTGTGTTTCGCTCCTACGTGAGACGTCCTCCGCCACCGCGCAAGACGTTGTTGCAACAATTCGCTGTTGACTTGTCTCTTTTCTGCTTTCCAACCTTATTGTTGCGCACACCACGTTTTTTCGATCGGATAGCAGTAGCAGCGGGGAAGAGTTGTCATCACGTGCTTTAATTAGATGTTGGTCGTTGATTGCGCCGTTTCATAACCAAGCGGTCTGTCTGCCAGTAGGGCAATAGTGAGTTTTAGTATACCGTTGATAAAGTTATCGTCTCTATCGGAACCAATCGCAGTCGTGCGTGACTCACAATCTTATCCACTGATTGGTTCCGGTTGATACGGTGAGACGCTAGCCACCGTTATCAACGGTCTGCTAAAACTCTCTAATATCTTGCTCGGGGAAGGGGATCGTGCGTCCCGGGCAGACTCCACACAGAGAACTTTGTCGATATTTGCTTTAGAAAGTTTGAGTAAAACCTAGGGAAATGCCCAAAGCGGCACAGCTGGGATTCGAACCCGGGTCTCCTGCCACTCCCAGCACGGAAGACAATAACAGCAACAGCCATGTGATGACGATGGCATGGGGTGGTTCACCACATGAGACATTCACCACGTTACCACATGAGACATGATGTGTGACGGTTCCGTGCGCGTGTGTAAGAGAGACTGTGTGTAGCTTGAACACGGTTTTTCTGGGTACTCTCGAAGGACGGAACTTCACTACATAACACGTACATAATTACGTATTACGCACATAATAAATTTTCCCATAACAACCAGCATTTAGAATGGCATTGCTCTGTCTCCTGATTTGCTGAGGGCGATGGACGTACGCTTTTTTGCGAGAAAAAGGCGTACGCCCTCTAACAGTCATACAACAGAACGACATCATTGTGAATGCTGTCTTTTACTAGCGGGTACTAAGCGGAGCGGGAACTAAGATAAGGTTGACTTCGGAGAGTGTCTCAGCTACTCGCTGTCATGTATTTTGGAGTGTATACACTCCAAACAATTCCCAGAAAATGTTGTGGCTTCATTAAAATCAACATTAAGCACGTAAGATAAACAATACTAATTGCTCTCGGCCTTGGAAAACGTTCGTTCGGTTATACCTTCCTAGGGCGCTGTTGTAATTTCCGGTTCAAGAATGAAATAGTGTTTTTTCCTTATTTATACTATAGTTCTAGCGCATGGTTCAGACAGAAAAAAAAAAAAAATGCCCGAGTACAAAAAGGACTCGACAGCATGATTATGATGATGACGGGAGAAAGAAATATGGAGATGTGGGCGGGACTCGTAATAGTGGTTCATGTTTTTACCATGGCGTGATGAAATCCATCACTTACGCAAACATTTACGTCGCTAGATTAGTGTATTTCACATTCATGACGCGTACAGAACGCATCCAACGATGCCAGCAAGAGCAAACAACACTGTACGCGTTTTCAGAAGGCAGGCATCTAATGAAGACCGCAGACGTGTAGCGCCATACAAATCAAACTCTCGTTTGCACTACACAAATTAAGCCCCGGCCACAACAAACACCATTGAGTAACACCATGAGAGCAAAATAACGAGGGCGGTGGGAGCCCAGCACCCCGCCTATGTCGGGCAACCTGTTGTTGATAGCGCAATCGCGCCGTTTACATCTCGGTCCAAACAGGTAGGGAGAGAAGGCAACAGGGAAGGGAAGAAATGCGCGCGCAATTTTATGACCCTGATTCGTTTCAAGTCCATCAGCTTAATGGAAGCAATTTCATGCGTGAGCAAGCTTTTCTCTTCTCGAACAGGTTTTTCCCCCTCACCTTTCGCCCGCCGCCGCCGCCGCCTCGTCCTTATAGTCGTTAGGGTTCGTTCCTATTTATAATATGGCGCGTAACCCTTTCGTCCATTTGCGCGCGAAGCTCCACCATTAATCTCTCGGCCCGCCCAAAGTCTCTCTGGAAAGAATTTGGCTCCAAAATGGTAGAGAACGGCGCATGAAAAGAGCCGAATTACGCGCCGACATTCCCCGGGTGCATTGGAGTCCGGGTGCCGTACTGTTGGATGCTGGGATGATGCAGTTCTCGAGGGATCGGGTTGCGAACAAAGCATTGTTTTAGCGTTGCTGGCGCAGAGCGCAATGTGCGAACGAGCAAATTATTGCTGCTTGGCGGGCTGATTACGACTTCTCGGAGTTCACGGTGCAATTGCGACGGCACGGAGTGATGATTAGTTTCGTTTTAAAACAAAAGGAAGGGGAGGAAACGACACAAATGCAAAATATAGATAGTTAGCTATTGAAGCGGACGCAAAAAGAAACGCACGCGGCCATTATATTGTTTTTGTTGCATAGGCGCGTTGGGGAATTTACGCTTCGACATTGATTCTCAAGAATCTTATTAGTTAGAAACGGTGTGATTTTAAACAGCGTAAATATTTCTCCCGTAATAAATAAACGTGACAGTTCTTTTTTTTTTTTCAAGAGAAAGAGGTCGTTTCCTTTGATCTCGTATGCACGTTATCTAACATTTCAAAACTGACAGCCCTTGTACATTCGATCGCATTTACACAGCGTCGTTACGAATGCGGTTTAATTGTCATGTATCTACACGCTGGCAGTCGTATGATCAAGGTGTCGTACCATGTCAGATAGGATGAGGATTCAAAACGTTTAAAATTAAGGGAAGATTTTGAGATACTGGGTGACTATCACCCTTTTCATTTTGGGGTATCAATACATCGAGATGAATTACACATCACAACCAGAAGTAGAAAGAATAGAAACAAAAAGTAGGAAAAAAAAAGTAGAAACAAAAAAATCGAAACGTAGGTCCCATTGGTGCGACCAGCTGTTCCATGACGCTTGATGTGCGAAAGCACTGAGGGATTTAAAAGATTACTTCAGCTTCAGCACGTATGTCCTTGAGGTATTTCGCCAGGGCACACAGCGCAGGTTGTTGGTGCTGCTTTGGCCAGCTCCCCAGTACCTTCTCAACACTAAAAGGTTGGTTGTGAAGTTTAGCAAAGGCGTTCTTCAGTGTTTGCCTACTAGTGTCGAGGCGTCGGCAGGTGACCAGCACGTGCTCCATGTTCTCCACAGTTCCGCAAGTTGAACATTTCGGCGATCCAACGACACCTATCTTGTGAAGGAATGCTGCTGCGAACGGGACGTTGAGTCGCGGGCGATAGATGACGGTCTCTAACGGCCTTTGCATCCTCGATGGGAGGCAGTAGGTGCAGTTGGGGTCGATTCGCGCGAGGGACGAGTGATTCATGACGTCGCCTGTCCACATGGTCTTAGAGAGGCGACTACGTAGGGAGGCGAGCAAGTACTTTGCGTCAGATTCCGTGAAGTAGATTATATGAGTAGTTCTGTTACGGTGAGCAATTGGATTAATAATTAATAATTCGATTAATAATAACAAGCCTATTAATTCGTGCAGCAGAAGTAATTAATTATAAACACATCGTTCTGCACACTAAATAGATAACTTCACCACTGATGCGCTTCCACTCCCGTAAAACTCCGCTAAACTCTTGGGTACTCTCTGATACCTCCTACATGACTGTCTGCACCACGATGAGTGGAGGAGCTGTCTTTTTTTGTATTTCTTAATTTTCTGTGTCGCGGCTTCTGCATCTTACTTTTTGTTTGTTTGTGTTTGCTTTTGGGAATAGCAAGCCTACATCATGGCTAACCTTTCCCTTCTTTTTTCTATCAGCATTAAACATATCCCCCCCCCCCCCCACACACACACTCCCGTAAGAGAACGAGCGGGGTCCACGTCATGCCGTGCAGTGCCGATGGGAGTGTGTGGTCGCCGTCCGCCTGTAACAGTGTCAGAAAAACATTCAGTGGGAAACGTGCTCTCACGGTTGCTCGTTACGCTGCTCCTACGTCACACCGGACTCTCGACGTCACGGTAGCAGGCCGAGCAGCGCCCTCAAGTTATTTTTGTAAATTGGACTGCAAAGAGCTTGAAAGAATATTTAATTAATTAAGCACGGTCTCACGTAATCCTAAACGTCATTTGACTGCTCCTTAAGGGCCATTACAGAAGGAGGGGATTGTGAACCGGATTTGTGCCCCCCCCCCCCAAAATAAAAAACAGTGCGCGCGAGAGATATATATACATATATATTTTTTACAACTTTTCATGACACATATATATATATATATATAGTGTTATATGAATTGTGAATATATATATATATATATATATATATACAATTTGATCGTGCACTCCCAGCCAAGTACAGCTGTTTCGTCCTACTTGGGACTCGTCAGCCTGGCGTAGGGAAGTGATACCATCTTGGGTCGGCGCTAACAATGCGTCTCGGCGAGACGCCAATGTTCCGCGGTGACGGCGCCACCTGTGGAGGCCGCAGTGCAAGCCAGCAAGTACATATACAAAGTGAAAATAGCCGAAGCTCTGTAGCTGCACTTTGAGCATATGTTTACAATTTGATCGTGCACTCCCAGCCAAGTGCAGCTGTTTCGTCCTACTTGGGACTCGTCAGCCTGGCGTAGGGAAGTGACACGATCTTGGGTCGGCGCTGACGTGATTCGAAAGAAGCTGTTGGCACGGAACCCATATACGTGGAGCAGGCAAACAACAACCACAGATAAATCGTGGCTATGACATGGGGTAATTCACCGCTGATGGAGCAGGCACTAATTTGAGGCGAAGGAAACGTAAGCCATACATCTAAGATCAGGGGGAGTATATGTCATGTGCCGACGGATGTATTCAAGGCTGTGGGGGGTGATGTCTTTATATTATTTTTCTGGGAGGAAGCTAGTTATTGTTTTGTAACACTCAAACTCAAGCTCACCGACGAGAAGGAGCTTACGTCGTGGAGAGTGTCCCACAGCACCAGCACATTTCATCGTGCAAGCACGTGTAAAATTTAGGACTGTAATGAGGGGGTCGATAACTTGCTCCAAGCAGTATCGCTGGATGAACACACTTCAATAACACTCAAACCATTTCCAGCTGTGTGCCAGGTGGAATTCTGCAAGAGTTATGGGAAGGCCTGACGGCCTCCTCTGAGAATGGCCGAGGGATCTTAGACAGCGTGCGACAGCTGCTTTAATGACATTTCTTGTGGACAGTGCAGCGCCTCCAACTTTTTAGTCTTACTGATTTTTATTTTCAAGTGTTTCGGAGTAGCCGGCTCCTGTGTTTTGTAGGAGTCACCACCTCCATCCTTTCTAATTCCAACTCCAATTCCAACCTGACGGCCACCAGAACACCACAGATTGCTAACGGTATCATTCTGTGCTGCGGTTGGCCCTGAGCGCTTTATCCGCAGAACTTCTGTTTTAATGCAGAATGTATTCCAGGTAGGGAGCAAAGTCAAAGCGCGTGTGCATCCGCCCGTAACATACTCCTGTAAAGCGTGCTTTCACTGCATCGGCACACTGTGCTCAGGAGAAGCAACCAGGCATTTTCTTTTGAATTCCGTGTTAGCGCAGCGAAGCAACTGTGTCTATGAGCCGCGTACAGATGTGGACAGATGGATAGACGACAGCAGGAAGGGGTGAGGGACAGGGGTTAGTCTGCGTCCTGGGCCAACTTCAGGGGGAACTGTGCCGACATTCGTCTGGAAAGTCTTCGGAAAACCCAGGGAAAACCTCTGACAGCACAGCTGCTATTGGCCGGACAACCAGGCAATATGCTTCTCCCGGAGGGGGGGGGGATATATTTATTAGAACAGAGGGGGGAAGGGGGAAGGTCAGCCGGACGGTATGTCGGCTTGCTTGCTTGGGTCTCTCCCGGGTCTTTTAGCGAGCAGACATGTAATGATGACCGTGAAGCAGGTATTTTGGGTTTCCTCGAGATATCCTCCGGGAGGCAGTCATGCATGGTAGTTGAAAATGAAGAAAACCGAAGCGGAGCAAGCGAAAGTGCATCGACTAAATGAAGAGGTCGAGTTCGTTCCTTTAGTGTTCCTTTCTGTAAGTGATGCGAGTTACTTCATGGATCAATGACGTAATATTTTGAGCAACAGAGTCTCAGATTCGTTTATTTTCTTCTATTTTAGAATAAAAATTCTTTTTAATTCCCTCGATAGAGGCATGTAGAGCGATGTACAGTGTACAACTAAGCTGATGCTTTAGGTTTAAGACGCGACAATAATATAGCAGAGTGCAGAGTTAAATAACGTTCGGCAATAGGATATCAAAACGCATTACGCTGCATTAGCAAACGAGAATGAATACAAGAGACGAGGCCGCTTGCCTTCGTTCTCTAATCGCTGCTGCTCCTCTCGGCAGGCGCATTAGTGAACGCTCATGTCCGAGGGATTGCCAGAGTAACTCGAATTTCATACCCGTAGTCTCGATTTCTGCGCCCAGTGAATGTTTTCCTTACGGCTCAACGTGCACAAAATCAATACCACTTAGTTAATGTGAAATATGTTTTGCAGCACTTATGTTTCTAAATTGCTGGAGGAACGTCTTTGTCTCCGACCCGTTGCCAACCTTTCTTTTATTGCCGGGAATCTCATTTTAAGCGGAGGGATTCTCCTTAGTCGCCGGCTTCGAAAACTGTTTCATCAGTCAAGAGGTAATAACATTATACTTGTTACACTTTTCAGCATGTGCCATAGTTTCATGCATTGACCAGCAGAGCAGGCACGAATTCGAATTCGTTTTAGCGATATTTGCGACTTGAGTATTTAAAATGTGGTAGAACGGGTAGAACAATACAAGTCATTTCCTACAGCAATCGCTAATTGTCGCTCTAGAGATTATTTCCTGTAGCCATCTGTAACTGACGAAAGTATGCGACTGCTTAAATTGATGTGGTAGCAAGTTAATACAGACATGCAAGAAAAACATGCGAACTCAACAACAACAGACGCATTATGATGATGACATGATGTGTTTTACCGCTGGTTTTTGCCGTTTCCTCGCCCCATGTGAGCTCAAGCCTCCCCTTAAGCGAATATACTTTTTACAAGAATAGCTCCATTTCGACGATTATTTTCACTAAGACTGCGCCACATGTATTACTGTATGATCAAAGCTAGAGCTGTCTTGAATATACGAGCTCCATGAAAAGTTCAAATTTGTATCGCTACTGAAAGTGCGGCGTGTAAGCAGCTTTTTCTTTTTTCGAGGATGCATAAATTTTCAACTTTTTAAACTTTCCTAAATTGATCTAGAGGAGCCCTTCGAAATCAGTAGCTGAACGTATTGCTTCCTTCATGAATGCAGAGGGGTTTGTTGAAGCCATACTTTGAACGACCAAACGCTTCCCAATTCGCCTATACAATCTCACTTGTAGGGTTGATCGTACTTTCAATATATTCTTTCAAGTGTAGCTGTTTCCAATGGCGGCCTGTAATAACAAGCCGAAAACGTGGAGAGCAGGACACGAATTCAGTTGAACTGAAAGGAAAGGAAAAAGTGAGAACTTGAACGCGTCAGTCGACGAATTCTGCGACTCCTAGACTGAGCCCACCTTCTATCTCGCAAAAAGAAAACTACAAAGCTATCCTATACTGCCCCTTCCTATCTCGTGCATACGAGTCCCCGAACTATTGCAACTGCAAATGAAACATGATGGCGAAAAGTAAAATTTTGAACGCAGAACAAGGAGAGGAGGTACATCAACAACGTTACAGTTCAGTGTTTTAATCTAGTTTGCAATGTTCAGTGTTGTATTTTTCAGCACGCTATTGTGTAACACAGCACGGCCATTTCCTTAGTATGCAGGTCCAGCGATGGCAGTCGCTTTGCCACATCCGACTGGAGCCGTCACGAGAATAATGCGAGCCGGTCTATAATGGGTATAGGATTACATTGTGCAAGCAAGCTCACGTACACAGCCGTCTTCCCTAATTGCAGTTTTGTTCGCGCTGGAAAGCGTCGAGCGGCTGTCGCACGTATATTTATGAGCCGCTTCGTTGAACGGCGCTGATGGGAATGACTAACACATCACACTAATACAAAGCCAGTTGTTGAATACAGAGAGAGAGATCCGGCTGGCTCGTGTTGGCTGCACTGTATCACCTGGACAGCAGCTGCATACTGTGTACCAGTTTTTATTTTCACAGTCTGCACCTTTTAAGCATTACAGGTTCCCCAGACCTTAAACACGGTACTTTTGTGAATGAACACAATTGCAGTGAACACGCTCCTGTTGCGTCTATGGTTCTTAGGACCCATCTACTTGGAGTTCAATTTTGCAACTATTACACATTTAACCGTCCATTGCATTGTTTAATACATAGCCGGCGTGTCGCATGCTCCTTTGCACGGTTAAAAGGGAATTGGTGAATTCGAATAAGTTTAGCCATCTTTTGTTGGTTTCATACGAAAACAACGACAAATACATGTAGTGGGTTGAGTGAGAAAAGTCAGGCATCGAGCGTTCGTCGCCGTTATAAGATATTTCCGCGAACCCGAAGCGGACGAAAGATTTTGACGCATGGTGTCAGCACAAAACCGTAGTGGACTGTACAGGGTGATTCATCTTGCACACTCATGAACTGCTTTACGCATCTCATAATCATTTGAGTTGTACATTCTTTATGATGTCATAACATCAGCATTATCCCCACCAACGCGTGGTGGGCTGTGCTATTAACTACATTTTAGCGGTAAAAGTAAGGTTGAATAGCCGGTTCCACACTTTGGAGCCACAATTATTTTTTTAAGTGCAATCTAATACAATGAGGAAACACAAATTTCATTTCGTTTCATTTATTATACCTTACGGGTCCCGTGGGGCAAATAATGCTTGGACCCCAGTAAGTGATGACATGCTACCAAAAACACGCAGTAATATATACATAACATACGTACTATGCCCACTTATCTACGACACAGTACGTGAAGTACTGTATTGGTATTTCAGAGTAACGCCCTGTAGCGGAGCCTGTAGCGCACGCAACGGTAGAGTAGCAGTACGCCGGAGGAAAAAAAAAATTGCTCGGTTAACGTTCCATGCAGGCATGCCTAAGATGGTGTCCTTGACTATATCATGAAAGCTATCCTAGATTTCAATTTTAGGGAAAGAGACCCTCTCTCTGATCCACCTCGCGCCGTTATTATACATATAGGTCTGCGCGGGTACCCGCACTAATCTCGGATTTGCGAGTAGAAATGTGACTTGATGCGGGTCGCGGGTAAAGTGCGGGTGCACCAGCGTTGCCACAGCGGGTCGTGCGGGTACCTGCGCTATACCCGCGTAGGCTTTTTCGCGAAATAAACGCGTAAAAGACCGGAATTCCAGTGCGTTTTATGAAAACTTGATGACCGCTCTTTCAACAATTATCTATCATGCATTTGATGCACCAAATGTAAAGTGCGATTAAACGACTACAAACACTTTCGTGTTTTTCTTCTTTGCGCTGCAGTAGCCTACACTAACTTGTGCAACTCGGCTGCACATCCCTGTAATGCGTTCTGCGGATATACCCGCACCACCCGCAGGTGCGGGTGGCTCCACCAAAACTCGTGCGGGTGCGGTGCGAGTACGGGTCCACAACTACATATCCGCGCAGACCTCTAAATACACGCAAGAAGCGAATCGCACTCACTAAATCCTCGTAAAAACACACCACAGATAAGGGTATAATACCATAGGATGAGGGTACAATCTAATGACAGAATTTCAGAGCACAACACGCTACTAGCCATCACTCCGAATGATTTCGGTTTCCTTCCTGATTTCTTAAAAATTACTTCTTCGAAAGTGTATTCTTCAATGACCTTTCGCGTTTTCGAATGCGACTTTTTACAAGTGTACACCGGAGAAGGAGTGCTACATCCTCCCGAATCACTAGAGCGCAACGTTTGTTTGTGCACCAACCACAGATGATTTCAATCCTAGCATAGAAAATTCGCTGGCTCCAATTATCAAATGCAACTCTTCGTTCTTGTTGAACTTAGGAACATTATAAAATAGAGATTGTAGCAACTCGTGTCAAGATGGAATATTTTGATTTACGTTGCCGAAGAAATTGGTATTGGATATTTGGTTTGATGTTGGTGTTGGATTTGGTATTTATGGATATGGGTGACACTCAAGTATCTTAAATATGTCTTATATCCACCATGTAGTACGCGCAGCAATGATGATATACCAACTACCACGGTTCTGCACATTAGTCTTATATACATTCCCGAGTACTTTTGTACTCTACGCTAAATGCTTTGAGGCTCGTATTTTATCCTAAATACGACATGGTCTCATTACTTAATATCGTAGCAAGAGCTTTCCAAAGTATATTGCACACCTGGCCCGTACAAATACGCAAGAATATCACTAAAATAGCTCGTATCACGCAGTGGACAATACCGTTGAGCCAAACAGCAACAAGGACTTGAGAGAACTGAGAGAACCGCGACTATAGCTGGTGGAGATCCATAGCACAGTAAAACCCTGAGCTGGAAGCAAACACGAAGAAAGGCTCAACACTCCGCATATAAGCCTTCATGTCGTGTCGTTCTTCGTGTTTCCCTCAAGCTCGGGGTTTTACTGTGCTATGAAGTAACAAGGACATCGCAGACACCAGAACGCTCAACTCACAACTTCTTTAGTGTTCACACAGAACGATAATGACATATGCAGCAAGGCAGGTAGCGCGAGTACAATCACATTAGAATATACGGAGCTTCCGTCATCGTACTCCTCCTTGCCCAACCCCATTATCTGAGACTTATATCTCACATTTCAACAGATTTGTTGATGGGTTTACCAACATGTTTACACGCTTATTGAAGGTAATGAGTTCACTGTTGTGGTGTCTGTCGTGTCCTTGTTACGGTTCGGCTTGGTACGGTTTGCCGTATATGTGAACTAGATTGTATTCAATGGATCATTACGAACTACCCCATCTGGCTACTTTAGTTTAACCCCTATTAGCTGTGATTTGCTGGTAAGAATACTTCAGATCATGTGCAAGGTACCGTTGTTAACGTCACATAACATGTTTAAAGCACGCCAGATAGCGTGACAGCACCCTACACAAGGCGCATTTTTAATCCTAACGTCTGTATATTTTATGAAACACTTTTTAATACTTAATTGTCAGGTGTGTCAGTTCTTTTGTGCACCATTATTAACGCGCATAGCCGTTCATGGGCACGTAAATTAAAGTTTGAGATTGAGAGATTACAGAAAATTAGAAGACGTTAAGATGCGCAAAGCAACTGGCATCTTGAAAGCAGTTGTCCGTCACAGCGCACACCGTTAGCGCAGCGGCTACGGAAGAAAACTGGTCAATTTGTTCATCGGTAAGTAACGAATACTCGTCGGAACACTTGTACCATTGTTTCGTGGTCGACCTTCACGTGTCGCCATTTCGCGTACTCTGATCACGACAAGGCAGATAGGCGACGAAGTGGCGATAGGAGAAAATGGCGAGACGTCCTCCATTTGTGATGTGACCAGCCTCTGGATTCGATGCCTACCAACGTCACGTACGAGGTCTGTGCTGCATTTCTCCGCCGCTGCCCCACGACCACTATAGGCTGATCGCTGCTCCCTTTCCCAGGGGAGCGAAAGGAGCACTTGAATATTTTAGCGAGTCGTGTACAGCCTTCACACGGACTGGCGGCCATGCTGGGTCCGTGACTGGGTTCTGAGACAGGAACCTGCCCGATGAGGAGGTAATGCTCGCCTACAGCGCATTAGCGGCCACTTCATACAAGTGACCAGTGTGGAAATAGTTCATCCCTATGCGTGCAACATTTACGCGGGCGCAACACGGCATTTCAATGTAGTGTGCGACAATAGCGATAGTATAGCAGCCACGAAATGCAGTATGCGCTTGCGCATCACACATCTATAATGTCGGGATAAAAGCTGCACGACCTAGTCAGCTCCTATGGATGACTGCTTCATTTTTGCTCCCATCAACCTAATAGCGCAAGTACAACTCGGCACTATTCCAGCACAGCACCGCAACAATTGCACCACATCACGGTGCACATGTAAACACGTACTGACAAGGTAGACAAGTAAGTCATAAGGTAGCTAACTAAATACAATGAAACAATGGAAGGGTAACCGAAAAGGAAACAGCACTGTGACGAAAATATAGAACGTAGAGTTATCCGGAGGAGGAAACAGAGACATAGAGTTGCCCACACTGATACTATCGGTGCTATCGCCATGCACTACATATCAGGTCCCTTGGTCACAACACGTGTCCTGAAGGAAGACCACCAACAACAGATAAATTAATGATGATGAATGGGGAAATTCGCCGCATGAGGTGCGGCCCACTACCCCAAGGCACAATAGAGAGGAAGGTCACCAAGGTGCAAAGCTTGGAGTCGCATTACAGATTCCGCCCATTCACGGCGCTCTCTCTAGAAACTAATATTGTGTTCCAAGGTTACAAGGAGCGAAAAAAAGCTAAATCAAATGGTACCACCAGTTATTCCACAGCAAATGATCCAACTGAGCCGCTCGCCCAGCTCCGATATTTTTTAAATGCATTTATACGTGCAGAGGGCAGGTGCGGATACATTAGTTTCAGCTCAAAGTATCATTTCCTCAAAGTTTCGGAGTGAGAAAATTGGATTCCGGGGATTCGTACTTCACTTTTGTGCCAATTATTCGCTCTCGCATTATTTCATGCACAACATCATTTGTATTTGCGGAACACACATTAAAGGAGTCCAGAAAGTCACCCAAAACAGTTTGTTTCTGACGCATTATGGAATGGTGTGACTTGACAACTAACGCACACAAAAATATTCTCTGTGTGGGATATTTTTCTTAGAAAAAAAAACGCATCCAAACAACGACGCGCGCGTTCCCGCTCAACTCGCTCTGCAGGGCGAAACGAGGAGGAGGAGGAGGAGGAGGAGGAGGAGGAGGAGGAAAAACGTCACAGGTGATGTCATTACGGATACAAGAGAGACCGTACTTCAATCGGGGCCGGCGCTTTCCGCGTTTGCTTTTTTTTTTCTCTCCAGTTCTCTCCCTGCGTAGCAGACGACAGTTAGCGGACTGTACCGTAATGACGTCAAAGCGACTCGGGTGGCTAGTTGCGGGCGTTGCAACCGTTGCGCACGGTCGCGGTTTTTAAAACGGAATTTTGCGATATTAAAGAGTTTTAGTATAGCGTTGGTGTTTCTGCGCACGCCCATAACAGAAAGAGAGCTTTGCGCAGTGCGCAGAACCACCAACGCTGTCCCTTACGTACGCAAAGGCGATAGCGTACGATAACTAAAACTCTCTGTTTATGTGTCTGTCGAATGAACCACTTCACATGGTGCATTTTAGGAGTCAGTAGTAAAAAAAAATAGTAAAAGTAGTAGTAGTAAAAAATGTAGTGACTGAAGCGCTTTCTGTGCTTCTTTAGAGGAACAAGAAACTGGCACAGCTGGAAGCACTGCTGAATTCATCGAGCAATCTTTTAGCAACCTATCAGAAGCAATCGTACAATATATGTCGACTGAAGGATATCTTATTACTACGCATTTACCACATAATCTCGGAGGCGTGGCGCGATCCTGCTGTTGTGACGTCCAGAGAAGAAGCCCTCCGATTTGCCATTAAAAGATAGTTTTCTATTAACAACGCGGCGCGGCGCTGACCACACACACGCTTCGGCGGCTCAGGTCTCGCCGTCATGTGACACACCACCTTATTCGCACTACCCTGGCTTTCACCTGAGTGACGAGTACGTTACTCGTTCGGATAGGGTTCTCCAAAGGAGCATGAGGGATTCTACATATGACACTTTATGACACTGTCAGTCACGTATCCATCTTGCATGATCTGTACCAAGCCGGCCTCTCGCGTCGTACTCTCCGTTGGCTTAAGGACTTTCTCCAACAACGATCCGTCTTCGCCCGCACAACACAAGGCAACACCGATTTGTTCCCGGTCCCTCAGGGTGTTCCACAAGGAAGCGTCCTGAGCCCGCTCTAATGGCGGGCATTAAGGGTTGCATTCGAAGTAAGGTCAACTTGTCCCTTTACGCCGACGACATATGCGTCTGGTCCACTGGTACATCTCGCCCTGCCATTCGACAACGCCTCTAGGCTACACTGGACGACGTTCACACTTACCTGCTCCGAGCAGGGATGGAAATATCCGCGGAGAAAAGTGCGGCACTCGCCTTCTCCCGCAAATCCATGCAGCGATGCCGTCTGCACATTGGGGACAGGCCACTTATAAATGTCCAGCATCACAAATTCCGCGGCGTGACTCTAACCACTAGCCTTTCTTGGAAACGTCACATCGATGGCATGGAGAAGAAAGTTCAGCGCTGGACCGCTGTCATCCGTCACTTCGCTGGAATGAGGTGGGGACGCGAGGAGAAGGACCTCCTGATGCTGCATAAAGCCTTGATTCGGGCTACAGTCGCCTACAGTCTGCCTGTGCTTCACGATCTATCCAGCACCTTAGCACAGAGATTCCGCGCTATGCTGGCACGGCGCCTACGGGTGTGCCTCGGTGTCCCCCGCGGGGCCGAGACAAGGTTAGTGGTTGCGGAAGCCCGTGACATCCCTTTTGAAGTTCTCCGAAACACAGAAACTGTACGCGAGTATCTGCGCCTGATTGCACACCATCGCCACCACCCGCTCATCCGTAAACTTCGGGTAAGGCGAAGCACGCCGATCCACGGATGTATAATGTCATTCAAATCCTGTGTTCCGAAATTCGTGATCAGCCCCGCGGCTCAAAGCACTTCCCCGTGGACACTTCCGTCGCCAAGCGTCAACGCCTCTGTCCCAGGGATCACGGACAACAAAAGGAGGTACCCCGATCTCGTACTACAGCAACTGACTATGGATTTCATCGGCACCGCATATGACGGGTTCTGCACTGTCTACACGGATGGCTCCTCAACGAAAACTTCGTCATCCTCATCTTTTGTGATACCCTCGATACCGCTCACCTGGGGCTGTCGGTTGTCCCATCGCACCTCTTCGACCTCAGCCGAGTTGTACGGAATCCTTCTGTTGTACGGAATCCGGCGATGGGTAGTCTGCACGGACTCCAAGTCAGCTCTTCGATGCCTGAAAACCGTAGGTCTCCGCGGCTCACTGGCCACACTTCTGATAAATATTGTACGCTTACTGAGGTCCATAACTGCCCACGACCACACCATCGCTTTTCAATGGATTCCGGGTCATTGCGGAATCTCTGGCAACCACGTTGCCGACGCTGCGGCAGCGGCCGCTCACCACCAGCGCAAGTGCGTCCCGATTGTACTCCCAAGGGGGGATAGACGGTCCCTTCTTCGTGACTGGGCTGCCTCCTTATCCGTCGAACAATGGCGTCGGGATGTCCCTGTCAGTACGATACTGGGAATGGTGGACCCAACATTCTCGTGCCGCTTCCCGTCATCTTTACCGCGCGTCATTAAGTCCCTCCTACATCACTTACGGCTGAATGTCGCCTTTACGCCGTACTACCGTTACAAGATAGGTTGTGCCAGTAGCCCCCTGTGCGCGAAGTGGTGTGCCAGCGACCGCGGACCATGTGATCATCGAATGTGCCACTTACAGGAGGGAGCGTCACTTGTTGGCAAATGACTTCGCGCGGATTGACAGCCGACCCTTGACCTCAGACTCATTTAGGGACCATGGGACAAACGAAAGCAGATGTCCGTCTTGCGACCCTTTATCAAATTCCTTGAAACTACCGGCCTGATCGACCCCCTCTAAGACCCCGTCAGCGTCGTCAGCATCATCCTCATCACCATCCTCTCATTTTTCCCCAATAGGAATGGGATAGCATTCTGCTCAATGAGCGGAAGTCATCCCCATATCATCGTCATCATGAATCTCCCTCTCTCTCTACATATGCAAGACTACAGTTGACGAAGTCAGCGAGAAGTAAGCGGGGTTGCCGTTTTTCAGGTAATTGCTTGGTGGTTGGTGAGGCTTAAAGCAACACCACCTAGATAAAGCATGCTTCCTCGTCGCCATGACTTAACAATTAAGAGTCAGCCAATGAGGATCGCCGTAGCCAATTGGCCGTAGCCAATCACGAACGTGCTTTCAGCGGTCGTGGCCATGAAGACGAATCACCGTCGTCTGCGAGTTGTGATTGAACGTCCCCACGTACTAAATGGGAAAAGAAAGCGCGAAAAGGTCTCAATCTTTCTCAAAACTGAGTTCCTGGAAAGCGTCTTGCACTTTTTGTCTAAATATTTAGGTCTGCAGGTTCCAGGGGAGCTGCAATCATTTGCGGGTTCTTTAATTCGCAGAACGGTGAATCGCAGTAGCAGACGAATTCTGACTCTTAATCGAAGGAGGGAGAGGAGACAATGAGCAGGCCTACTGTATCTAGACGGCGTTGCTTAAAGGGACGGTCGCATCCGGAAATCCATCTATGAAACCGATACCACTATGTTCGGCAGCGGCCCAGGATCCACTTGGCTAATTTTTTCGTCCAAAAAATGCTTAGATATTAAATAAACGAATTTTTAAAGATCAGCGCTGCTTCCGCAGCTGGAGAGGCTCCAGCGGTGTGACGTCACTTAAGCGGACGAGTGAGAGGGCAGCACTCAGAGGAGAAAGGCGAAATGCGCCGTCCAGACGCCCCAGATAAGATAAGTTTAACTGGATTGTGGTGTATTGGAGCTAGGTGGCTGCCCTAAGGGCGCCTGCAGCTCCAGTTCTTACGCGTTAAAATATAATAATTGGGAGTGACGGAATTTAGAAGCGGTCTTTTATACCGCTGTCTTTTAAGAAAGCGCAGAGCGCTTTCAGTGCTTTGGATTGTTGGACTCCTGCGCGGCCACGGCATTCCTTTTCTCAAGGTCACGCCCTCATTGGTTCTTAGGGAGTGACGTTTTCTCGTTTTTCCAGATAGGGAATTCCGGCATACTCTCAACATTTCGGCGTCAGCTCTTCTCATGTATTCCATCGACTAACATTCAAACTACCCCACTCTTTGACGTGGGATTTTCGATACCGTGGTCAGTGGTCTACGTGGAATAAAATGGCACTATAATTTCGAAATCGACTGGAATGGATGCGACCGTCCCTTCAAATGTTGTGTTGTCCTAAATGTTGTTCGTTCAGCCTCTACAATTTACCTTACCATTCTAGGTAGTTTGCAAGTCGAGACGCCCCTCGCACTCCATATGTGAGCTACGCTCATTTATGGAAGAGGCTCGCACAGATTGCTTCGAAAGACGCGGTACTATATCTTGCGCAGCTTACTAAAAAAAGTCTCTCCCTCATACTCTAATGGTGCGCGCGAAAGCCGCGATTTAACTTTATTTTTTCGAGACTTTTCCCCACAGATCGTTACTGAAAGAAACACAGTCCCATATCAAACAACATATTGGGGGAATATGTAAAAAAGCTTATGCAGAGAGGTTAGTCACAAAAAATTTGGACATGCTACTCGGCATTCATAGGTAATTGGCTGCTAGCAAGTCGTATAAATAGATGTACAAACAAACAAAGCAAGAAAAAGAAATAGAATAAAAGGAAATGGGAGAGATTACATGATGTAAAGTGTAAGGGATCAATACGTGTATTTTGATACATATGACCTGTTGCTGTTGGCACCGGTGGTGAGAAAGAACATCACATGCCGATGACATCGCGTGTCATTATCTTCGACCACGCTGCATACTTTTGCCCTTAGAATATTTGACAGATCAGTGAGTTGGCGTAGTACAGCTTCCAGTTTGCAATATAACGTGGTCATATACTGGGTGCATGAGATACAATACACAAAATTATTCCGTTTCATGATACCACGAGCTGCCGGGTTTATGGACATCCTATGACTCGCTGAATGTGTGCTGTGTGTGCCCCCAGCGATTCCGACATTTTACACTTACTTGGTCGAAACTTTTGAGCTACATGTTGAACTCCATCATCATCTCTGTTCTTGCCTGGTCATCATCTCTGTTTTTTTCATAATCTCATCATCTGTTTGTACTTTCTGTGTGTAAGCGTACTGGGGTAGCCAGTTCGACTTCGTCAAAACTCACATCCCCATTTTTTCTTTATCACATCACCATCACCATCACGAGCTGCCTTTGCTGGTGCATATGTTTCTTTAGTGCACAGTAAAAGCACAACACTTAACGCACAAATAGGAGCTGACACACCTTTTGTGTAAATCTACTCCAATTACCACAATACTTTGGGCATACTATTTATTTTGCAGCTTGCGAATAATGCAAAATCGATATTCATGCACAAACCAAGGTGGATCTGCAACACGTCCTCAACAATATCAGAACAACAACAAATACATGTAGTGACGATGAGTGAGGAAATTTGCGACTTAATCAATACCAGAAACGAAAACAGCCACACACTAAAAGGAGGAGGACGGGACATTACACGCTTCTAGCCAAGCACCATTCTGTATATTGCTCGGTATCATGATTCATTGAAAATCGGAAGCAGGCCCCTTTTTGTGGCACTTTACATTTATGTTAATAATCACATAAAGGCGTACGCCCCGCTCTCTCTTCAGATCACAAGTGATGTCTATATCATGGCAACAGGATCAATCAGTGCAGTGGCTGCTCTTGAAAACGTCGTATGGTAAGTTTCTGTTTGTAAAGTTCTGTTAGCCCCACATGGCGTAAGAGATGCCAGTGCGAGAATGTGTAGAGCGTGTTGGTTGGGACTGAACATGATTGAGAACGCGGAGGGACAACGACGACACACACACACACACGGAGATGCCATCTGGCCCCACTGAAGTGCGATTCTGCGAGTGGCGAAGAGCAGATCGAAGCTCAGCCATAGAAAGGACTTCATCCAGAGGAGGGTGAGCAGAACTTTGTGAGATCATGTGTCCGCATGTCAGCAACGATGGCTCTGCAGCGGGAGTGAAGGGTCGCTTCCGAAGGGCGCATTATGTAGCAACAGAACTCATCAGCGATCACTTTTTCTGGTACCCCACGATGCACGGCTAGGATCTTGAACAGAGAACTGTGTGCGGGCTGCGATTGCAGACCTCGGACAGCCTTTCAGATACGAGTCGTAGGAGCACTTCCGGTGACGTAGTTGGCACTGCCGGCGGGACTCCCAATCGCTCAGTTGACGGCTCCGAGTCGGCTCGGTTGCAATCCGGAACCATCGAAAGCATGAACGTTGATACGTCTAGCGACCGTTCTGTAGCAGATTGCGTGTCGGAAGACCGCATTAATATATGTGATGGACAGTCTCCCTTCATAACCAATCCGTTGCCATTTGGGCAGCCACACTGAATTACCATTACCTCTGGTGACTTGAGCAGAGAGTGGAGCTTGCACTTTTTTGTGACGATTAACATAAATAGAAAGCGTTACAAAAAGGATTACACTTTCAACAAACCGCGCGAGAGAAGATATCATTCGGAACAAGAACTGGATAGGAGGTGTTATACAGGCGCAGTTTTATTTTTTAAATCCTAGCAGTGACCGATTTACACCTTAACTTTCGACCGTCATCATTTCATCATCTCACATCACAGTCATGATGCTGCCCACGTGAATGAGCCCAACAACGGTAATCGTCACCACTACGTTTATTTTTAGAGAGGCGTATCATGCAGCGCACATTTCACGTGCTATCGGGCATGTTGGTTTGGTTTGGTTTTGTTTTGTTTTAAGAACCAAACCATTTTCGGAGATAACAAGCGTTTCTTCTCTACAAGGACTGAAATGCAAATCTTAGTTACGATTGGAATTAATTGGATAACAATTTCGAATAGTCGCTATGTGATATTTCCAGTTCGTGGACAAGCTGTCTTTCGTCCACGCTTGAAGACTGTTGCGTGCTATTTCAGGCAGTCGTTATAGTCTAACGCGGAGATGTGCAAGAAGTGCTAACAAAGCATCGCTTGGGTCGACCAATAAGAGAGACCTGCCGTTTATTGATTGGTCCGTTATCTCCCTCCTTTTATTGACGGAAATTTCCTTACACGGCCGTTAACGAGGAAGCGGCTCTCTGGGGCTTTCCTCTTCGGCACGCTGCTCCCTTCGGACGCCCAGTGTTCATTAGGCGCAACAGGTCTCACAAAATGTCCCGCTCTGCGGAATTAGCTCACTAACAAGCCCAAAAAGTCACTGTTCGTTGATTTCCTTCGTACGTTTCACCCGGATACTCTTGAATTTGTTACGTCCCAAAAGACGCAAATATTGGTGGCGTCAACAATTCCTAAACAGCTGATTTCTTTTCTCTTGGTCGTTTTTAAAATACCTACGTCGTTTTGCAATCCAGAAAGGCAAAATGACGCCTAATGTGGCGTCGTCATTATTTTGTGAGGGGCAAACTAATTCCACAGACGTGGTACTGTCATGGGGATCGAGGATACCGTCGTGGCAACTTACGTATTTAGATATTCTAGTGTGCATGCGGTAAACCGACGTGAAACTGACGCCGTCGTTACCCTCAGAAGAGACCCACAGAAACTAAATTTGTAGTCAGAATCTAGCATTCGGATGAGATGTATTTTAACTTCATTGTATCCTCGGAAACGCCTCAACGGCTCACTAGTACACGCGACCGCTCTCGTGCTTGCGTCTCAAGCCGTGAAAGATATCAGTTTGGTCGCATGACACAAGCTGCTTGGATAGGTCTTCTGCGACGTTCACTAAACATGGACGGGTACGCTGTAAAACTTCTCCGGCTGAGGCCAACCACTGCGCAGGATAATGCCGTTATCCCTTCTGACTTAAGAAGTAATGTCACGCGCCTTTCTTTGGCGTGTGACCTAAGCGAAAAGTGCCACAAACAGATGTACGCCTCCTATTTTCCGCAAATCAGAAGACAGAACATCATGCTGAATGATGACTGGCGTCACTCACAGCTTTATCCTTACAACACAGTGAAGGAAGAGCGAGCAAGAACATTGCATCACCTACTGCACTCGTGCGTTCTGCTATAGTCGTGTTCAACTTAAAAAGAAACAAAAATCTAGTCCTTCAGCTCTCAAAATATTACTGCGCCGTGGATAGGATGGCTTGACACCAGACTTGTGCCCGTTACTCGAAAAAAGTAATTGATTACCATTACCAATTACTCGACTTCAACTGTAATTGAGCAACGAGTAGAAAAGTAACGCGTTACTTCGGTCGTTACTCTGCATTCACGCAAATTATAACCGTCTTTGTGTGCCTCAGAAAAAAAAAAAAAAAAGTTCAACAGCGGAACAGCTGAAATAACAAGACAAACAAAAACACGTAGGACAAGGAGATCGGTACGCCCGGGAAGACGTTGACACGATTGTGGAAGAGCATTGCGTGGAACTTCCCCATGACTCACTAAACCTCCAAAGCTTCAGGTACCATCACACTGGTGTAGGAAGAGATTAGGGAGAGAGACTCTGAAATTCCAGAGCATTATTACAATGACCTCCGCTTGCTATAGTAGAACAGCCCAACAAAGGCTGATGGCACCAGGGGCTTGACTTGGGGCAGAACATCTGAAAGGTAAGCTAATCTCTGCCGGAAAAGTAATCAATTACTGAGTAATCGATTACTCAGAAAAGTAATTGATTACTCGAAAAATTACTTTGACAGTAAAGTAACTGATTACTCGAAAAATTACTCAAAAAGGTAATTGATTACAAGTAACGCAATTACTAGTAACGCGTTACGCACAAGTCTGCTTGACACAACGGGACACAGAGAGGCCACTCTCCCGGCTTGCGACAGATAATGTAGTCCATCATACTCACTCTGCTTCCGTATTGGCTACTAACACTGGCCGCATGACACTACGCTGCGGCAGAAAGTGCGCTCCCCTACTGATGGTGCATTGTGGCGCTGCAGTATATCTCCTGGCGCGCTATTGCTTCTGCTTATCTCCAACATTGTATGTAGTTGACGGACTAGATGTCTCTTCCGTCTTAAGTTTAACACGCCTATAGGTGAAGCCACATGGGGTGTTGTATCTTGGTTGGGTGGCAGGGGTGTGGGTGCGTGCGAAAACCCGAACCTCTCGGACCGCACGCAGCATTCACAACACGCAATTCAACACCTACGCAGAATCTGAAGGACACCTGTGTCTTGCTGAATCCTCAAAATCATCCTCTTGTAGGATCTTAATCAACAAAGATCTCTTAAACAACAATCTTAACCACTCGTTCCTCGTCGCAAAACTCATTCCTTGTCAAGCCACTACGGACACTGTCCTGCTACACGAGCTTTCACTCCTTCTATCCGCTAACTCGATTGTTTCAGTACTACCACCACGCTGCTGGATTCTTACTGGAAGGCCCTTTCGCGTTTAGCGCGTCACCAAGTGACTGTCGCAGTCAGCCTCCGCAAAACGAGGCGAGCGGTTTGTGGCTGACCACACCAGCTGCTCATTCAGGAACGACAGCATGACTTTCCAGCCCCCGACTGCCCATTTCCCTTTCCTTGGCTGCACTTTCCTGGGAAACGCTCCTCGCGCTGTTGGCCATATTGTGAAACAGCGGTGTCAACACAGCAACTGTCCAGAGCGTAACTCTTGCCGCTTTTCCTCCTCCGTAATTAAAGGTTCATTGTCAATTAATTACTGACGTATTACTTCTGTTGGATCCGTCGAATCCAGCGCACCCTTTTTGGCTTCCCTCGCTCCTATACATCGCAGACAAGGTTTGTGAACGCTTCACGAGAATAGGTTTACTGCCCGTATTGGACGCGTCACAGCCAAAAGACGTGCCTAATGATTTTTCCGATTAATTTAAGCCTCAATGTTACGGTGTGGGACAGTGTTCAGATCGGTTTAGTTCCAATTACTTTCCCGTCTGCGCTTGAAATATTTTGCGTTGCGCGAAAAACATTAGTGACTGTTAGTAGACCGTGATAACGTGGCTCACGGAGTACCGTGTCTACCGCACCCAATTAAGTGATACGATTCTGAGTCAGGAACGCTGTCATTGGTTCCGGAAGGCACGGTAGCTTCCCGGTGACTATATCACAGCCTTTTTTTTTTTTTTTTTTGATTGCGTGTTAGCGCCGCGAAGCAACTGCGGCGTACAGATGTGGACAGATGAAGACAGCAGGAGGAGTGGGGAACATGGGGTTTAGTATGCGTCCTGGGCCGACTTCAAGGGGGCCTGTGCCGACATTCGTCTGGAATGTCTTCAGAAATGCCAGGGGAAACCTTAGACAGCACAGCCAGTGATATTCGAACCCACCGCCTCCCAGTCTTCAGCAGGGCCTTGGCTAACACCAACGAACCATGCCGCTGGTATCAACGGTTTACTAACACTAGCCATTAGAACATTACAGCTCGCTGCATATACAATAGAGAGCTTTAGTCGTCTTGACAACGCAAAGAATTAGCATGTCCACACTGTGAGTACACTATACGCCAACCAAAGTTCGGTGCATGCGGAGTCTGCACAGTCTATTTCTTTGCGTACGCAGTACTAAAACTCTCTAATGTCTGGCTTCTTCGTAGCCGTCATCCGCGCTATGCTGCCGTTTTTCAATGAGAGCTTTGACTGGAGCTTTCCTCGAAACACCAAGTGGGCTTTCGTCACTGGAAGAAAGTGCTTTCGAGAAGCTTTTATCTGAGCAAAGATTGCTCTAAAGGGATACGTATAGTGAACAAAAAAGGCCTCACGTAGTTATGCAAAGTGAGCCGAACTTGTGCACGACGGATACCTTCTTTCCCTCGTTGCGGAGCGCCTCCTTTCTGCCTATCTTGTCACCCACCGAAATTTACAAGACAATGAAGACGAACTTCAACTTGAGCGGAAAGCTTTGTTGATTTCCTTCTGCGCGTCACATCGCAATTTTTGTTGCGATTTCGCTCAATTTCCAGAACGCCTGTCCGGAATGAAGGGGCGGCTACGAGAAGCGATTCAATTCCAGAGTACTTGATACATTCTGTGTAATAGGGAGTAGAATTCCAAAGACCTTTCACGCCTTGAAGACTTCGCAGCAACCGTTTGTTTGACTTCAAATGCTGTTGCGCCTGGAGGGAACTTCCCAGAAAGAACTTGTCAAGCTTTCTATTCGATTACGCAGCAGCAAACTACGAGGCGTACGTAAATACCGTTTATTTATTTGTTGCAGTCCTTGTTAAAGTTGAACTTTACAAATCATTAATTCAAAGTAAAACGTTGAACTTTTACAGTAATGGACGTCCTGTAAAAACATTTTAACGCACAGTGATCTAGAACATTCACTCTAAGAGACACTTTCATGAATTCGTCGTCGACGATGTGTAGCAATCACGAAGTACTATCAAGTTCTGCATCGGTACAACTCCGTGATGCTGCCGCCATGCGGCGTATTATGGAGGCGCTTTTAATTACGAAAAGCAACAAGCTCCACTTGTGAGAGAGCTCCACTAATTCATTAATCTTGATCTTCGCGGTTCGTATTTCATAATTAAATGTCATAAACACGAGTATTTCGATATACTAGTAAACAGCATATGATAGGAATAGCGCAGTACATAGTTGCAATAGAAAAGGTTTTGGATTTATTTGCATTAGAGGCGTCACAAGGTGGGGGCAAGGGGGTGACCGCCCCCACCCTCCCCCATTGAGCTCAGGCTGTGGGGGCCTCGTCCCCCATAGAAATCGAACAAGGTGGCTGGTATCCTCTCTCCTAAGGCGCGATCTTACAGGATGTACTAGCTTGGGACAAAAGCTTACGGAACACGGCAGTGGCGTATTTCTTGATTGAAGTTGCTCCCTACTATCTATTAGGAAGCGATCGAAAAGAAACGACTGACCGGCTATAGTATCCATCTCAGTATGTGTGACCGCTCCTGTTTGCTGTTGTCGCCCCAATGGAGAAATGCGACATCCCGGTGTTCCTCATACGTTTGTCCGAAGCTGTACATGTTCGTTTGAATGATTCGTTTGATTAATGCACGCAACGTTTATCTAGGTAAGGTAATCTCTTTACATGAGCATATCCACTGGCACCGTCATCGCCCCTTTGATACGAAATATATTCTAAACCTAAATATTTCTGTATCTGACAATCACACAGAGTAACACCAGTCATCATCTAATTAACCGAATACCGTAAGGTAAAGCTGGTTTAGCATATGTCAAGTCACTTGCGCTGCGTGACCACGCCCATCATCACCCATGTGTGTTGTGTGTGTGCGTGCGTGTGCGTGTGAGTGCGTGAGTGAGTGTATACACTGCATGAAGCATGCGCAACTTTCCTGACTTTTCTTTTTTTTTTTTTTTTTTACAGGCGCAGGACTTCCGACGCCCGTGATCTGTACACAGCGGCAAGACCTTCTCATGTAACGCTCCATATGAAACACTTCATTTGGATAAGCACTTACTGCCTGTAGCTCTCGCGTCCAAATTACGAACTATGCGCACTATGAGTTAGCTTTAACGGCAGCAACCGGTTACCCAGGAATGTGTGCTTTGCTTTGTGCTAAAAGCTAATATCTGTTTTGTTACTCAGTAACACGACGAACACTACACAGAGTAAGGCGTAGAAAACATACGGAATTACAAGAGAACCACTTACATTGTGAATTTTAGGACCGGGCTTTTTCAATGTCTGCGCATAAAGCCGCAAAATCGCTAGAACGGTTTTCTGCTCGTGTGGCTTAGCACTAATGAGTTACGGAGAATACCACCTATTTGTTATTTAAAAATTTGTGGCGTCCAACAAGCAACTCATATACCAGTCCGCAACAGCAGATATGTGCCGCAGTGGGGCAGTTTTAACCTTCGGAAGACGACAGACTGCGCGAAGCTGACGAGAAAGGCGCGATATTCTCTCGCAACGGCATTTTTCTTTTTGTAGCTTCGAGAAGGGCGAAGGAACCGCATCACTGCGACATTCATCAGGTTGGCACGGAAGCGACAGGGGGCGTCAATGGACTTGCAAATGACGCTCTCCGACACAAAGGCCTCCTTTTGCAAGAGCACTGGGCCCACCGAATGCAAGAAGTGCCGGTTAGAGAGCGAATAGGACCTTTTACCAATCACCCTTTGTGTTGCCACCTAACGCGCATGTCCATGCCGATGAAGCCGGCTACGCGCTTAACGTTTAGGGCTCGCGTGCTCTTCAAAACTGAGCAGCAGCCGATGTCGCCGTGAAATTCCTAGCTGTATAATGGATTTCGGTAACGGTTCGAATACGAAGCTCACCTGTGCGGCGCTCCCGTTTTAATTTGTCTACGGCACGACCCCACGAAGGCTGGTAAGCGTTTTATTTTTCCTGTCCGCTGCATAACGTCCATGCACCCACGTTACAGATTCCGTCGCTTCGCCACAGGTTGCAATCTTCGGTTTGAACAATAGAGAGTTTGAGTGCATCGTACGCAAAGGCGATAGTGGGCGATTATATATACGACATATGTACACCGTCAAAATTCTGATGTAAGATGATGGAGAAATAAAAATCGCGAGAGCGAGATTAGATACTGACCTTTGTGTAGTCATTATTATTTGGTTAGTCTTCTACTTCTCCGAATTTGGAGCTTTTAATGTAGGCAGATACATACTGCTTGCGACATACTTGTCTATAATCTTCAGCTCGTCTCCAAGGGGATGCCGTGCCCTGTGTGCCACACAAGTATCGCTAGCAGACGTGGCGCAAGGACCGCGGGACTATCTCTCCGGATTGGTGGCGTTGTCTGACACGCGGCCTCCCCTATGAGACGATTTGGGCATAGCTTCTTCGCGCGCGACACCGCCTGTAGGGGACCGTTAGTCCACGGGCTGGAGATTACAGAAAGTGTATGTCGTAAGCAGTACTTTTAAAACTGACTCTCAATTTCATTTCAGTTCAGTATATTTATACTCGACTATGATGTCAAATATTATTTCTCAAGCAGCAATCTGCGTGGATTCCATAAAAGGATGGAATATGCCCTCTTTTTGATGTCTAATACGCAGACAGGAATCTTTAAAAAGATTGAATGACCGTAAATTCACAGCACACGCCGGTCCAATAGGACTTCCAATAAGACGGCGCACATTGGGATTTTATTTGATAACTACTGTCACTGTTAATGGGTATGAAAAGCTATCCTCATGTGCCTATACCCAGTAACAAGGTCAACGCGGGGATCATGACACACTTCTAACATTAAAGATGCTCAAATGCGAAAAATTGATGCTTGTGCCACTCAGCGTGTTTGCTGCTCCCTTCTTCAGTGTGTTCCCTTCTGTTTTTATCAGCATTAGACATATCCCCCCCCCCCCCCGTGTTTGCTACTGTCAAGTGCGTGCCTTATTACATCACTCCGCCCTGCGCGTAAAAGAGACAGACGAAAACACAGGAGAAATGAGCACTAAGCTCGCTACCTGCAACCGTACCTTCTTCAGCTGCTCCAATTTGCGCCTGTCGTTTACCACCTTCCTGAGCATTTCCTGTTGTATTAATATTTATTCAACTTCATGGCATCCTACGATAAGTAACAAGATACACTCGGGTTTCCGCTAAGCACATTACGCTATACTATTATAGAGAGTTTTAGTGAATCGTTATTACTCAAACTTTTTTTTTCCGTTGCCCAACTAGATGATTAGTTTCTCAGTCAGTTCCCCTTCCCATTGGTCACCCGCTATACCGTTCGGGAACCATTCGAGCGTGAACGATTCACTAAAGCTCTCTAATAAGCGGCAGCAACAGATTCCATGTTTTGAGTACACCGACAAAACAGTTATTAACAACTAGTGTTCCTGATTACGTCGTCCTTCTCTGTTTGGCCTTCTGTGCGCTGCCGTGACGAAAGTCCTGACTTTCCTGACCCTGGCATTCCGGTTTTAATTTTTGTCTTCGTTCTAAGCGCATGCTATTTCGGCAAAGCTAGCATCTTCTCAGTGTTGTACCCGTTACCAAAATAACGTATGGTGATACCGATGCTCGTTACCCAGGCGAAGAAATGAAGTGGAATCCCAAGTGAACGGCACGTGAAAGCCACTTGAACGGCAAAGTGAAACCACTTTGCCGTTCAAGTGGCTCCAGTATATACCACTGGGGATTCCACTTTGTCTTTTTCGCCTGCGTACCTAAGGAAAAAATAGCGAAATACTGATATCAATACACGATTTTTGAAGTAACGCAATACCGCTACCGTTACACATAAAAAGTAACGCGATACTTTATTTGGTACTTTTGCTGAAGTTAGAAATATTGTTGGTATTTCTATTGTATTCGAACATGCTTCCTATGGTACGCCATGGTCTATTTATTGTGTATGCGTATGGTAGTGTAGTGATTTTTTACGTACCACCCTGAATTTACGTACTACTGTAGTAGTACGTAAATTCAGTACAGCGTAATATGCTTAGCGGAAACCCGAGTGTATCTTGTTACTTACCGTAGGATGCCATGAAGTTGAATAAATATTAATACAACAGGGTGTTTCACCAAACGTGTTAGAAAGTCCTATTAAAAAATCTACTTGTCTGAAAACTATGGAGTCAACGCCATTTATCTCCGGGGAGCTTTTGCCATGACCTCAATGCACTTTTATAAAGTTATCTGTAACTGTGTTTCACTTTAGTCGCGAAAAATTGAACGAGAATTTGAATTTTCTGAATTCAACTCCGAAATCTGCCAAGTCAACCTCACGTTTTTTTTATTTTTTCCAGAAACTGAAAGCCCATGCAGGATTTGCCCCATTTCATTGCAAGATACATTTCATAATATAATAGTAAGTAATAGCTGGAAAAAAGAAGAAGGAAAAGCGAAAACCATCGTTTCGAGGCGCGCAAATTGTTGACCGAGCTCGGTTCTGCGTCAAGACAGTGAAAAATGCGGCGGAAGAAGACGGTGGCCCGCTTCTTCCTATTTCCTTCTCACTGTAGTTTCAGATAAACTTGGCGTTGTAACCATCCTGCCGTTATCAGTCGATGCATAGGAAAGGAAAAGTGAAAAGGCATTTCCATGGCCTCCCTCGCATCGCTTCTTTCGAAGATTTGAGCGCGGCCGACAATTTGCGGGACTCGAAACGACGGTTTTCGCAATTTGTTTCCTGCTATTACCATTGTAGAATGTATTTTGCAATGAAATGGGGTAAACCCGACATGCATTTCCTGTTTCTGTCAACAAAAAAAAGAAAAAAGAAAGAACGAAATTTGCTCTGCAAATTTCGGAGTCCAATTCAGAAAATTCAATTTCCCGTGACTTAAGTTTGATAACAGTCATCGGAAGTTATTTCAATAGCTCCCTCGAGATAAATAGCGTCGACCCCATGATTTTCAGAAAAGTGGACTTTTTTAGTACGATTTTTGACACGTTAGATGAAACTCCCTGTATATGCGGTAATGTCACATGACCAAAAGACGAAACCAAAAGACGAGCCTGGCATGAGGAATACCCCGTATGTGACTCAGTGCGACGAGGCTGTTTGGCTACAGAATACAGAGAATGTCGCCAAAGCCCCAGGCCTCGGTTGGCGGTCAACAACACGGTGACAGAATTCATAAGAGCGTCGGATTGTTCTCGGTCGAAGCTGAGCGCGATTACTGCTTCGCTACTGAAAAGTAACGGTTACCGTAACGGACTTGCATCTCTATATCTTTTATTCCATATTGGCACAGTGCTGTGTCGGCAGAACATGTGGTCATAGACTGTGATCTGTATTGTAATATCGTAAGGAGAGGTGCTACGAGACCGAATGAATAACGAGTTTTAGTATATCGTTGGTAACGTCACCGTCAAGTTACCGTACCCACCGGAACCAATGACAGCGTGCGTGACTCAGAGTCTTATCTGTTGATCGGGTGCGGTAGGCGCGGTAGTCTACCAGGCTCCCGGTAGCAGTACACTAGAACTCTCTAAAAACATCACCGAGATACGGTTCACGTTGGCATCGGTGCTATACGTCCGTGGTACAATATCATGCAGCACCGTCACGAACTGCTTTTCTTCCTGGGATTTCTAAGGGCTCTTTCCTGGTCTAACACTCGTCTCCTTTACCCTCTTTAGTAGAACTGGACGCGTGACTTTTATGCCTGACTATACGTGACTTTTATACCCATCACCTCATCATTTCATATCTCACACAAACCAGTGTGCCACGGGGTAGTCAGCTATAAATTAAGTGGCAAATTTCCTCACGCATCGGCACTACATGTTGTTGTTAGCACATCGCTCTATAAGCATGGACAGCAAGAAGCGAGAAGATTGGATGGCGAAGAGTTGTCACACGGCAAGGACTGCATGCATCGCCACAACAATTAACCATTAATCTCTTGCGAGTGTAAATGCATGGCAGTTTATGCGAAGTTTAGGGACTGTTTGCACTGCTGGGGAGTAAATTTCATGTTAAAACGAAGAAAACAAACAAAATTTAGGAACAAACGATACACACAGACGGACGGATGGATGTAACCATCGGCCAAAGTAAGCAGCTTTCTTTGTGTGTGGCAGGGAGGGGACGCATCGTCTCCCCTTGCACGTATCGTCTCCCCTCTAAGATGCCATGGTGCTTAGAGTCTGTAATTCATCGTCCGCGGGTCAACGTTCCGCTAGCAGCAGAATTCCTGCACAAGGTAGGAGTCACCGGTACGCCGAACTGTCAAACTTGTGGAACACTGGAAGATGCGGAGTACAGCTTGGGACAAAAGTTTACGGAACACCGGGGTGGCGCGTTTCTCCATTGCAGCGACACTCTAGCAGTGAACAGGAGCGGACAGACATACTGAGAGTTGGATAGAATAGCTGGTCACCCGTTTCTTATTCGATACCTTCCTGATAGCTAGCAGGAGGCCGCTCCGATGAAGAAATACGCCAGTGCCGTGTTCCGTAAACTTTTGTCCCAAGCTGTACCTACTAATGGTATTCTGTAGAGTACTATAGAAGTTTGACGTCTAGCAGACAGCCTCTGAAGAGTTCCCTGGACCTGGATAGGCTCGTCGTCCACTCGACGTGGAGAAGGTGCTGGGGGAGCCAAATCAGCAAAGGAAAGCCGCACTCTGAAAGACATAGGTGCTGCGGCCATGTTTTAAGACTGAACGCTCACGGTATCTGATTAGCGTCTCGGTTTCACAGCCACCAAATGTTCTGGAGCAGGTGGCCGCACCGGCGCGGTCAAGGCCTTCATGATACTCCCAGTGCTGAGACGAATGAGGACGATACAACACACAGCACTTTATTCGCCCAGCACTGGGGGTTTTAGCGGTTTTAAGTATCATGTTGTACCAACCTGCCCAAGTTTTAACTCTGATTCGACGTCTCAATTATTTCTTCTGTGTGTGTGTGGGGGGGGGGGGGTAGTTAGCTTGATGCGTCGGAGGAGAATTGCAGCAGGTTTCAGTGGTACATAAGACTTCCCATTGTTCTGACCTAGACTTCTCGCTACCAAGTGTTCTTGCGTACGAGAAAGAGTCATATAAAAACCGGAAAAATAGATAAAAAAAACCCAAGCAACACCGCTCTATTGTCGCGTAATTCGGTAATACTTCACTCTTCATTTTAAGAAGCCACAGTTGCTTCGCGGCGCTAACATGGAATTTAAAAAATCTTCATTTTAATAGTGACCGAAAGCGCCAGTGCGACGTATAAACGACGACGAAGACCAATGCACGAGTGTTAAGATGGCTACGCCACTTGCTATATGCACCAAAAATGAACTGCATTCTGTCATTCGTTTCCTGCATAGTGAAGGGCTGTAGCACATTGAAATTCACCAATGAATGAGTACTCAGTATGGCGGTGCATGTTTGTCATTGCCAGAAGTCTATGAGTGGACGAGAAAGTTCCGAGATGGCGTGCATTCAGTAACAGAATCGCCACGACCAGGTCAGGCACGCAGAGTGGTGACACGAGAACCAATTGCAGCAGCTGAGACCATCGTGAAGGAAAATCGCCGCGTAAAAGTGGATGAAATAGCCGCACATCTTGGTATGAGCCATGATTCAGCACACCACATCATCCACGATTTCCTTCAGTTCTACAAAGTGTCTGCAAGGTGGGTGCCTCGCCAGCTGACAGCAGAACTGAAAGAACGGCGTGTGGACACCTGTCAAGCGCTTTTACAGCGCTTCGAAGCAGAAGACGACGGCTTTCTGGGAAGAATCGCAACAGATGAAACCTGGGTGCACTGCCACCAGCCAGAAACAAAGAGAGCGAGCAAGCAACGGCGGCAGTGGCGTAGCCAGGAAAATATTTCGGGAGGGGTTCTATGGGAACTTTACATGAGGGAGGACTCATTCTTTCCCTCTCCTAAATGCACTACCAAAGGTACAATTTCGGGGGGTTGAACCCCCGAAACCACCCCCCTGGCTACGCCACTAAATGGCGGCATACCACGTCACCGAAGCCGAAACAACTCCGCACATAATCGTCAGCAGGGAAGGTAATGCTGACACTCTCTTTTGGATGCAAATGGTGTGATTTTGGAGCACTACACCTCCAGGGGCACCATTGTGAGAGGGCCGCGCGTTCAACTGCCGTAACAATCCTGCAAGACCTGCGTTTCGAATGTCTGTCGCAGCCGCCATATTCCCCAGACTTGCCCCGTGTGACTATCACATATTGGGACCGCTCAAAGAAGAGATAGGAGGAGAAAAAAAATGTTTTTTTTTTTTAAGGTATCGAGGCACTTCCAAAGCGCTGGAAGACCTGTATTGAACGCCACGGAGACTACATCGAAAAATGATTGTCTTCATGTACCTTGTTTGTCGAATAGATAGGAGAAAAAAATATGGTTTTCATTTTACTCGCCCGCGTATCAATTATAGCTAGGGTTTGTGGTTTTCGGCATTTATTTTCAACCCAATACGGGGGGTGTTTATCGGCATTTATATTGGGGACTATAAATCGGATTTTTTCGGCATCTATATTCCGCCCAAAAAATAAATGCCCGAATACGGGCATCTATTTATTTCGCATGAAGGAGAGCCTATTTTGCGGGCGAAGTAACAACGAACCGAAAAGAAGTGAATTGATTCATGGCTTCATTAACAATGTCTTTTATTGCCTGTGCCAAACCAGCAAACAATGAGACTACCTCTTGTTGTAATAGAGTCAAGCGTACATCATCATGCTCGCATCTGTCATAGCGGCTCGCTCCTTGCGATTAATGACACGCAGTTTAGAGAACGCGCGCTCAACATTAGCGCTAGAAACAGGAATAGCCAGTATGCTTAAGGCGCACTACGATAACAAAGGCCATGTGCTGGAACCGGTCGTCCAAAACTGAATAGGAGATATATCCACCTGAGGGGCAGGGCATGCAGCATATTCGAAAAACTCGCGCTTTATATCATCCAGTGTTGTACCCGCTACCGAAATATGGTATCGCGATACCGATACTCGTTACTTGAAAAAAAAGTATCGAAATACCGATATCAATACTTCTTTCTTAAAGTAACGAGTACCGCTACCGTTACTAAAAGATAGTAACGCGATACCTTGCCCGATACTTTTGTTGAAAATACGAAGTTGATGCAACAGACATCTCGCATACGTATACGCCCCATTTGTATAATAGCAAATTGGGAGAAGACAGTTTTGCAGCAAAAGGACATCATATTTATTATGTAGTTCGACACTTTGCTTGACTTTTATCGGTAGCTGGTTCTCAAAGTCTTCTTCTGCTATCCTAGCAGGCCGTGGTCTCTCCGGCAGCTGACAGAGGCCGATATGACAATTACGTTAGTGTCAGGCCCACACATACCGTGGTGTCCAATGACCAAGAAAACCTATCCGAAGTTACAACACCACAGTACAAATGTGAGCGTGACTCAGTGCGACACGGCAGCTTAGCAGTGGAATCCAGAGCGCACTGTCCAGGAGTTGACCTGTGTTCGTTGACCTCAACTCTTTTGTTGAGCGCAGCTTGGTTATTTCCTCCAGGTTCGAAAAAAAAGTGAACATGTGTTTGGTATAATTCCCGTTACGGAGCACGTAGACGTTTCCACAGGCTTCTTGTCGAGCGCTAGGCGGACCAATGACAATGAATAATAATATGAAATATGGTCGGTGAGGAAATGGAAGTATCGGTATCGGTAACGATCGCGTTACCGTAAATTTGTAACGGAAATACTTTTACGGTACCGATTTAAAAACGTATCGCGATCCGCACTCCGATACCGAAAAAAGTATCGATTACTGTAACGCCGTTACTTGTAACGGCGTTACGTACAACACTGATATCATCCATACGAGATTCATCAACACAGCTGAGGTCATCCTCCTATAAGCGCTTACGCACAACGAAACAAGGGCACAGCCCGAAGATAATGCCACGCTCGAGAAATAGTCGACAAAGGGATATTCCAAGGGGATTTCCCTTTGCGGTTCCAGGAATGGCAGCTGTCAGGATACGAGAAATTCATATTTTTTCGGAATATTCCGAATCTGAAAAAAATCATTCGGGGGGTGTTTTCCGGCATTTTTCGGAAAATGCCGAAAACCACGAACCCTAATTATAGCCTAAGCCTTTTCACCTTTACTGAAAGTTGTTCAGTTTCATCGGCCGCCACGCCATCCGCATTGCAACCGTAGATTCGCAGAGCGATGGCAGCGCGATCACACGCGCTGTGAATCATCTCCGGACAGGACGCACGGCTGCCTTCTCGTGGCAAGTTTTACAAGGCTGGATTGATTTGGCAGCGGAATCAGCATGCTGCTCACGTAGTCTCGGAATGCATTCCCAATGCTTTATGGCCCGGCTCGTTCCTGAGTGGAGCAGAATCTTGAAGGGCCATATATTCTTCGTTAGCAAAATTTACGTTGTTTATACAAACCATTAGGAGGGATAAAAAGATTGGGAATGTAAAGGATATTTACCCGCCGTTTTTCTCCAAGCGAAAAACCACTGACTGCTGCTTTGCATGCAGAACCGCCGACCACGTCCCTTTTGAAATAAATAGAGCGAATACCTGCCTATAAAAAAAGAAACAACCTTTATTGTGTGATAACTTTTTTGCATACTGCATTGTCAATTTGTTATTTGGCCAGTCATTCTTTAACACAGTTCTTCAAGATGGCGTTCAGTACAGAAACGTAACTATAATGACAACGTCTGCAACAAACGATCCGGGTAGTTGCTCATGCTCCCTCTCCCACATGGGACTCCCTCCTCTCTCTCGAGGCACCTTTCCTGTTCGAAGCGCGTAAGCGCCTTAAGCGTGGGGCGGGGCCACAGCAATTTTGGTCCTCGAACGGCAAGTCAGGAATTTTAGATTTTGGGTGTGCACCGCAAGAATTTATTTTGTCTTAAGTCCGGGCGTCTTCCTTGGCAAGGTTTACCAGTGCAACAAGGACACTCCAAAATGGGCGCCGTAGAGTCCAGAGTTAATGTTTGATGCGCTTTTTGAGCGGTCTTATGAGGCGAAGCCACCTGCCGGGAAGGCATCGAAGATCTCTTTGTACCCCACCGTGTAGAATTATTCCACATCTGCGGCTAGTCGCAGCAATGGCGGGTAAATTTTTTATAAAGGTTCGAGCCCATTGCTGCGCAGCTGATTCATATTAAAGCGAGAAATGCACGCACAGTACAAACAAGTACTTATAGTTGGGCTTGACAAAGCTGGTCGGGCCATCTTTCGAATGCTCTGAAGTGACGAACGCACGTACCACCCTCTTCGGTTAAACACTAACACTGATTTCTTCGAAACTGCCGTATTGTTTACGAGGATCAAGATCTGTAACTAAGATGTTAGCTTGAAGTTATGGTGAGTTATATATATGTTGTCCATCCATATGCAATGCGTAGCAGGAAACGAGGCATCGCGGCTTCAGCAAGCATAGCGTTTGTTTCCAAGTATTTATTATCTGGCTATTGCAGTCAACAAAAATAATGAGCCTAGAGGTTAGCCATTTGTTTACTGCTTACGTTCAAAGTCCTCGTCGGATTAAACTTAACTGAAATGTGAAAACGTTCCAAACCAGACATACTCCGCTTATTCTTGAGTACTATAGTTTCGTGCCAATGCAGAAATTTTGTCAAGAAATAAAAAAACTCAGAGAGGCAAAATTCATCCACGAACATAACATAAAAACATTAAAAAATATAATTTTTAGCTGGACATGCACTGTTCTAACGGTACAGCCTTAAAGGAGCATGTGAAGCACTTCAAATGTCTCCC